>NC_080769.1:2185093-2497249 GCF_020826845.1 Diceros bicornis minor | reverse complement strand
GTAGAGAATTTGAATAGACCAATCACCAGTAAGGAGATCAAAACAGTAATCACAAACCTCCCCAAAAATAAAAGTCCAGGACCACACGGCTTCCCTGGTGAATTCCACCAAACATTCAAAGAAGACTTAATACCTATCCTTCTCAAACTCTTCCAAAAAATTGAGGAGGGGGGGAAGCTCCCTAACTCATTCTACGAAGCTGGCATTACCCTGATGCCAAAACCAGACAAGGACAACACAAAAAAAGAAAACAGTTGGCCAATATCACTGATGAACATCGATGCAAAAATCCTCAACAAAATACTAGCAAATCGCATACAACAATACGTTAAAAAGATTATACACCATGATCAAGTGGGATTTATTCCAGGTATGCAGGGATGGTTTAACATTCGCAAATGAATCAACGTGATACACCACATTAATAAAATGAAGACTAAAAATCACATGATCATCTCAATAGATGCAGAGAAAGCATTTGACAAGATACAGCATCCATTTATGATAAAAACTCTGAATAAAATGGGGATAGAAGGAAAGTACCTCAACATAATAAAGACCATATATGACAAACCCACAGCTAATATCATCCTCAATGGTGAAAAACTGAAAGCTATCCTTCTAAGAACAGGAACCAGACAAGGATGTCCACTCTCACCATTCCTATTTAACATAGTACTGGAAGTCCTAGCCAGAGCAATCAGACAAGAGAAAGAAATAAAAGGGATCCAAATTGGAAAGGAAGAAGTGAAACTGTTACTATTTGCAGATGACATGATTTTATATATAGAATACCCTAAAGAATCCACCAGAAAATTTTTAGAAGTAATAAATGAATATGGTAAAGTTGCAGGATACAAAATCAACATACAAAAATCAGTTGCATTTCTATACACTAAAAATGAAGCAGCAGAAAGAGAAATTAAGAGTACCATCCCATTTACAATTGCAACAAAAAGAATAAAATACCTAGGAATAAACTTAACCAAAGAGGTGAAAGATCTGTACACCGAAAACTATAAAACATTTCTGAAGGAAATTGAAGAAGACACAAAGAAATGGAAAGATATTCCGTGCTCTTGGATTGGAAGAATTAACATAGTTAAGATGTCCATACTTCCTAAAGCCATCTATAGATTCAATGCAATCCCTATCAAAGTTCCAACAACACTTTTCACAGAAATAGAGCAAAGAATCCTAAAATTTATATGGAACAAGAAAAGACCCCAAATAGCTAAAGGAATCCTGAGAAAAAAGAACAAAGCTGGAGGTATCACACTCCCTGATTTCAAAATATACTACAAAGCTATAGTAACCAAAACAGCATGGTACTGGCACAAAAACAGACACACAGATCAGTGGAATAGAATCGAAAGCCCAGAATTAAACCCACACATCTATGGACAGCTAATCTTTGACAAAGGAGCCAAGAACATACAATGGAGAAAAGAAAGTCTCTTCAATAAATGGTGTTGGGAATACTGAACAGCCAAACGCAAAAAAAGATAGTAGACCCTTACCTTACACCATACACAAAAATTAACTCAAAATGGATTAAAGACTTGAATGTAAGACCTGAAACTATGAAACTTCTAGAAGAAAACATAGGCAGTAAGCTCTTCGACATCAGTCTTAGCAACATATTTTCAAGCACGATGTATGACAGGGCAAGAGAAACAATAGAAAAAATAAACAAATGGGACTACATCAAACTAAAAAGCTTCTGCACAGCAAAGGAAACCATCAACAATACGAAAATACAACCCAACAATTGGGAGAATATATTTGCAAACCATACGTCTGATAAGGGCTTAATCTCCAAAATATACAAAGAACTGATGCATCTCAACAACAAAAAAACTAACAACCCAATTAAAAAATGGGCAAAAGACCTGAACAGTCATTTCTCCAAAGAAGATATACAGATGGCCAACAGGCACATGAAAAGATGTTCAAAATCATTAACTATCAGGGAAATGCAAATCAAAACTATAATGAGATATCACCTCACTCCCGTCAGAATGGCTATAATTAACAAGACAAGAAACAACATGTGTTGGAGAGGATATGGAGAGAAGGGAACTCTCATACACTGCTGGTGGGAGTGCAACTAGGTGCAGCCACTATGGAAAGCAGTATGGAGATTCCTCAAAAAATCAAGGATAGAACTACCATATGATCCAGCTATTCCACTGCTGGGCATTTATCCAAAGAACTTGAAAACACCAATGCATAAAGATACATGTACCCCTGTGTTCATTGCAGCATTATTCACAATAGCCAAGACTTGGAAGCAACCTAAGTGCCCATCAAGGGACGAATGGATAAAGAAGCTGTGGTATATATACACAATGGAATACTACTCAGCCATAAGAAACGATGAAATCCAGCCATTTGTGACAACATGGATGGACATTTCACGTATTATGCAAAGTGAAATAAGTCAGAGGGAGAAGGTCAAATACCGTATGATTTCCGTCATTTTGTAGTAGATAATAACAACAATAAACAAACACATAGAGACAGAGATTGGATTGGTGGTTACCAGAGGGGAAGGGGGAGGGGGGAGGGCAAAAGGGATGAGTCAGCACATTTGTGTAGTGATGGGTTGTAATTAGTATTTTGATGGTGATCATGATGTAATCTATGCAGAAATAGAAGTATAATGATGTACACCTGAAATGTTATAAACCAATGTTACTGCAATAAATAAAAAATTTAAAAAAATATTATGAATTTAACTCTTCAAAAGATATTGAAATAAAAACAATTCATAAACTAAAACTAGGGTATATTATTTACTATTCACGTATTTAATTAAAAGTTAACTCAGAATATAAAACATAATTTTTACAAATCAATAATAATAATTCAAACTAACCAATTTAAGATGTAAAGATGTTGAGGAACATTTCACCAAGCAATATATACAAAGGGCCACAGGAGCACATTAACAAATGACCCACATCCTTAGACATTAGAGAAATACAAACTAAAGCCACAGCTGATAATGAGAAAAGAGTTGCTCAACAACATTAGTCATTGGGGAAATAAAATTTGAACTCCAGATGCGATACCACTAGTAGTCCACCAGAACTGATAAAATCAGAAAAAAAACCTGACGACGTTAAGTGAAATATATTTGACAGCATCTATTGAATTTGAGCACACAAAAACCTTATGAGTCCATATGTACACTGAGAGACAAAGACATGGATGTTGATAGCACCATTTCTCAGATTATTCTCAAGCTGAAATCAACCTAAATGTAGATCAATAATGAACTGCACACAGTTTTGTTACCATCACTGCAAAGCTAAGTAATAAATATAACCAATGCATATCTGGTCCAAACTCACCAAATTGTATAAATTAATTATGTGCAGTTCTTTGTACACCAATTATACCTCACTAAAGCTGGAAAAAACCATAATCAAATGTATAAATAAATTTTGGTATGTTGGAGCAATGGCTACCCTTAAGAGCTACACTGTATAGTACTGAAAACACTTGCCACGTGAGACTATTGAGCATTTGAAATGTGACTAGTCAGAATTGAGATGTGTTATAAGTGTAAAATGTATGCTAGATTTCTAAAAATTTGTATGTAAAAATAACAGAAAATATCCCAGTAAAAGTTTTTGTAATCATCATCTATTAAAATGACAGTATTTTGAATATTTTAGGATAAATAAAATATATTTAAATAATTTCAACTTTCTTTTTACTTTTTGATGTGGCTGCTAAAAATGTGTAAAATTATGTGTGTGGTTAGCATTTGTGGCTCTCATACTTCTATTGGTTAGTGCCACTCTACAGCAATGAAAATGATGAAACTGCTACCCTAAACAACAAGGATGATCCTCACAAATATAATCTTTACCCCAAAACTACAGATACAAAAGAATGCATGTGTATCATCCTATTAATGTAAATCTGAAAATGAGCTAAATTAGTCTATTTTTGGGGGGGAGAAGTTATAAAAATGCTTCCTTTGGAGAAGACGGGTCTTGATTGATTTAGAAGCACATGATGCTTCTGCAGAGCTGGTGATGTGATATTTACTAAGCATAAAAGTGTTCACTTTATGAAAAATAATCATTGAAATATGAACTTTCTTGTGTATGGTATACTTCAATAAGAAATCTCATTTTTTTAAATGTGTGCAATAGAGATAAGGAGTTTTTAGGGGAAAATATAAAGCATTATATATGCATAGTATACACGGAGGAAAAAAACTGTGAGTGATGAGATATTTATGTGAATAGGAAAAAATCAGCAAAATATGTCCAAAAGAATAAGTAGGAATGGGAGAGGAAAAGATAAGAATAGAAATATATGAAATTAAAGGAAAACATATGACAGGCTCCAAGAAGCCAAAAGTTGGCATATTGAGATTGATCAAAATAGAGAAAAGATAAATAAAAAAATATTGGAATTACAAAATGGGGTATAACTACACAATGCCCCACATTTGATAGTTTATCTGAAATAGGCAAGTTGATGGCATAATCACCAAGGGTAAATATCATAAATACAGTATCTTTAAACACAGGCTAGCAGAATAATTTTAAAGAACAAACAATCACAAAGAAATGTCATACAATATTAAATAGCCTTGTTTTAGCAGTACTACTATTATTTTGAGACTCATACTGTAAGAAAAAGCAAAAAGAAGTAATGGTAATAATGTTAACCAATATTTTCATGGTAAGATAAAAATACTAAACATATTGAATCAAATAATTTAAGTAAAAAATGTATAATTTTAATTTGAATTAGACACAAAATATCACAATTTATTTTCCTCTTTCTTGATAATACATATTTTCTAACTCTGTTGCAGAAGTGTAGAAACCATGCCAACCAGTAACAAAAGGTGCCCCAGTTTCCCAAATGTGTTGTTTAGATGTAATTATCATTTATATAAATTGTGATATGTAGGAGAATGCTCCCAATGAAATTAAACCACCATCTTCAGCAAGCAAGAATGATATCAGAATAATGAAATCAGGTCAAAAAGAAGCAGAGGTCAACTTGAAGGGACTCCATTAGCCAAAGATGAGATAATTTGAGCATCAAAAATATTATAACTATACTGACTTAAAGCATATCAATTTTAAGTAGTCTCTCAGTTCATAATGATTCCTCCCTCCCTCAAATGAGATCATTATTCACCACTGGAGGGACATGTGTTGCCTTTATAATATGAATTATATTAGTGTAGTACATTTATAGTATGAATTATATTAATGTAACCAGGTAATTGTTAGAGAAAGTTTTTGTTATAAAATGCAAAATAAGAGGCAAAAATCAAAATAATCATTTTGCCTCCCCTGATGAAATTATGGAGCTAGGCAACAATCAACATAGGCTCTACAAATAATTAGTGAAAATTTGATAGAGGGATTTAAAAAGAATTAATCAAAGTAGCAATAAGTAAATCCACAGATCAAATGTATCATCAGTAGAAGTGAGCAAGTTGGAAACCAGAGCCTCATGATGAAATATCATAGAAAGTACCGAAAATCATCATCTTGGAAGTACTCTTGAGAGTAGAATTGAATGAAAAGCTATTTAAGACTGGATCTAATTATTTGTTCTCAGAAAGAAAAAAAAATTATATATATATATAATTTTTATTATATATATTTTTAATATATTTTTATATATTATTTATATATTATTTAATATATATTTTATTAATATATATTGATATATATATATCAAAAAGAGCAGGAAGAATGAAGGTGAAGCCAAATTAAATGATACCCTTAGAAAGTATTCAGTCAAATACAGAATATGAGACATTCTATAGGACAAAATATCTCTAAGGAATAAATAGCATTATCCAAAAATGGGGAAGGTCAACTTTGTCTTAGTTTGGATTCCACCAGTAGCAGATCCTAAGATGAGGATTTGAGGTAAGTTGTGTAAATGAGAGTAGAGGCATAAGGAATTGATACAGAGAAGGGAAGGAAGCTAATAGAGGGTGCTTTATTAAGTAATCTACCAAAGTGGGTAACTACAGCATAATCCTCTGGTTCATCTCTGGGAAAGTGTGTAAAGCACACACTCCTCAGAATCACCCTTGACAATGGGAGAGGGGATAGATCCTGACTCCCAGTGGTTGGCTTAGGACTTCTTTGATGGAGATATTCATTCCTTTGCTCTTTCAGTCTCTGTACACATAAATAGAGTGACCTTCCATGACGGTCAAATCAATGTGGTTGAGGCTGAGAGTACCATCCGGAAATTATTATATAATAAAAAACACTCAATTGGCATAACGTCCCAGTGCAACATGTGGGGATTTTTTGTGCCCTGATACAAATAAGTTGATTGTAAAAAGATTTTATATTGGGTGGCAGTTTCAGAGTGGCTTTTTAGATAACTAACAAACAACCAACATTTTAAAATAAATAAAAATAAGAAATGACTTAGCTCCCCAAATATATGTATTTGAGAGAGACATTAAAGAAGATTCAAATAAATGTTCATGGATTGGTATTTCAAAATCATTTGATTTAAATTATTCCCTAAATGATTCAGTTTAATCACAAGCAAAATTCAAAGGTAGTTACCATGTGTGAAATTGAAAATATATTAATATGTTTTTAATTTGTGAAAAAAACAAAAAAATATAAAACAATCTTCAAGAAGCAGAAATTTCCAAAATTTTCCTGACTGAAATTAAGGCAATATAAAACTAGTCAGAGTAATAGACAGGCATAAATTTCAGAAATAGTCTTTTATGCCCTGGGTTCCTCAGAAACTCTGCGTCAGATAATGGTTCAAGTGTTACTCTATTAAGATGTGTCATTCCTGGGAAGCAGAATTAAGAAAAATGGAATGAAACAGGAAAGGAAGGAGGGACAATATGAGAGTGTGTTGCCAAAGGAACATCTACTATATGCAACTGAAGGCTCAACCTCACAGAACTGGCTTTTTGAAACCTATATAAACTGGCCAACTTTATCAGATGGCACTTGTTTCCCATTTTCAACATTTTTTCTATAGAAAACTATCTACATTTTCAGGCATTGTGATCTCTGACATGTTAGCCCTCTGGTAGGAGACCAGAGACACAGAGCATGAGCAGAGCATGCACTGGAGTTGGTCAGCACAGTGGCTGGCCAGAGGGAAGTGCATGATCCAAGACCCTAGTGACCAATGGGCTGAGAGCATCATAGGCTGGAACATGAGATTCTGTCTTCCCCTTGACCCACTCATACTTGTCTTTTCATGATCAATAACCACATACCAAGTACCAGGTAACTTAGATGTGCTCCACTAAAACTAACAGAGTCATCAAGGCATCTGCAGTTGAGGCCACTCCTGACTTAAATTTTCGTCACTGTACTGTCACCCAAGAGGATAATCTGCATTTGGAGAATGACTATACTAGTTAATTGAGCAGGACTTTGGTGGAGTCCAATATCCCTACATGCTTGATGATCATGTTAATCTTGGTAATTCCTCCTAGAATGCAGAGTCACTTCCAATTTTACTAACGTACCTAGGGAGTGTAATTTAGGAACTTCCCTTTTCTTCTCCTTACCAGAATGACCCTAACTCCACAGCTCAGGGAACCAAGGGGAGGAGACTGCTTATTGCTAAATATTTCTATCCCCATTTGCTTTTGTGTCATGGGGAAAATAACCTCTGGGTCACATGTAGATGGATAGAGTCAACACTTCATTTATCATCTGGGATCCAAAAGTTCCTATTCTAACCAGGTAACAATGATGTTTTTTCAAATCCCTGATATTGATGGCAGCTCAGATAGTATAGCTAATAATACTTAGTTTAGATACTCCTGCTTCCTCAGTGCAATAACTCAAAAAAAATGGCTACAGGAACATTTGGGGAATGAGTTGAGAAATATTTACTGTTTATGTGTTTGGGGTGAAGTCACAGTACTCCCTGGAAGAAACCTTTAAATGATGCACTCTGGATTTGTGAACCGTCTTATGTCTCTAACCTTGCTGAAAGACTGGTTTTCAACTTTGGTTGATGTCAGTCTTCTGACTGATGCATATATAGGCTTTTGTTTGCTTGGTTTTTGGGTATTTTTGTCCAGCAACACTCTTGTGGGCTGTCCACCTATCTCATTTTTATGTATGGCCTGTGGCCTATTAGCCAGCACTATAGCTCCTTGTGGGTTTAGTCCTTAACTTTCAGTATGATAATCACACCTACCTTTCCAGTGCTACTTGCTCTGGCATCCTGGAATACCATTATCCTTACAGACACCATGGCAGCCACCCACTCCACTGTTAACCCTGCTTGCAGATAACTACAAAAACAAGGCTTGGCAAAGATGAGATTATCACCTCATCAGAGACTTTCTTATGGCCATGATAAAGAGGGAGACTTCTGGGCTCTCTTAAGGTACACAGTTAGTGGTGGGTCCTCCGATATTACAAGACATATCTGATCTAATGTCCCCAGAAACCTGAGCCTTCTGATCATCCTTTGATACTCTCCCAAGGCAGTTCTGGCATTTCCACGATATTTACTTTAGTCATTATTTCCAAAATTCTAGTACCTTCTGTGTTCACATCCAAGTTTTGCATCCTGATTCATGGTGAGTGCCTCCATGTAAATATTTGTCCCCTAAGGAGACAGCCCTGGTGGTCTAGTGGTTTAGATTCAGCACTCTCAAACCATAGCCTGAGTTTGTTTCCCAGTCAAGGAACCACATCACCCATCCGTCAGTTGTCATACTGTGGTGGCTGCATGTTGTCATGCCACTGGTTATGCCACTGGTTATGCCACTGGTATTTCAAATACAAGCAGGTTCACCATGGTAGACAGGTTTCAGCGGAGCTTCCAGACTAAAACAAACTAGAAAGAAGAATCTGGCTACCCACTTCCAAAAAATTGGCCATGAAAATTCTATGAATAGCAGCAGAGAATTGTCTGATACAGTGCCAGAAGATAAGAGGAGGGTGGAAAGACTGGGCAGGGTTCTGCTGTGCTGTACACAGTGTCACTAAGGGTCAGAATCCATTGGGCAGCACTAACCACAAAAGAGACATATGCTATGGTCCCTCCCAGGCCAATGTGGTCAAGAAATATTGTCACATGTGGTCCTTCGGTTCCTGATAGCATGTTCTAACCAGCTGTAGAGATTATACTCTGATCCTGCTGTCAGTCTAGTGGTGTGAGCAATAATGCGGGGAGATCTTCAAAAGGACAGTTATCATTATATGAGAAACGTGTTTCAGGTTATTTATTAGAGAAGACTCCAAGCAAAGAGAAAGTCTCTTTCTTCTGTAAGGGGGTGGGGCTGCCCCTGACATTTTGGAGGATTCCAAAACACTTGTTTTTTGAAGGTTTTCTGGTTTGTCCTCCGCAATGGTACTGATGCACATCTCAGGTCTTAGTCAGATCCTATCAGGATCCTGATTTTGACATAGGAGACTGGTTGGGGATGTGATTCCAGCATGCAGTGCAGCTCCACATCCTTACAATTAAATCCTGGACCTGATTTTTGGCATAGTCTCCCTGTGGCTTGAAGGTGACAGTCGATCCACAGCTGACACAGTGACCCTCTTGCTTTCTCAGAATGTGTCCAACTGACAGTTGGATACTCTAAAGTTGACATCTTCTTTTTTCAATATTCAATGATTTTTGACAAGAGCCAAGTTATTTCAAAATTCTTATAATTTTCCTTGTTCTATCCCATGCATGTGCTACAGCGACTACATATCCAAAATTCTCTGATTTCAGCTATGCCTCATCTAGTTTAGGCACAGGGTAAATGTCCCTGAATGCCAAGAGGGTCACCACCCCACTCACCACAATGGTATCCCTATCCCATCTTGAGAATCTTCCTTCAGGGACACTCCTTCTGAAAACTTCCTTGTCCCAGGACCCCCAGAAAACAAAGCCTGAGGCAAAGGCTTAGATATTACTACTTAACTGAACAGAAGCATCCTAAGGCCTAGCAGTAAAAGGAGAAAAGAAGCTTGCCAGAGCAAAATAGGGCACCAATAGCCACCACCAGATGTTAATATGATTTGATTTCACAGGACCACTTTCTGAAAATCCATATCAAGTTCATGTAGGAGAGTCCCCCAAGGCAGGAGAAAGGAGAAGTATCCTTGAGATCTCATCACCTGACTCTACATTTCTGTTTCACATATGCATGGACATCAATCATGTCCCGTGGTTTTTGCTGTCTCAGCACAAAGAAGAAAGCCCAAGAAAGGAAGCAAGAGGAGTGCAGTGCATTTGTGCTGGGGCAGCATTGGGTTGAGTCTGCCTGAAAATCTAGCCTCCTGAACATATAGGTAACTGTGAGGAATCAATAAGGTAAAGGAAGACAAACCGTATGATAAAAGAGTAAAACACTTGAACAAGCATTTCTCAAAGAGGAAGTGAAAATGTTAAGTAAATAGATGAAAAGTTGTTCAACCTAAGAAATCAGAGAAATGAAAATTAAAATAACATTGAGATACGACCAAACACAGCCAACTATAAAATTTTTTTAAAAGGCTCAGAATACCATGAGTGAAATACCATCTAGGAATCAACAAAATCTCATAATGAATGGTAGATGACTAAATTAATACAACCTATTTGGAAAAAATAACTTTGTATAACATAGTAAGATTGAATTAATGAATAATCTGAGCCAAAAACTCCACGTCTGGTTATAACCAATAAAACTGTTGTGCACATGGACTCCAGAAAACATATATGAGACTCTTCCTGGGAACACTGTTCATACTAATTCCAACCTGGAAAAGACAACCCTTCCATACCTTATTCTATAGTCATGTAGTTTCATTAAACAGAGATGCTGTGGAGAAAGGGTGCTATGTAGACTCAAAAAAAAGTGAGCAAGATATTGCCAATTCTCCTTCGATATCCCCACAGAAGCCCCAAAACACAGCTACTTATAGCCCTGCATGTAAATGGACTGATGTTTATAAGAAATACAACAAAATTTAGGGAAATATTTGTGTTGAGGTTAGCTTAGATAGGATAGCTCAGTTCTCCTGTGACTTTCTCTTTTCATCAGGAAAGAAGAGCAGTAGATTGGCTCAGTTAAGGAAATAAGTTGGGGCATGAATCTATAAGATAGATCTTTAGATGTGTCAAGGGAAGTGGTTATATCCTTGTAATTCCATCTGTACCTTCTTTGCATTCTGTTTCCAAATGATGAGGATGATCATTACAGAAGATAGGCCAGGGAATTTTCTTTTAGGAAATATCCTACCTGAAAGTGCATGAGGTAGCCGGACATTTATGACCAATGCATGACTATAGGAAGAAATACGTTTTACTTCACCTAATGTCATAAAATATGATTACACAGGTATACTCACATGGGATGTTCCCTCACAGTTTTTGTTTGACTATGAGGAGAAACTATACAGTCGTGACATGATAAATTGATTTAATGACTCACTCATCTAATGTTTGAAATCCAAGTGTCAAAACAAAAAATATTAAGTTTCAGTCTTTATGGAGAGGATTTCCTTTACTTTCTCCCAATATGTGTGCCTTTCTGGGGCCACTTTTCCTCACTCTCAGAGGGGAAACTATGAAATGCTGAGCTTACTTGTGAATTTAGGCAGAAGGGAAACAGAGGGAACACATGGTGAGGAGAGCAGCTGTGCAGTCAAGTTCGGCTCTTCGAGCAACTAAATTGGGTATTGGAGAAAAACAAATGCAAAAAGTCGTGGCTTTTTGCCTAGCATTGAACACTGAATATTTCTCTCAGAAAGCCCATCTATGTGGGTGGCTATGGAGAATCAAAGAGGGGAGTTGAGGTTCTGTGTCCTTGGATCAATATCCTCACGTCTTAAACAAATCCACAAATCCTTAGCACTCTGAAGCCTCCCTACAATTGAAGTGAATATATTTCAATCTTCTTAAATTTATTAAGACTTGTTTTGTGGCCCAATATATGATCGATCCTGGAGAATGTTCCATGTGCATTTGAAAAGAATGTGTATTTTGTGGTTTTTCGATGGAATGTTTCGTATGTATCTACTAAGTCCAGCTGGTCTAATGTGTCATTAAAGCCCAATATTTCCTTATTGCTCTTCTGTTTGGATGATCTATCCATTGGTGTAAGTGGATGAAGTGAATATATCAGTCATTTATTATAGCCTTTAAGATATGAAAACGGCCTCAGAAATAAAATAGTCTGATAACCTTCCTCTTTTTACATCTTGTATGAATGTAACACAAGTAAATAAAATGATTGGCTAAAAAATTGTCTAAGAGGTTCTTGTTTACTTTCTTTAAATGCTCACATATTAAATTATTAAGAAACAAAGAGAGACTAGAGATAACAACATCTCCCTAACCTTCTAGATTTGGAAGGTTGCCACACAATCTTTTCTAATCACTATTAGGTTTGTTGGATCTACTATAAAATCATTTACACACGTACACTTTTATTCATATATGTTCTAAAATGTGTTGAGAGAAATTGTAGAGTTTTCTGTTAATCTATCTTTAATAAAATTAGTAAACAGAAGTTGAAGGAAACCTCCAACTGCCTGGAAGTCTAGATAAATTCTAAGAATGTTTGATCTACTTTTTTTTCTCTCACATCAATGGAGATAAGATGTTCACTAACAAAGACAGCAAGACAGTAATCATAGATAACTATATGCTCCAAGCATGGGAATAAAGGCCTTCATTGGAAGAGCAGTGTACAGGGGCTCATTAAATGAGGCTTCTGGGATTTGTGGCAAAAAAACTTTTAATAAGTTTGGTAAAGTTAAACACCCACAGAGCCTTGTTGAATAGCCTCCCAATTAGCAAAAGTTAAAACGTTATTTTTCCCCCTTGGAATCTGTGGTTAATTGGATCATTAATCTAGCAGAGGAATTGAAGGAAATTCTCAGGGATCAGAAAAGACCCTTTATCAGCAAACTCAAAGGAAACAAAGTTGTGTGGTTGCCATGGCAACACCTGGCAGAGAATTGAGTCTCATAGCAGTAAAGTGTCCTCTCTTTGACCTGTATAGCAAACCGGTTAACTGTAGCCAGCCTATGCTTGGCATACAATAGTTATCTGCTATATGATGTGTTTAACAGTAAAGCATTGTCTCCTGCTGTTCAAATACAAAAGCATGAAGTCAAAATGGGTTAATTCAAATCCACATATGAAAATGAAATTAGACAAATTTATCAGTATTAAATAAAATCACAAATTTTTCACTTCAAAATATAATCACTACCTCATTTATTGTAATGAATCTGGTATAGGTATAAACAAAATATGCCTACTAGAAATATGCTGACAGAATGTATTTTATCATCTCACTTTATAATGGGTCATTATGTATCCATGGCAAGAGATTTCTTCTGCATAGTCTTTAAGACTACCAAGGATCCAACTAGATAATTATCTTCAATTTTATAGCAGGCTATCAATCTTATCAATAGACACAAGATATATGCTGCAAATTCAGAATACTTTAAGAAAAAGACAAAATGCTTAATATACCTTGAAATATTTCAAAAATACAAATGAGTATTTATAATTTAACACATTTAGAAAACTAACTCCTAGGTTAATCTTACTTAAAATTTTGTATTTGTCTATGATACTTTTTAAACATATATATATAAAATACAGATAGAAGTGAGGCACTGTGGTGCCTTTGCTAATTTCATCCCTGATTTTCCCTTCCTCTCTTATTATAGCAGTAACCAGTAGCATAAAGTCGGTATTAGTCAATCCCCTTGTATGATGAGTATTACAGATTTTCTTACTCAATCTCCATTTCACCATTCTTCTAGTTGAAATGAAACACAAGTGATTCCCCAAACTTCCTTGCTTCCTTGGTCCTCTAAAAGTGTTAGCTGTTTGGCCAGTACTGCTCCAGTCACTTAAGATGTGGAAGTGGAACAGAGGTCCCATCTGTCTCCATTCAACAGTTGTCACCATGAATCAACATTTTGGAAGGGGGAGCAGCCACATTCTCTACAACAGCCTTCCAGAATGCATTCTCTTCCTTCCTGTAGAGAATTCTCCCATTGTGGATCATTGCTGAATTAGGCTGGAGCAGATGTTGTGGAGTGGAGGTAATCTCTAAATGCTTAGCACTAAATTCCTTTAGTAAAAACCTGGTTTAGTTTCCTTTACTAGCCATGATAAAGGGAAAAAAAATGCTTGGTTCCATTTTTGGGTAAAAATGTATAAATCCACAAAGATTACCCACTAGTGCTTGAAACACTTTAATATTTTAAACATACGATATATCATGCATGTTATTACGAAGCTTGCACTTATTCAAAGCAATTTTTTAATGTTGTAGACGTATGTGGTGATATGCAGTTGTGCAACATTTATTTGAATTGTGGAATTATGTTTCACTTTACAAATTTCTACCATGATGTGATTATCAATTCCTATGCTAATATAAATTTAGATTATTTGCACAAACAATACAGCAATATATTGCTGGTGCATTCTTACACATTTTTCTAGGTCTCTAAGTGTTATAATAATAAACATATTTCCTGTAATTGAAGAGAGTATTTTTAAATACACATTTTTTTTTAAGTTAACTTTTCTGTGATTTATCTGTTCATGAACTGACAAATGGTCTCTAGTGTTTAGTGATAATATTGATTTTACATTTTAAGTATGATCTTGTCATGTATTAAATAGATTTTACCGCATTCTTTATGTAGATAATCATATCATCTTCAAGTAACCATAGGATTCCCTAAATTTTTCAAATATTGTACATCATATTTATTTTTGTTGTACTACATTGTTTAGTATCTCATTACAAGTTTAAATAAAAAGATTCAATCAAATAATTGTCTTGATTCTGATTTTAATTGGGATTTGGGATTATTAAAAATTCCAAATTGTATTTAATGTTTCTAGTGCTTATTTTTATATTACATATTATGTTTATATCACATATTACGTATATATACATGTATATTTTAGTTTAAGGAAGTTTACTCCTGTTACTTTGCTAGTAGGGTTTTTTTTAATATCATAAAATGGAGTTGAATTTTGTTGAACACGTTTTTCTGCCCTGTATGCTTCTCTCAGATAATATGGAAATATGATGTATTATATTAAAAGGAATTCTGAGGCTCTAAAACAATTAAACAAATACAGAATGACCATATTTAAAAAACAAACCTGGAATCTCACCATACTCCACATGCAAAAATTATTTCAAGATGGATTATATATCTAAATCTAAAAGCTAAATCCATAACACTTCTAAAAAATAAATCACAAAATTGAAATAGGCAAAGATTCCTTAGACAGGACACCAAAGGAACTAATCATAAAAGAGAAAAGAATAATAAATGACATTAATAAAAATTTAAAATTTAAAACATCCCATGAAATAAATGAATAGGCAATCAGTAGACTAAGGGGAAAGTACTCACAGTACATATATGTGACAAAGAACTCTTAAGCAAATTATATAAAGAATCCCTAAAAGTCAACAATAAGAAGATAAACAATTCAACTAAAAAATGAGCAAAGCTTTGAGCATTACCAAAGAAGACATGTATGTGGATGGCCAAGAAAGAAATGAAAAGATGTTCAACAGCGTTAGTCATTGGAAAGTGCATATTATCTTCCTCATGCACCAGAATGCTTGTAAATAAAGACAATATTGGAAAATCTAAATATTTACAAGGCTGTAGAGCAAGTTGAAACACTCATATGTGGGTATGCAACCGTCCTATGATCCACCAGTTCCATTTACAGGCATTTACCCAAGACAAATGTCAATATATTTGTACTAGAAGATTTGTGCAAGAATGCTCACAAGCAGCCTCATTCATAGGAATCTCCATCAGCATGCCCACAACACACACACACATGCACACACTATACACAGACACATACATAAATAATGTATGATATATGCACATTCTTTCTATTACATAAAATAGAAGTAATATATATAGTATATAAATAATATTGAATTATATAGTAATATAAAATATTATAATATATAAAACTATATGCATTAATTTATCAGAAGAAAAATGGGTGAATGAATAGAAAAGGGCATTAGAGAATGTTCTGGGGCAATGGAAACAGTCTGTATTTTCTTATGATGGTGGTTATACAAGTGTATACAGTTGTGGAAATGGAAGGAACAGTTAAAATCTGAGAAATAAACAATTTTTAAAGGAAATTCTGACACTGAAACAACTTGCTACAAACCATAACTTGTTGTGACAGGGTTTTTGTTTATTTTATTGTTATATGGCTGAATACTATTTGTTACATTTTAAGGATTTTTGCATATATGTTCATAATGATATTTGTTTATAATATTCTTATACTGTTATTGCATAACTGTGTATTACGATTATTACAGCTATATTAAATGGTTTATGTAATGTTCACTTTTTTCTCTTGCTACTCTTCAAAAAACATAAATTTACCTAGAGAATACTTTTCTATTTTATTTTTTGTTAAGAATAGATTATAAATCATCTAGCCCTTATGTATGCTAGAGTGATATAGTTTTAATTATCTCTTAAATTTTTTAAAAAAATGATTGATTTGGAGTGACATTAGTAAAATGGCAGACTAGGAATTGCCAAGCTCTTTATCCTCCCTGGAGACAGCAAAAAGAGCCAAAAAATTGGAGGTCTGGAAACTAGTCAAAGGTGTACAAAAAGCAAGAGAACACCCAATCTAGCCACATTCAAAATGGTAGAAAATTTCATGGCATTTTTGTTTACCTTTGGCCCATACTCTCCCTAAGTGGCATGGTCTTGGTGTAGAGGAGGTGTCAGCCCAGTTCCCAATTCCTGCTCTCAAACCAGAGAAAGTAAACCAGACCTTGCTCTTGACATTCTAACTTGTCTGGGGGTCTCCTGAAGGACTGGTCTCTGTTCCACCTAAGTCAGATCTCAAGAGGGAGAAATAGCTGGCATTCCTTATGAAAGCTGGAGGCATTCCTTATGAAATCTGCAAACACCTGTGGTAGAAGATTATGGGAGGAAACTTACAATAGACCACTAAGACAGCAGTCCAGCTTTCATTCCCCTCCTATGTTCCAGAGGCACTGAAGCAGATATTATTTACAATGTTCTAAACAGTCAGGGACTACCTGAAGTACTGGTCTGTTTTATCTAACTGGGATATCAGTTAGAAAAGAGCAGCAGGCATTACTCAAAAAATTGCAGGAGACTGAATCACAGATGCTTGGGGCAAGAGATTATGGGTGGAGACATACAACAAACCATCAAAGACCCCAAGGAGTAAACTCTCTGGAAAATTAAGACATTTAAAAGAAGTTGCATCTATAGGAAAATCTAAAAATCAACACATATGTCCAGGTAATATGCATGCTGGGAAAAGCCTGATGGGACATTAAGCTTTCTCCTCAGGCTGATTCTAAGACTCAGAACTAAGGTGCAGCTAATTAGTGAAGTACTTCCTTGGCACAGAGACATTCTGCAAACGCTAGGTAAGATAAGTGTTTTTCAAATGCCCAATTTTTATGAAAATAATCACAAAGCATACAAAAAAGCAGAGAAACATGATCCATCCAAATGAAAAACAAATAAATATTCCAAAACCATACCTGAAGAAAGATAAGCAGAAACTTACTAGACAAAGACTTTAAACAACTCTTACAAATTCTCAATAAGCTTAGATAACAAAGAACTAAAGGAAATCAGAAAAACAACATATGAACAAAATGATCATATAAATTAAAAGATAGAACTTATAATAAGTAATGAAACAGAATATTTGGAGCTGAAAACTACAAAGAACAAATTGAAAAATTGAGTAAGAGGTTTCAATGGCTGACTTGAGCAAAAGAAGAATCAGAGGACAGGAAGTTAGATTTGTGAAATTATGGAATTCTAGGAATAAAAAAAAAAATGAACTAAGACTAAAGGACTTATGGCACACCACCAAAAGGGCAAATATATGCATTATTGGAACCCCAGAGGTTAAGAGAGAGAGAAAGGGGCAGAGAGGTTACTTGAAGAAGCAACGGACAAAAACTTTCCAAATTTGATAAAAGATATGGATCTACAAACCCAACAAGCTCAATGAACTTCAATGAGATAAACCCAAAGAGATCCACATTAAGACACATTATAATCAAACTGTTGAAAGATAATGATGACAAAATTTTGACAACAGAAAAAAAAAACTTGTCACATACAAGGAACACCCTTGAGATTATGAATCAAGTTTTCCACAAAAATCTTGAAGGCCATAAGGTAGTGAGATGATATATGTAAAGTGCTGAAAGAAAAAGTAAAACAAAAAACTGTTAACCATGATTAATATATCCAGCAAACTATCTTTCAAAAATGAGAGAGAAATTAAGATATCTGCATATAATCAAAAGCTGAGAGAATTCATTTCCACTAGGTCTGTCCCACAATAAATGCTAAAGGGAGACCTTCAGGTTGAAAGAAGGGGATGCTAGATGGTAACTAGAAAGCGTATGAAAATATAAAACTTTCTGGTAAAGATAAATACATGAGCAAATATAAAAACAAGTACTACTGTGATTTTGGATTGTATCTCCTTTTAAATTTTTTTCTACAGAATTTAAAAGACAACTAAAATATAAATAAAATGTAAAATATAATAATAACTTTATGTTAACCAGTACACAATAGCTAAACATAGAATTAGTGACATTGATAACATAAAGTGGGAGGGTACAGGTGTTAAGCATTAGAGTTTTTATATGCAATTCAACTTAATATCAATTTGAAGTAGATTGTTATAACTTTGTGATTTCATATGTAATCCATATGGTAACTTCAAAGAAAATATGTATAAAATATACAAAAAAGGAAATAGGAAGAAATGAAAATGATTCACTACAAAACATGAACTAAACACAAAAGAAGGAAGTGATGAAACAGAGACAATAAGCTAAAAGACATAAAGAAACAAATAAAATGACAAAAGTAACTCCTTCTCTATAAATAATTATTGTAAATATAAGTGGATTAAACTCCCAAATCAAAAGGCATAGAATGGGAGAAAGAATTTTTTTAAATGATCCAAGTGTATGCTGTCTACATTACAGCTGAGGACAAAAACAAGTTGAAAAAGAAAGGATAGAAAAAGATACTCCATGCAAATAGTAACCAAAGTGAGCAATGATGACTATACTAATATCAGATTAAATAAACTTTAAACAAAAAAAGTTACAAAAGACAAAGGACATCATATATCGATAAAAGAATCAATTCACCAAGAAGATATAACAATTACAACATACGCAACAACATCAGAGCTCCAAAATACATAAAGCAAACATTGACAGGATTGAATGGAGAGATAAGAAGTGCTGCAGTAACAGTAGAAGACTTCAATGCCCCACTCTTAATAATGTTTAGAACAACCGGGAACAATTTTAATAAATAATTAGGGGACTCGAAACACACTCTAAGCCATCTGGACCTAAGAGAACACTCCATCCAACAAAAAACATATCTATATCAACTTCATCAAGTGCACATGACATATTCTCCAGGATAGACTGTATATTAGGCCTAAAAACTAGTCTTAGTAAGTTTAGAAAGATTGAAATAATTCAAATTGTCTTTTCTGACCACTATAAAATGAAATTGAAAATCAACAGCAGAAGGAAAACTAAGAAATTCACAAATATATGGAAATGAAACAGAATGGTGCAATCAATGAGTCAAAGAAGATATAAGAGATTTTACAAAATATCTTTAGACAAATAAAAATTAAAACAAAACATACTGAAATATATGGAATGCAACACAAGAAATACTAAGAGGAAAACTTATAGATATAATTATCTACATTAGAACAGGAGAAAAATTTCAAATCAAAAACCTTATTTTATACATTAAGGAATTACAAAAATGAGGAAAACAAAATTAAAAACCAGTAAGAGAAAGGAAATAATAAAGATTGGAGGAGATATAAATAAAACAGAGAATAGAAAAACAATCAAGAAAATCAACAAAATCAAGAATTGGTTCTTTTAAAAGATCAACAAAATTGACAGTTCTTTACTAGATTAACTAATAAAAAGAGCATAAAGGAAAAAATTATTGGGCCGGCCCCGTGGTTTAGCGGTTAAGTGCGTGTGCTCTGCCACTCGCATCCCGGGTTCGGATCCCAGGCACGCACCAACGCACCGCTTCTCCGGCCATGCTGAGGCTGCATCCCACATACAGCAACTAGAAGGACGTGCAACTATGACGTACAACTATCTACCGGGGCTTTGGGGGGAAAAATAAAAGGAGGAGGATTGGCAATAGATGTTAGCTCAGAGCCAGTCTTCCTCAGAAAAAGAGGAGGATTACCATGGATGTTAGCTCAGGGCTGATCTTCCTCACAAAAAAAAAAAAAAAAGAAGAAGAAAATTACTAATATCAAAAATAAAATTATGGATATTACTACCAATCAACAGAAATAAAAATTATTACCAAAAAATACTATTAGTAATTGTACACCAACAAATTGGATAATCTAAAGTCATGTGGAAAAATTCCTAGAAACACAAATCTACCAAGATGGAGTATTTAGGAAATAGAAAATCTGAACAGACCAATAACTATTAAGGAAATGGAATCAGTAATCCAAAACCTCTCAACAAATAATCCCAGGACAAATTGGTCTCACTGGTGAATTATATCAAATATTCATGAAAGAATTAACATCAATCTTCCTAGAACTCTTCCAGAAAATTGAAGAGAGAGGAAAATTTCCAAATTTATTTTATGAGGCCAGCATATGATCCTGATACCAAACAAGACAAAGACGCTGGAAAAAACCCCTACAAACTAATAACCCTTACAAATATTGATGAAAAATCTTCAACAAAATACAAAAAAATCAAGTACAACCACTCATTAAAAGGATGGATTGTACAGCATGACCAAGCAAGATTTGTTGAAGTAGTGCAAGTACATTAAAAAATACTAAAATAAATCATCGTAATTCACCATGTTAAAGAATGAAGAAAAAAACACATGATCATCTCAATTGATGTACACATATCATTTAGCAAAATTCAATACTCTTTCAAGGTAAAAATGCTCAACTAACTAGGAATAGAAGGAAACTATATCAAAATAATAATAATAATAAAAATAATATACAACTAACATCCTAATCAATGGTAAATGATTGGAAGCTTTTCCACCAAGATCAGGAACAAGACAAGGAATCCTGCATTTACTACTTCTATTCTACATAGCACTGGAAAGATTAGCCAGAGCAATTAGAAAAGAAAAGTAAAAAGGATCAAAATTGTAAAAGAGAGAGAGGAACACTGGGGGTGTGTGGAAAAATAAAATAAAAAGTTCTTACACTATGTATTTCAGCACCCCTCATCCTGGCACCCCATCTGGCCAGGGACCTCCCAGTCTGTAGCCATAAATTTGAGCAAGGGAGAGAGCTTCCTTGGATCAGTTTAAATTCCAGGTGGCAAAATGGTGCAAGTTGAGCTGAATCCTGACATCCACATCTGTGGCATCTGTATTCAACAGTTTAGCAGCCTGAAGGATTGTAGCTCACAGGCAAAGTGGCTGCCAGCTGACCAGCACCACCAGGTTGGCCCAGCATGGTCCAGTTTGTTATCAGAGGAATGATACCTGCTACCCAGTTTCAGACCACAACAGAGTCATAACCTCAGAGACCCAGACAATCAGTTTCAGCTCCAGAATTTGTTTTTAAACATGACTATCAATGTTGAATGCCCATGGAAAGCAATGAATCTAGACAGCTGCTGTCATTTTTCTCCCTGCCAAGCTGAATGTCAAAAAACCTGCAGTCCAGCCTGCTTAGAAAAGCCTTACCTGTTGCTATACAGTTTGCCAATAAAAGATTGCTTGTGGACATGGAACATCATTTAAAAATTACTCTGGGGGACAAACTCTACAAATGTAAAGTCTATGGCAAGTGCTTTAGCTGGGAGGATAAGTTAAGGAACCACATGACACATAGATGTGAAGCCCTACCTGTGTGAGTCCAATGCCTACTTCACTGCTCACAGAAGCAGACTTAACAACCTTAACAAACACTTGCAAATACATTCAAATGTGTGACCCTTCAACTGCCATATTATGCCACTATGCCAGCTGCGCACTCCACTCAGCTCACCATCCACCTCAAATCCCACATTGAGGATGTGCTCTTTTGATGCTGGCTCTATAATGCCAAGTCTAAATTAAGCTCATTCTTGACTCCCTGGAGGAGAAAGAAGCCTTTCAAATGGAGTTCTGCAAGGTCAACTGCACCATGAAAGAGAACCTCATGACACATGGCCACATCAAGCACAGTGGGAACAACTTCAGATGTCTGCACCGTGACTTTCTGAGTGACAGCAAAGCCACCCACACGGTCAGGGCCAATGGCCTAGGAGAGGAAAGACACAGGAAGATAGGGCGGATGGCCGAGCTGAATGCCAAAAGAACATTTAACAGTGATATATGTGATGCCTCATTCATGTGTGAAAATTTCTCTGCAGCCATAATAGGCAACACAGTGAACACAATGAGAATAAGAACTCAGATGTGGCTGTCCTATAGTTTCAGAACAACTCCGCAAACAGCCCACAATTTCCTCAATGTGGGATAACTCCAAATGCCCCTCCAGCCCAGCCAAGTGCCCCAGTTCAGTGAAAGGAGAGTCAAAATCATCATTGGATGTTGATTTTGTATCCTGCAATGTTACCATATTCATTTATTACTTCTAAAACTTTTTTGGTGCATTTTTTAGGGTTTTCTATATATAAAATCAAGTCATCTGCAAATAGTGACAGTTTAACGTCTTCCTTTCTAATTTGGATCCCTTTTATTTCTTTTTCTTGCCTGACTGCTCTGGCTAGGACTTCCAATACTATGTTAAATAGGAGTGGTGAGAGTGGGCATCCTTGTCTGGTTCCTGTTCTTAGAGGGATAGCTTTCAGTTTTTCACCATTGAGGATGATATTAGCTGTGGGTTTGTCATATATGGCCTTTATTATGTTGAGGTACTTTCCTTCTATACCCATTTTCTTCAGAGTTTTTACCGTAAGTGGATGCTGTATCTTGTCAAATGCTTTCTCTGCATCTATTGAGATGACCATGAGATTTTTATTCTTCATTTTATTAATGTGGTGTATCACATTGATTGATTCACAGATGTTGAACCATCCCTGCATCCCTGGAATAAATCCCACTTGACAATGCTGTATGATCTTTTTAATGTATTCTGGTATGTGATTTGCTAGTATTTTGTTGAGGATTTTTGCTTTGATATTCATCAGGGATATTGGCCTGTAATTTTCTTTTTTTTGTGTTGTCCTTCTCTGGTTTTGGTATCAGGGTAATTTTGGCTTTGTAGAATGAGTTAGGAAGCTTCCCCTTCTCTTCAATTTTTTGGAAGAGTTTGAGAAGGATAGGTATTAAGTCTTCTTTGTATGTTTGGTAGAATTCACCATGGAAGCCGTCTGGTTCTGGACTTTTATTTTTGGGGAGGTTTTTGATTACTGTTTTTACTCCTTACTGGTGATTAGTCTATTCAAATTCTCTATTTCTTCTTGATTCCATTTTGGAAAGTTGTGCCAGTCTAAGAATTTATCCATTTCTAGATTATCCAATTTGTTGGCATATAGCTTTTCATAGTATTCTCTTGTAATCTTTTGTATTTCTAAGGTGTCTGTTGTAATTTCTCCTCTTTCCTTTCTGATTTTACTTATTTGAGTCTTTTTGCCTTTTTGCTTGTTGACTCTAGCTAAAGGTGGTCAATTTTGTTTATCTTTTCAAAGAAGCAGCTCTTGGTTTCATTAAATTTTTCTATTTTTTTTTTTGGTATCTATTTCATTTATTTCTGCTCTTATTTTCATTATTTCCATCCTTCTATTGATTTGGGGCTTTGTTTGTTCTTCTTTTCCCAGTTCCTTTAGGTACACTGTTAGATTGTCTATTTGAGAATTTTTCTACTTGTTGCAACAGCCTATATGGCTATAAACTTCCCTTTTAGAACCACTTTTGCTGTATCCCATAGATTCTGGCATGTCATATTTTCATTTTCACTT
This sequence comes from Diceros bicornis minor, assembly GCF_020826845.1. Taxonomy (NCBI): domain Eukaryota; kingdom Metazoa; phylum Chordata; class Mammalia; order Perissodactyla; family Rhinocerotidae; genus Diceros; species Diceros bicornis. The sequence goes on along the minus strand of NC_080769.1, from coordinate 2,473,224 downwards.
TTCTCCAGGCATTTTTTGATTTCTTCATTGACCCAGTCATTGTTCAGTAGCATTTTGTTTAATCTCCACATATTTGTGGCTTTTCTGATTTTCTTCCTATACTTGATTTCTAGTTTCTTACCATTGTTATCAGAAAAGATGCTTGCTATTATTTCAATCTTCTTAAATTTGTGGAGACTTGTTTTGTGGCCTAATGTGCTATCAATCCTGGAGAATATTCTGTGTACATTTGAAAAGAATGTGTGTTCTTTGGTTTTTGGATGGAATATTTTGTACATATCTAGTAAGTCCATCTGTTCTAGTGTGTCATTTGAGGCCGATGTTTCCTCACTGATCTTCTGTTTGGATGATCTATCCACTGGTGTAATTTCTATATGCTAATGATGAAGCAGCAGAAAGAGAAATTAGGAATATAGTCCCATTTACAATTACAGCAAAAAGAATAAAATACCTAGGAATTAACTTAACCAAAGAGGTGAAAGACCTATACACTGAAAACTATAAAAAATTGCTGAAAGACATTGAAGAAGACACAAAGAAATGGAAAGATATTCCATGCTCTTGGATTGGAAGAATTAACATAGTTAAGATGTCCATACTTCCTAAAGCAATCTATAGATTCAATGCAATCCCTATCAAAGTTCCAACAGCATTTTTCACAGAAATAGAACAAAGAATCTTAAAATTTATATGGAAGAATAAAAGACCATGAATAGCCAAAAGAATCCTGAGAAAAAAAGAGCAAAGCTGGAGGTATCACACTCCCTGATTTCAAAATATCCTACAAAGCTATAGTAACCAAAACAGCACAGTACTGGCACAAAAACAGACATACCCATCAATGGAATAGAATAAAAAACCCAGAAATAAGCCCACACATCTGTGGACAGCTAATTTTTGACAAAGGACCCAGAACATACAATAAAGAAAGGAAAGTCTCTTCAACAAATGGTGCTGGGAAAACTTGAGAGCCACATGCAAAAAAAAATGAAAGTAGACCATTATATTACACCATACACAAAAATTAACTCAAAATGGATTAAAGACTTGAATGTAAGACCTCAAACCATGAAACTTATAGAAAAAAACATAGGAAGTACCCTCTTCGACATCGGTCTTAGCAACATATTTTCAAGTACCATGTCTGACCAGGTAAGAGAAACAATAGAAAAAATAAACAAATGGGACTACATAAAACTAAAAAGCTCCTGCACAGCAAAGGAAACCATCAACAAAGTGAAAAGACAACCTAAAACATGGGAGAAGATATTTACAAACCATCTATCTGATAAGGGATTAATATCCAAAATATATAAAGAACTCATACATCTCAACAACAATAAAACTAACAACCCAATTAAAAAACAGACCTGAACAGACATTTCTCCAAAGAAGATATACAGATGGCCAACAGGCACATGAAAAGATGTTCAATACCTTTAATTATCAGGGAAATGCAAATTGAATCTCCAACGAGATATCACCTCACGCCCCTCAGAATGGCTATAAATAACAACCTAGGAAACAATAAGTGTTGGACACGATGTGGAGACAATAAGTGTTGGAGATGATGTGGAGAGAAGGGAACTCTCATACACTGCTGGTGAGAGTGCAAACTGGTGCAGCCACTATGGAAAACAGTATGGAGATTCCTCAAAAAATTAAGGACAGAACTACCATATGATCCAGCTATTCCACTGTTGGGTATTTATCCAAAGAACTTGAAAACACCAATGTGTAAAGATACACGCACCACTGTGTTCATTGCAGTGTAATTCACAATAGTCATGACTTGGAAGCAACCTAAGTGCCCAACAAGGGACGAATGGATAAAGAAGATGTGGCATATATACACAATGGAATACTATGCTGTGATAAGAAATGATGAAATCAAGCCATTTGTGACAAAATGGATGGACATTGAGGGTACTATGCTAAGCAAAATAAGTCAGAGGGAGAAGGTCAAATACTGTATGATCTCACTCATAAATAGAAGATAAAAACAACAACAAACAAACACATAGAGACAGATTGGATTGGTGGTTACCAGAGGGGAAGAGAGGAGGGAGGAGAGCAAGAGGGATGATTAGGCACGTGTGCATGGTGATGGATTGTAATTAGTATTTGGGTGGTGAACATGACATAATCTATGCAGAAATAGAAGTATAATGATGTACACCTGAAATTTATACAATGTTGTAAACCAATGTTACCACAATAAAAATAAAAGAGAAAAAAATCACCATTGAGCATTAAGTGCCTCAGACAAACACCATCATCCAGGCTGCTTCTGCTGCACTAAACATTGTACCACCAGTTCTGGTAACTCAGAACCCACAAGGGCTCTCAGGGACTGGCGAGCTGCAGATCTTTTTCCAGATCAGTCTGATTTCTCCCCTGACTCAGACCTCTGGGTGTTCCAGCTCTGCAGGGGTGATGGCCCAGCTGACCACTGCAACCAGATGGATGCAGCCACTCTGGACCAGGCTGAGCCCCGTAGCCCTAGGTGGACCCCAGGAAGGCTTTGGCCACCAGCCTTTTATTACTATTTCAGACATTACTTGCACTGACTTTGAAGGCCTTAACACTTTGATTCAGAAGAAGAGAGCTGAAGTGACCATGGTGAGCATCAGAGGCCAGAAGGTGGCCATGGCTACTGTGGCTCCGTCTATATATTCTCCTCCTCTTCCCAGCTTGAACAATTCAAGTAGCTTTACTCCATCATCCAAAGAGGGGCTAATCCAGCTTTGCTCTGTCCAGCTGATTCTTTACCAGATTAGTACTTAAAGAAAAGAAAGAATAAAGAGTGATAGAAAAACAAGTTGCAAGTATAATCCCCCTTCTGTCAGAGGTTTTCTCTTAATGTGTTTAAGGATTGTTGTGAATCCCCCCATGGTAAATTGTAATTTTTATGCTGCTTATTATAATTTTAACACTATAGTAACTTTGAGACTATCTTTGAATCACCTATATTCCTTTTTTTATTGTTTTTAATTTTTTGTTTATTGCAGTAACATTGGTTTATAACATTGTATAAATTTCAGGTGAACATCATTATACTTCTATTTCTGCATAGATTACATCATGTTCACCACCCAAATACTAATTACAACCCATCACCACACACATGTGCCGACTTATCCATTTTGCCCTCCTCCCTCCCCCCTTCCCCTCTGGTAACCACCAATCCAATCTCTGTCTCTATGTGTTTGTTTGTTGTTGTTATTATCTACTACTTAATGAGGGAAATCATATGGCATTTGACCTTCTCCTTCTGACTTATTTCACTTTGCAGAATACCCTCAATGTCCATCCATTTTGTCACAAATGGCTGGATTTCATTGTTTCTTATCACTGCATAGTATTCCATTGCGTATATATGCCACATCTTCTTTATCCATTCGTCCCTTGATGGGCACTTAGGTTGCTTCCAAGTCTTGGCTATTGTGAATAATGCTGCAATGATCACAGGGGTGCATGCATCTTTACACATTGGTGTTTTCAAGATCTTTGGATAAATACCAAACAGTGGAATAGCTGGATCATATGGTAGTTCTATCCTTAAGTTTTTGAGGAATCTCCATACTGTTTTCCATAGTGGCTGCACCAGTTTGCACTCCCACCTCAGTGTATGAAAGTTCCCTTCTCTCCACATCCTTTTCAACACATGTTGTTTCCTGTCTTGTTAATTATAGCCATTTTGATGGGCGTGAGGTGATATCTCATAGTAGTTTTGATTTGCATTTCCCTGATAGTTTGTGATGTTGAACATCTTTTCATGTGTCTGTTGGCCATCTGTATGTATTCTTTGGAGAAATGTCTATTCAGGTCTTTTGCCCATTTTTTAATTGGGTTGTTAGTTTTTTTTGTTGTTGAGATGCATGAGTTCTTTATATATTTTGGAGATTAAGCCCTTATCAGATGTATGGTTTAAAAATATCTTCTCCCAATTGTTAGGTTGTCTTTTCGTTTTGTTGATGGTTTCCTTTGCTGTGCAGAAGCTTTTTAGTTTGATGTGGTCCCATTTGTTTATTTTTTCTATTGTTTCTCTTGCCTAGTCAGACATGGTGAATCACCCATATTCTAACTATTTTAGAGTCTTATATGTTACCAAGATGATTCTGATTAGGGATTGGTATTAAATGAATTAAGTGACGAATACATTGTTTCCAACCTGATCTCCCAGCTCTGATAAAAGTTATTTTCCATCTCATTAAGTTTGTGTAGTAGATGGTAATACCCAACATCTATTAAGCCTCCATTCTGAAATGCCTCATAGAATTAGGGGTATTAGTATTTTAGTACATGAATCCAAATCTATTAGTATGAAAAACTATTTTGTATATAATGTTACATGGATACTATGCTACTTGACAACAAAAGAATGTTTAGTGCTAACAAGCAAAAAAGGAAAGGTTTCCTAATGAACTGATACATGACTAAAAAAAGAAAGGAAGGAGAAAAATTATCTCTTTCTGAATGTGACATGATCTTATGTTTAGAAATCCCTAAAGAATCCTCAAAACAAATCTATTGGAACTAATAAATTTTTCCAAAGAAGATAAACAAGGACCAATAAGCATGTGAAGAGATGCTCTACATCACTAATCACTAGAAAAATGCAAAGGTTGCAAGATAAAAAATTAACACAACAAAGCTGTTGCCTTTATGTTCAATAATAATAAAAAAATGGAAAAAGAAATTTAGAAAACAATTTCACTTAGAATAGCATAAAAAATAAAAATGTTACTTATAAGTAAACTTAATGAAGGTAATGAAAGACTCATACACTGAAAAAAAATTTTGTTGAAAGAAATTAAAGAAGACACAAAAAATGGGAAGACATTCCATTTTCTTAGATTGAAAGAAAATAGTATTAAGCTATTGATATTACTCAAAATGATTCAATGCAAACTATACCAAAATCTGAATGATGTTTTGTGCAGAAATAGAAAATCTGAAAGTTCATATGGAATCTCAATTATCTCCAAATTTCCAAAGCAATCTTTAAAAAGAACAAAGTTGTATGTCTTACACTTCCTGATTTCAAAAGTTACAAAAAGGTACAGTAATCAAAACGATGTGGTACAACATAATTCAGAGAAATGGAACAAGATAGAGAGATCAAAAATTACCTTTACATATATGGTCAAAAAATTTTTGACAGTGCCAACCGTTCAATGGGGAAAGGACAATTTTTTCAACTAGTGGTGCTGGAAAAACTGGATGTCAACACGCAAAAGAATGATGTTGGACCTTAGCTTTACACCATGTACAAAATCTTACTCAATATGAATCAAAGGCATAAACATAAGAGCTAAAACTATTAAACTCTTAGAAGAAAACATCGAGAAAATTTTCATGGAATGAAATTTGGCAATGAATTTCTAGATACGACACCAAAAACACAGGCAACTAAGAAAAAAGAAATAAAGTGGACTTGATCAAGTTAAAAACTTTTGTGACTCAAAAGACACTATCAAAAAGTAAAAAGACAACTCACAGAATGTAACTGTTTGCAAATCAGACATCTGATAAGGTTTTAACCTACAAAATATATCTAAAAACACTGTAACTCAACAATGACACCAAAAACAAATCCAAAATCAACCCAATTAAATTATGGACAAAGAACTTGAATAGATATTTTTCTAAAGAAGGTAAATGAGGGTCAACAGCATGTGAAAAGATTCTCTACACCTTAATCACTAGGGAAATGCAAATCAAACCTCAATGAGATACTACTTCACACCTATGAACATGGCTACTATTTAAGACAAAATCAACAACCTTGAACAATGTCTTAATAAGAGTAGGGAGAATTGGATACTTCGTGCATTGATGGTACCATTCCTTGAAAAATTAGACACAGAATTACCATATGATTTGGAATTTCCACGTCTGGGTATATAAACAAGAATTGAAAGCAGAGACTCAACCAGATGGTTTGTACATTCATGTTCATAGCAACAATATTCACAATAAGCAAAAAGTGGAAACAATGCAAGTGTCCATCAAGGGATGAATAAAGAAAATGTAGTATATACATGAAATGGAGTATTATTCAGCCTTAAAAATAATGAAATTCTCATATATGCTATGCCATAGACTAACCTTGGAGACATTATGTTAAGTAAAATAAGCTTGTCACAAAGGACACTTATATGAGGTGCCTAGAATATTCAAGCTCATATAGACTGAAAGTAGAACAGTGATTACCAGGGGCTGGAGGGATAGAGAAACCAAGAGTTATTGGTTAATGGGTACAGAGTTACAGTTTGGGATGATCAAAATCTCTGGAGATGGATATTGGTGTTGCACAACTAAGTGAAGGTACTCATTGCACACTTAAAAATGGTTTAAATTATATATTTAATGTTATGTATATTTGATTATAATATTTTAAAAAGTGATTGGCTAATTCATGTTTTCTCCTTTGTCTGGAATAAATTTATAATTTTCATTTTAAATAAGTTAACTATTTCTTACTTTTAAGTTCTTAGACAAAAATTGTTGTCAGTGTTTTTAAAGATATATTCTCTGAAATTTTACAGCCTTTGTATTTTGACATTTTCCACTTATTTAATGTATATGCTTGTCTTTCCTTTGTTTCTAGATCAGTTTTGCTAGTTGTTTCTAGTGTTAGCATTTTCCAGGAACCATATTTTAACAGTCTTGATCTCATCTACTGTTTTTCAATTTTATTAAGTTTTAACTGCATTATACTCTTTCTTATAAACACTTCAGGTTTAGTTTGTATTTAGCTTTCAGTGTTTCATAACTTAATGTTTTCTTCTCAAAATATGAGTCATAATGGATTACACTTTAAGGTTTCAGCAAAAAATTTTTCCTTGAAGTGTTTTCATTGTAGATTTTAAATACATTGTCATCAGAAAATTATTGTATGCTATCAATTATTTGAAAATTGTTGATATTTCCCTATTAGTGACCTTTAGTATATTTTCAAATTTTGGATATTTTAATTTTGAACTTAAAAATAATTTAAATTTACTGTGTTCATTTACTTTATATATTTATGCGTGTTTGCTAACATTGTTATTTTGCTCTGCATTTCTAAAATATTCTTACTAATTTTTGTCACCTTTATCTGTCAAATGTTGCATTTTGATTGTGAATTTGTTAATTACATTTTAAAATTATTTGATACTTTTAAATAAAAATTCTAATGTTATATTGGATGTACATAAATTTTTGATTATCATGTCTTCTTGAATACTGCCTTGATTGTTGTCTAATTTTACCTATTTTTCTCAATTTTATATGATACAACAGCTATTTTTCATAAAACATTTGTAATATATATATTTTTCAAAGTTGAATTATGTGTTAGCGTTTTGAAATAGTTTTATCAGCATCTGATGTAAACAACATATAATTTGATTTAAGTGTTATAAAAATCTAATCATATATGTTTGTTAACAATGTTTGAATTTGCTTACATTTAGGATGATTAATATTTTAAGAAGATTTCTTCCACCATAGTTTGTTTCTGTTATCTTTTTGCATCTTTTTTATTGAAGTAACATTGGTTTACATCATTATATTGTGTACATCATTATATTGTGACTTCCATGTAGACAGCATCGTGTTCACCACCAAAAGTCTGGTTGCCATCCCTCACCATACACATGCCCCATTACCCCATCACCCTCCCCCCACCCTGCTTTCCCTCTGGTATCCACCCATCTGTTCTCTGTATCTATGCCTTTGTTTATCTTCCACATATGAGTGAAATCGTATGGAATTTGTCTTTGTCTGACTTATTTTGCTTGGCATAATACCCTTAAGGTCTATCTAGGTTTTTGCAAATGGCAAGACTTCACCTTTTTTATGCATGAGTAGTATTCCATTGTGTATATTTACCACATATATATACATGTATATTTACCATAAATGGTTTCATATATTATGTTTTATATAACTTTAATTTTATAATTTATGTACTCTCCTTCTGTTTGACTATTTTAGAATTCACATATAAGTAAGATTATACAGTATTGGTCTTTCTTTGTCTTGATTATTCCACTTAATGTAATGTTCTCCAGGTTCATCCATGTTTTTGCAAATGGCAGGATTTCATTGTTCATAATATATCACTGTACATTTTTACACCCCATTTTTTGATCAAATCATCCACTGATGGACCCTTAAGTTGTTTCCATATTTTGGCCATAGTGAATAAAGTTGCAATAAGTATGGGGGTGCAGATATTTCTTTGAGATCCTGATTTTGTTTACTTTGGATATATACCCAGAAGTGGAATTGCTGGATCATAAGGCAGTTCTATTTTTAGCTTTCTGAGGAAACTTCATACTATTTTCCATAATGACTGTACCAATTACACTCCCACAAACAGTTGAAAAGGTATCCTTTTCTTTTTTTTTCACTTCTCGTAGCAGGAGGTTTAATCATGGAACAACCAGAAACACCATAGCCTGATGAGTAGTGCAGTCTTGACACGTGCCCCCAGGGCAGAGCTATGTTGAGGCTACAATGCACGTACACTCATGCAGATACACATGACACTATTTTTTCTAGCACATCTTTTCACCCTCCTGGGTACTCATTGAAATTATAAAAGAGAACACAACAATGGGAGTAGGAAACAGAAATGCAATCATGACACATTCGAGATTCAGTCTGAAAGGGTATCCTTTTCTACACATCCTCCTCAACACTTGTTAGGTCTTGTCTTTTTAATAATAGCAATCCTAACAGATGTGAGATAAAATCTCATTGTGGTTTTGATTTGTATTTCCCTGATGATTAATGATATTAGGTACCTTTTAATATGCCTTTGGATATTTGCATGTCTTATTTGAAAAAAATGTCTATTCAGATCCTTTGCCCATTTTTTAATTGGGTTATTTATTTTTTGTTTGTTTTTGCTATTGAGTTGTGTGAGTTTCTTGTATATTTTGGATATTATCTCCACATCAAAGATATATGGTTTGCAAATATTTTCTCACATTCCATAGGCTATCTGTCCATTTTGTTGATTGTTTCCTTTGCTGTGCAGAAGATTTTGAGGTTGATGTTGTCCCACTTGTTGATTTTTGCTTCTGCTGCCTTTGCTTTTAGTGTCGCCTCCATAAAATCAGTGCCAAGAACAATGTCCAGGAGATTTTTCCGTATGTTTTCTTCCAGGATATTTAGACTCAGGTCTTTCATTTAAGACTTTATCCATTTTTAGTTAATTGTTGAGTATGGTGTAAGATAAGTATCCAATTTCATTCTATTACATAATAACCAGTTTTCCCAGCACCATTTATTGAAGAGACTATTTATTCTCCATAGTGTATTTTTGGCACCTTTGTTAAAGATTAATTGACCTTATATGCTTGGGTTTATTTCTGGGCTCTCTATTTTGTTCAATTGGATTACGTGTGTGTTTTTATAACTATTATCTAATTTTGATTATTACAGCTTTATAATATAACTTCAAATCAGGAATCATAATGTCTTCAGTTTTGTTCTTATTTTTCAGGATTGCTTTGGCTATTTGGGTTCTTTGTATCTCCATAATAATTTTAGGATCTTTTTTTCTATTTCTGATAAAAATGCCATTAAAATTTTGAAAGAGATTGCATTGAATCTGTAGATGACTTTGAGTAACGTGGATATTTTAACAATATTAATTCTTCTGACCCATGAACATGACATGCTTTTCCATTTCTTTGTGTCTTTTTCAATTTCTTTAATCAATATCTTATAGTTTTTGGTGTACAGAACTTTCACATCCTAGGATAAATTTATTCCTAAGTGTTTCATTATTATGATGGTATTCTAAATGGGCTTATTTTCCTCATTTCTTTTTCAGATAGTTCATTGTTAGTGTATAAAAATGCAACTAATTTCTCTATATAGATGTATCCTTCAACTTTGCTGATTTTATTTATTAGCAAAGTTCTAAAAGTATTTTGTGAAGTCTTTAGGGGTTTCTGTATGTGTAAAATATGTCATCTGGAGACAAAGACAAATTTGCTTCTTTTCTGATTTGAATTTTTTTTCTTGCCTAATTGTCTGGCTAGGACTTCCAATACTATGTTGAGTAGAAGTGATGAGAGGAGGTATCCTTGTCTTGTTGCTGATCTTAGTAAGAAAGCTTTCAGCTTTTCACCACTGAGTGTGATGAGGGCTGTGTGCTTGACATACATGGCCTTTATTATGTTGTTATGTTCTTTCTTAATTTGTTGAGAGTTTTTGTCATGAAAAAAACGTTGAAATTTGTCAAATGTTTTTTTCTGCATCTGTTGAGATGATCAGATAAATTCACTCTTCATTCTGTTCATGTGGTTTACCACATTTACTGACTTAGCCGTGTGGAAACATCCTTGCATCCCAGGAATAAGTCCCACTTGATTTTACTGTATGATTTATTTAATATGCTGTTAAATTCTGTTTTCTAGTATGTTGTTCAAGACTTTTGCATCTATGTTCATCAGGGATATTTGCCTGTAATTTTTTTTCTTGTAGTGTTCTTATCTGGCTTTGATATCAGATGATGATACCTTCATAAATGAGTTTGGAAGTATTCCCTCCACTACAAATTTTTGGAAGAGTTTGAAAAAGATTGGCATAAATTCTTTTTTAAATGTTTGGTATTCACCCATAAAACCATTTGGTCCTGGTATTTTCTTTGTTTTTTGATTATTGATTCCATCCCCTTACTTGTTATAGTTTCTATTTCTTCATGAAACAGACTCGGTATGTCATATGTTTCTAGGAATTTATCCATTTTTTCTAGGTTATCCAATTTGCTGGCATATAAGTATTGATATTAGTCTCCCATAATCCTTTGTATTTCTGTAGTGTCAGTTGTAATGCCTCTTTCGTCAGTTATAATTGTATTTGAGTCTCTCTCTATTTTTTCTTGCTTAGTCTAGCTAAAGTTTGGTAATTTTATTTATGTTTAAAAAAAAACCAACTCAGTTTCATTAACCTTTTCTATTGTTTTTCTATTCTATATTTTATTTATTTCTGTTACAATTTTTGTTATATTCTTCCTTCTGTGAATGTTGGGCTTATTTTGTTCTTCTTTTACTACTTCTTTAAAGTGTGAAATCTGTTCTTTATTTGATATCTTTCTTTTTCTTAATATATGCATTTATTGCTATAAACTTTTCTTAGAACGGCTTTTGCTTCATCCCATATATTTAGTATGTTGTATTTTTATTTTCATTTGTCTCATGATACTTTTTGATTTCCTCTTTGACCCATTGGTTGCTAAGTATGCTTGTTTAATTTTCACATATTTGTGAACATTCTAAGTTTCCTCCTCTTACTGATTTCTAATTTCAACCATTTTGCTCAGAAAATATACTGATATGATTTCAGTTTTCTTAAATTTGTTAAGATTGTTTTGTGGCCTAACATATGATCTATCCTGGAGAATAACCTGTGTGTACTTGAGAAGGATGTGCATTCTGTTGCTGTTTGATGGAATGTTCTCTATATGTCTGTTATGTCCACTTTGTTTATAGTGTTATTGAAATTCATTGTTTCCTTATTGATTTTCTGTCTGGATGATCTATTCATTGTTGACAGTGGGATATTAAAGTCCAGTATTTTTCTTGTTTTACTATTTCTCCCTTTAGTTTTGATAATACCAATGATTTTTATGCTTTCTTATGCCTTCATGCTGTTGTTTAGTATCCTTTCATTTCAACTGAAGAAAGCTCATTGGCCTTTCTCCTAAGTCAGTTTAATGGTGGTGTACTCCCTCAGCATTTCTTTGGGAATATCTTTCTCTCTCCTTCACTTCTGAAAGACAACTTTGCTAGCTATAGTGTTCTTTGTGGCAGTTTTCTTTTTTCTTTCATCTTTTTGACTATATTATCTCACTCCCTGTTGACCCGTAACATTTCAGCTAAGAAACCCACTGATAACCTATTGAGGTTTACCTTCTATGTTACTAGTCACTTTTATTTTGCTGCTTTCAAATTTTTCTGTCTTTGACTTTCGACAATTCGATGATATTGTTTCTTGAGGTTATTTTCTTTGGATTGATCTTACTTGGGATCTTTTGAGCTTCATTTATCTGGGTGTCCATATCTTTCTCAAGATTTGGGAAATTTTCAGTCATTATTTATTTAAATAAAGTTTCTGCCCCTTTCTCTCTCTCTCCTTCTTCTGGGACTCCCGTAATATGTATTTTCATCACTTTAATGATGTTCCATAGGTCTCATATACTTTCTTTACTCTTTTCTATTTTTTTCCTTTTGTTCCTCCAACTGATTAATTGCACATGACCTGTCTTTGATTCACAGATTCTTTTTTCTGCACAATTTATTCTGGTATTGAAGATTTCTACTGAATTTTTCAGTTCAATCATTGTATTCTTCAGCCTCAGGGGTTCTGTTTTATTTATTTTTTTTCTTTATTAAACTACTCATATTTCTGCAATATTTTCCTTTTCTTTAGTTGTTTATCTCTGTTTTCCTTTGGTGATATCATGTTGGTCTGATTCTTCGTGATCCATATAAACTTGTGTGTCTGTGCATTTGAAGGAGCTAACCCCTCTTCCAGTCTTTACAGACTGGTCTCAACAGGTAAAGACCTTCTCTGCTCTGGTCTCCAGGTTGATGGGATTGACTCTGATGTTTCAGTCAAGTGGTCTTGGATTTAGGTCCTATGGATGCTTCTGGGTCCACAGTGAGTGAACTTGTTACCAGGGGCTTAGGAGGGTATGTATCCTCTCAGTTCCCTGGGCAGATGAGACTGCATTCAATATCTTGGTCAATAGGGCTGGTGCTGGAACAAGATGCCCACTTCTGGGTCAGCATTTGAGCCTGCAGATGGAAGGCCTCTTACTGGTGTGCAGAAGTACATTACCAGATTCTCAGGAGGACTTCTGCTGGGTCACTAGGAAGTTCCCAGGACAGGCGGGACTGGCTCCATATCAAAGCTGAGCAGGACTAAGACTGGCTTACAGGGCTGCTTCAGGGTCCGAAGCCAGGACAAATATCCACAGGAATGCCTCCAGGGCCATAGATGGGCATGTTTACTGTCAGTATCCTGGGCATGCAAGACTGTTCCTGGACCTTGCTGAGAGGGGCTAGAGCTGAGTTAGAGGACTGTTTCATCATCCATAGTCTGAGACTTTGTTGGGCCTATCTCCAAAGACATGGACAGCTCTGTCTCCCAGTGGGTCCCAGGGTAGCCAAGAGTGTTCACAGACCATGATAAGGAGAAGTGAGAATTGGGTTATGGGCTGCTTCAGGATTTACAGCAAGGACTGGGAACAATAGGCTTTTTACCCAAGGCATAGGCAGACATTACTTTTCCCAGATCCCTCGGTGAATTGTGCTGGTGGCAGGACCATGGCCATAGAGGGCTGCAATTGAGTTCACAAGAGACCTGGCTCTTTCTGGGTCTGTAATCCAGACCACGGTCAGTGAACCTCCCACCTGGGCACAGGCCTGCCTTTTCAATATGGCCAACCTTGGACATGGGTTCCACTGGGGTTTTTCAAGTTCCTACCTGGATCCCAAAGCTCCCACAAAGGTATTTTTGTCTCTGGATGGCTACCAAAATATTGTCAATATGGGGGATATGAACAAGGAGCCTTCTTTCCAACATCTTATTAATATCACCCTTTTGACCATTCTTAAATTGTCTTTTTAATATTTATTATGTGTTCCTTATAGATACAAATATCCTAAAAGGCAGATAATGTGTCTATATTTCCTTTCATTCATTCCTACTGTCCTTTGAATCATAGAGGTCTTTATTTATTTATTTTTTTTTTTTTACATTTTTATTGATATTTTAATGGTTTCTAACATTGTGAGATTTTGGGTTGTACATTTTTGTTTGTCCTTCACCCCATATATGACTCCCTTCACCCCTTGTGCCCACCCCCCACCCCCACTTCCCGGGTAACCACAGTCCAGTTTTCTCTGTCCATGTGTTGGTTTATATTCCACATATAAGTGAGATCATACAGTGTTTGTCTTTCTCTTTCTGGCTTATTTCACTTAACATAATACGCTCCAGGCCCATCCATGTTGTTGCAAATGGGACGATTTTGTCTTTTTTTATGGCTGAGTAGTATTCCATTGTATATATATACCACATTTTCTTAATCCAATCGTCAGTCGAGGGACACTTAGGTTGCTTCCACTTCTTGGCTATGGTGAATAATGCTGCAATGAACATAGGGGTGCATAAGCCTCTTTGGATTGTTGATTTCAGGTGCGTTGGATAGATTCCCAGTAGTGGGATGGCTGGATCATAGGGCATCTCTATTTTTAATTCTTTGAGGAATCTCCATACCGTTTTCCATAGAGGCTGCACCAATTTGCATTCCCACCAGCTGTGTATGAGGGTTCCTGTTTCTCCACATCCTCTCCAACATTTGTTGTTTTTTGTCTTGGTGATTATAGCCATTCTAACGGGCGTGAGGTGGTATCTTAGTGTTGTTTTGATTTGCATTTCCCTGATGATTAGTGATGTTGAGCATCTTTTCATGTGCTTATTGGCCATCTGTATATCTTCCTTGGAGAAGTGTCTGTTCATTTCCTCTGCCCATTTTTTGATCGGGTTGTTTGTTTTTTTGTTGTTCAATTGTGTGAGTTCTTTATATATTATGGAGATCAACCCCTTGTCAGATGTATGTTTTGCAAATATTCTCTCCCAGCTGGTTGGTTGTTTGTTCATCTTGATTCTGATTTCATTTGTCTTATAAAAGCTCTTTAGTCTGATAAAGTCCCACTTGTTTATTTTTTCTTTAGTTTCCCTAGTCTGGGTAGGCATGTCATCCGAAAAGATTCCTTTAAACCCAATGTCAAATAGTGTGTTGCCTATATTTTCTTCTATGAGTTTTATAGTTTCAGGTCTCACCTTCAGGTCTTTGATCCATTTTGAGTTAATTTTTGTGTATGGCGATAGCACATGGTCCACTTTCATTCTTTTGCATGTGGATGTCCAGTTTTCCCAACACCATTTATTGAAGAGACTTTCCTTTCTCCATTGTATGTCCTTAGCACCTTTGTCGAAAATTAGCTGTCCGTATATGTGTGGTTTTATTCCTGGGCTTTCAATTCTGTTCCATTGATCTGTGTGTCTGTTTTTGTACCAGTACCATGCTGTTTTGATTACTATTGCTTTGTAGTATGTTTTGAAGTCAGGAATTGTGATGCCTCCTGCTTTGTTCTTTTTCTTTAGGATTTCTTTAGCTATTCGGGGTCTTTTGTTGCCCCATATAAATTTTAGTATTCTTTTTTCTATTTCTGTGAAGAATGTCATTGGGATTCTGATTGGGATTGCATTGAATCTGTAGATTGCTTTAGGTAATATAGACATTTTAACTATGTTTATTCTTCCAATCCACGTGCATGGGATATCTTTCCATTTCTTTATGTCATCGTAGATTTCCCTCAATAATGTCTTGTAGTTCTCATTGTATAGGTCCTTCACCTCCTTGGTAAGATTTATTCCTAGGTATTTTATTCTTTTTGGTGCAATTGTAAATGGTATTATCTTTTTGAGCTCTCTTTCTGTTAGTTCATTATTAGCATATAGAAATGCAACTGATTTTTGTAGATTGATTTTGTACCCTGCAACTTTGCTGTAGTTGTTGATTGTTTCTAACAGTTTTCCAACAGATTCTTTAGGGTTTTCTATATATACAATCATGTCATCTGCAAATAGTGAGAGTTTCACTTCTTCGTTACCTATTTGGATTCCTTTTATTCCTTTTTCTTGCCTAATTGCTCTGGCCAAAACCTCCAGTACTATGTTGAACAGGAGTGGTGAGAGTGGGCAGCCCTGCCTCGTTCCTGTTCTCAGAGGAATGGCTTTCAGTCTTTCCCCGTTGAGTATGATGTTAGCTGTGGGTTTGTCATATATGGCCTTTATTATGTTGAGGTACTTTCCTTCTATTCCCAATTTATTGAGAGTTTTTATCATAAATGGATGTTGTATCTTGTCAAATGCCTTCTCTGCGTCTATTGAGATGATCATGTGGTTTTTATTCTTTGTTTTGTTGATGTGATGTATCACGTTGATTGATTTGCGGATGTTGAACCATCCCTGCATCTCTGGTATAAATCCCACTTGATCATGGTGTATGATCTTTTGAATATATTGTTGTATTCGGTTTGCCAATATTTTGTTGAGGATTTTTGCATCAATGTTCATCAGCGATATTGGCCTGTAATTTTCTTTCTTTGTATTGTCTTTGTCTGGTTTCGGTATCAGGGTGATGTTGGCCTCGTAGAATGATTCAGGAAGTGTTCCATCTTCCTCTATTTTTTGGAATAGTTTGAGGAGGATGGGTATTAAATCTTCTTTGAATGTTTGGTAAAATTCACTGGAGAAGCCATCTGGTCCTGGACTTTTATTTTTTGGGAGGTTTTTGATTACTATTTCAATCTCTTTACTTGTGATTGGTCTATTCAGATTCTCCATTTCTTCTTGGTTCAATTTTGGGAGGTTGTATAAGTCTAAGAATTTATCCATTTCTTCTAGATTGTCCAATTTGTTGGCATATAATTTCTCATAGTATTCTCTTATAATCCTCTGTATTTCCATGGTATCCATTGTAATTTCTCCTCTTTCATTTCTAATTTTATTTACTTGAGCCTTTTCTCTTTTTTTCTTAGTTAGCCTGGCTAAGGGTTTGTCTATTTTGTTTATCTTCTCGAAGAACCAACTCTTTGTTTCATTAATCCTTTCTACTGTTTTTTTGGTCTCAATATCATTTATTTCTGCTCTGATTTTTATTATTTCTCTCCTTCTGCTGGCTTTGGGCTTTGTTTGTTCTTCTTTTTCTAGTTCTGTTAGGTGTAATTTAAGGTTGCCTATTAGGGCTTTTTCTTGTTTGTTAAGGTGGGCTTGTATCGCTATGAGTTTCCCTCTCAGGACCGCTTTTGCTGCGTCCCATATGGTTTGATATGGCATGTTATCATTTTCGTTTGTTTCCAGATAGTTTTTGATTTCTCCTTTAATTTCATCAATGATCCATTGGTTGTTCAGTAGCATGTTGTTTAATCTCCACATTTTTGTCACTTTCCCAGTTTTTTTTTCCTGGTTCATTTCCAGTTTCATAGCCTTATGGTCTGAAAAGATGCTTGTTATGATTTCAATCCTCTTAAATTTATTGAGGCTTGCTTTGTTTCCCAACATATGGTCTATCCTAGAGAATGTTCCATGCGCGCTTGAGAAGAATGTGTAGTCAGCTGTTTTTGGGTGGAGTGCTCTGTATATGTCTACTAGGTCCATCTCGTCCAGTTTTTCATTTAAGTCTAATATTTCTTTATTAACTTTTTGTCTGGATGATCTATCCATTGCTGTAAGTGGGGTGTTAAGATCCCCTACTATTATTGTGTTGTTGTTGATTTCTCCTTTTAGGTTTGTTAATAGTTGTTTTATGTACATTGGTGCTCCTATGTTGGGTGCATATATATTTATAAGTGATATGTCTTCTTGATGGAGTGTCCCTTTTATCATTATATATTTCCCTTCTTTGTCTTTCTTAACCTGTTTTATCTTGAAGTCTACTTTGTCTGATATGAGTATGGCAACACCTGCTTTCTTTCGTTTGCCATTAGCTTGGAGTATTGTCTTCCATCCTTTCACTCTGAGCCTGTGCTTGTCTTTAGTGCTAAGATGTGTTTCCTGAAGGCAGCATATTGTTGGGTCTTGCTTTTTAATCCATCCTGCCACTCTGTATCTTTTGATTGGAGAGTTCAATCCATTTACATTTAGGGTAATTATTGAAATATGAGGGTTGAATGTTGCTGTTTTGTCACTTATTTTCTGGTTCTTTTGCATTTCCTTTGTTTCTTGTCCCATTTGTTTTGGACTGCCAATTCAGTTTGGTTGTTCTGTCTTATGATTCTTCTAGTTTTCTCTTTGTTTATCATATGTGGTTTTAATTTGATTATTTGTTTAGTGGTTACCTTGAGGTTTGGGCGAAAAATCTTCTGTATGAGATAGTCCATTATCTGATAGCCTCCTATTTCCTTATACTAAGTCAATTCAGTCACTTTCCTCTTCCCCTTCTAAGTTGCTCTTGTTATACCTTATTCTATCTTGTGTTGTGGCTGTGTGTTTACAGTGATGAGGTTAAATTTATTTTTGGTGAATTTCTTCCTTTGATCTTTGAGTTTAGTATTTAAGTGGTTGCTAACCTATTCCGGTAAAGATCTACTATTTCTCTGATTTTGTCTACCTACTTTTCTCCTTACTCCAAGCTTTGTGTTCCCTTTCTCTTCTTGTTTTCAGGCCTGAGGGCCTTCTTGAGTATTTCTTGTAGTGGCGGTCTCGTGGCCATGAACTCCCTTAGCTTTTGTTTATCTGGGAGAGTTACTATTTCTCCATCATATTTGAAGGATATTTTTGCTGGATAGAGTATTCTTGGCTGAAAGTTTTTGTCTTTTAGTATTTTGAATATATCATTCCAGTCTCTTCTAGCCTGAAAAGTTTCTGTTGAGAAATCCGCTGAGAGCCTGATGGGAGTTCCTTTGTACGTTATTTTTTGTTTTTGTCTAGCTGCCCTTAATATTGTTTCTTTGTCGTTGACCCTGGCTAGCCTTACCACTAGGTGTCGTGGTGAAGGCCTTTGTCTGTTAATATATATAGGCGTCCTGTTGGCTTCGCTTACTGGTATTTCCTGCTCCTTCCCCAGATTTGGGAAATTTTCAGCTATTATTTCCTTGAATAGGCTCTCTGTTCCTCTTTCCCTCTCCTCTCCCTCGGGAATACCTATAATTCTTATGTTACATTTTCTAATAGAGTCCGATATTTCTCGGAGTCTTTCTTCATTTCTTTTTAGTCTTAGTTCTCTCTCTTCTTCCATCTGGAGTATATCTGTATTCCTATCCTCTAAAGTACTAATTCTTTCCTCCATATTGTCAGCTCTGTTCTTTAAAGATTCCAGATTCTCCTTTATCTCCTCCATTGTGTTCTTCATCTCCATCAGCCCTGATAGGTTTTTCTTTATGATTTCAATCTCTTTTGTGAAGAAACTCCTAATCTCATTTAATTGTTTGTCTGTGTTGTCTCGTATTTCGTTGAGTGTTTTTATGATAGCTATTTTGAAATCTCTGTCATTTAGTTTATGGATTTCTGTGTCTTCGGGGTTGATTTCTGGTTGCTTGTCATTTTGTTTCTGGTCTGGTGATTTCATATATTTTTGCATTGTGGTTCCTGTGTTGGTTTTGATTTTCCTCATCCTGGAAGTCTCTGGTTGCACTTTCCACCTGCCGCCACTGTGTGGTGGTGAAGGGCTGTGTAGTCTAAGCCCCCTGCGCTCTGCCCCAGTTTTTCTGCTGCGATCCGCAGTTTTGTTTTGTTTTGTTTTGTTTCTTTTCCCCACTGCGATCCACGGGTCCAGTCCAATTTATTCTGGTCTGCCTCGGACCGCTAGATCTGGTCGAGCTGCAGACTCCGGGTTGTGGGGAGGGGGGAGCTCTCTCTTTTGCCCTCTGGGTCCCTGACGTGGGAGGCTTCTCGTTTGCCCCTCTTTATCCGCTCTCTGGGTTGCTCAGATGTTGATGGTAGCCCTGTGGCTCCTCTGAGCCCTCTGTGCGGGAGTTTCCCACTGGCTGAGAGCGCCCGAAGAGCTACAGTTTCCCGCCGAGGGCCGCCCCTCCCCCCTCTCTGGGAGCCGCGCGGACCGGATCACTGATCTGATGGGGAGGGAGCGGAGTTCTCCTTACCTCTCCCCACTTCCTCCGGGGGCCCAGCACGTTCCGCTCTCAGATGTGCGGCAGTGTGGATCCCTCCGCTCCAGCTTTTGACTGTCTGGGATTCCGTTGTTTGTCTGTGGCTGTTACTTTTGTTGTATTTTGTGGGGGAAGAATTCACGGGAAAGCTCACTCCGCCATGATGCTGACGTCACTCCCGAGGTCTTTATTTTTGATGAAGTCTGATTTATCTATTATTTCTTTTGATGTTTCTGCTTTCAGTGCCATATCAAAGAAACCATTACAAAGCCAAAGTTATGAAGATTTGCCACTATGTTTTATTCAAAGAATTTTATAGTTATAATGATTACATTTAGGTATTTGATCTATTCTGAGTTAATATTTGTATATGGTGTAAGGTAAGAGTCTAATTTCCTTATTTTGTATGTGACTATCTAATTGTCCTAAGCCTAATTCTTAAAGAGATTATTTTCCCCCACCTTTGTCTAGAATCAATTTACCTTGGATACGTGTTTATTTCTGGGGTCTCAATTCTATTTCATTGACCTATATGTCTTTACTTCTGCCAATACCACACTGTGTCAAAACTGTAGCTTTGTACTAAGTTTTGAAATTGGAAAGTGTCTCTTCAAAATTTGTTCTTCTTTCTCAAGATGATTTTGCATATTTTGGGCCAACTGCAATTCCATATCTATTTATAATCTGTTTCTCAATTTTTGCAAAGAAGCCAGCTGATATTCTGATAGATATTGTTTGAATATGTAGATATATTTGAGAAATATTGCCATCTTAACCATATTTTCTCCTGAAACATAACATGGAGTATAACCTAGGTGTTTTGACGATTAATTTCTTTCAAAAATTTTTTAAAGTTTTCATACTGTATGTTTTGCTCTTCTTTAATTACATTTATTTCTAAATATTTTATTTTTATTCTATTTTAAATACAAATATTTCTTAATTTCACTTTTGACTTTTCATTTCAAGTGCATAGAGGTATAATTAATTTTAGTATATTCATCACGTATCCTGAAAACTTCATGAACTCATTTATTAGTTTCAATGGTTTTTATGTATGTCTTATGATTTTCTATGTACAAGATCTTGTTGCCTGTGAATAGATATAGTTTTAATTCTTCCTTTCCAGTGTTGCTGTATCTTATTATTTTTATGTTGACTAATTTTCCTGGTAAGAATTTTTAGAACAATGTTTAATATTAGTGGCAAGACTGCACCTTTTTTTGTTTTGTTTTGTTTTTGCTGAGGAATATTAGCTGTGAGTTAATATCTGTACCAGTCTTCTTCTATTTTATATGTGGGTCACTGCCACAGTGTGGCTGATGAGTGGTGTAGGTCTGCGCCCGATATCTGAACCTTCAAACCCAGGTCACCAAAGTGGAACGTGTCAAATTCAACCACTATGCCACAGGACTGGTCCTAAATGTATATATTTTTGTTTGACTCACGATCTTTGTATGCAGGATTTCACCATTCAATGAGAGCTTAGCTGCGGATTTTTCATAGATGCCCTTTACAAGATTGAGAAAATTCCTTTCTATTCTGAGTTTGTTCAGTATATCTTATCATAGAAAAGTGTTAGATTTTGTCAAGTGCTTTTTCTGCATCTATTGAGATTATCATGTGTTTTTTATTACTCTATTAATATGGCATATTACATTAGTTGATTTTAAGGTGTTAAACCAATTTTGTATTCCTGGGATAAAGTCCACTAGGTCATGGTGCAAAACACTTTTTACATGTTGCTGAATTGGGCTTTCTAGTATTTTGTTAAGGATATTGTGTGTCTGCATTCATAAGAGCTATCAGTTTGTACTTTTCTTGAGATGTCTTTGTATAATTTTGATATCAGTGGAATAATGGTATCATAGAATGAGGTAAGAAGTGTTCATTCCTCTTCCTACTTTTGGAACAGTTTTTGAAAAACTAGCTTTAATTCCTCTTTAGACATTTGCTTGAATTCTCTAGTGAAGCTATGTGAGTCTAAGTTTTTCTTTGTGAATCGATTTTTATTACTAATTAAATCACTTACTTGTTATACATTTATTCAGATTGTCTATATCCTCATCAGTCAGTTATGGTAGCTTGTGTCTTTCTGAGAATTTGTCTATTTCATCTAAGTGATGTAATTCATTGACATTTAATTGTTTAAAATATTCCTTTGTAATAACTTTTAAGTTTGTAAGATGAATAGTAATGTCCTGTTGTTAATTTGTGATGCTAGTAATATGAGTCTTGGACTCTGCTCTCTCACTTTTATTTTTTGTTCTATCTAGTGAAAAGTTAACGAATTCTGTTGATCTTTTCAAATCCACAGCTGTGGTTTCATTGCTATCTCTATTGCTTCTTTTAATTTTCTGTTTCAATGCTTTCCGTTCTAATTATTATTTTAAGTTCAGGTCCAGTGGAGGTCTGTGGAGCTCCTCAAATGATCACACCAAAAGTGCAAATCCCAACGGCTTCATCTTACATAAATATACTACAATATCAAAACCAGAAAATTAGCATTGTTACTGCATGCGTTCTATAGTTCTATATCATTTTATCACATATGTGGATTTCTGTAAACACCATTGTGATCAAGATACAGAACTATTACATCATTACAAAGACCTCCCTCATGCTACACCTTTAAATTTACATAAACTACTAAACAATCCAGTCTTAACCATTAATTTTCTGGCTTACATATTGCATTTCAAATGACCATATATATTAATTAGTCTCTAAATTATCTACTATGTTCCATTGGTAAATTTGTTGGACCTCACCTGTACATCTCTTCCTCTTTTTTGTTTATAAATATGTTTTAGGAAATCTTAATAAATGGCATGTCTCTATTCTTCATTAATTTAGCTGTTCATCATTTTTTTTTACCATATAAACTTTACACTAAATTAAAACAAATTACCCAAAGATTCTGAAACTACAATTTAATATTTTTCATTAATTTTATACACTAATTTGAGTGAGGATTGACATCTATATGAGGGGTAAGCAGTATCTCTATATTTTATGACTTTGTAATATTTCACATTTTATTCCAAAAAAGTTTAGCTTAACTTATACTTTATCTTTGTTTTTGCTCTTGAAAACATCTTATTTTGAATAATTTTTTCTGTTGGTTATTTGTCAATGTAAGTAAATCTTTGTAAGTAGATCCAATAAACTTCTTGAGTTCCATTATTAACTTGAATATTTTTTTTTGTGGTTTCAGGTGCTTTTTAATAAGTGAATAATTGACAATAACAACTAAGTACACTTCTTTCTTTATTCTTCTAATCCTTAAAATCATTTTGGTTACTTTCCTGAAAGCATTCAACAATCTATCCACTATATTAAATATAATGGAAATAATGAGCATCCTCTTTGTATTCTAATTTTAAAGGATATTCAACTAATTCATTATGTATAGCACTTGTAATTAATTTTGATACATAACATTTTTCAAACTAAAAAATGCTCATTCTCTGTTTTTTTGAGACTGATGACACTTTACAAAGGCACAATAAAGAAACTAGCAACAAAAATAAATAAATAACATATTTTAATAACATACAGCAAATACAGTTTAAATAGCATAGTATAAATTATAACAGATTTCAGATTTATAAAGCAATTTCTTATATTGATTTTCTTTTCTAGTAATCAGGATATTATATGTTGCCAAGTCTTCACAAAAGTTTAATTAAGGAATGTATTTTTTTAATTTATTGATATAGGAAATACAATGAAATGTCTTATGTAACATAAATACTATTCAATGTTTCTGAATATACATACTTTCAAGGAGAGTGTTTTTGTCATGTAAACTTTATAAGTTATTTCTTTGGCAAATTGCTTTATGTTTAACCATCTAAAAATGTTCATTCATGTATCTTCAGTGATTATATTAAAAGTAAATATTAATAGCAACTGTAGTAGCATAAAACTTTAGCTCATTCATTCTCAGTAAACTTTTTGATGGAGAAAGGGGGCAAAATATAATATTTTATTATTTTCTTCTGTGTTCAAATAAACAACAAAAATTTCCTAAAGTACTCAAATAGCTAAATAGTTCTAGAGTAATTTATCTCTAACCAATATTAATCTTAAATTTCTTAATCCAAAATCACATCCAAAATCATGCATTTTCTTGAATTCACAACACACAGAATAAACAGTCTAGAAATGTTTTCCAATAACTTGTTAATTTTAATTTGTAAAGTAAATAGCTAATTATCATTAAAGGAATTCAATACTTCTCATTTAAGCTTTTAGAGTTTAAATTAAGTAACAATTTGGAGATCATCTTTAAAGGACTACTTTTTAGGCTCATGGATTCATCTTTATTATTTGCCATCCATCCAGTGCTTTAGGCATGTTTACTAGTCGGTGTCCCAAATTTGCCAGCTTACATGGCATATCTACTGCTTTGCAAATTCCATTTCTTCTCTGGGAAATCTCTTTATCTTCTGCTCAGTCTATTCATATTTCAGCCAAAAAAAGATATTGAGAGACAAAGATGGACATTATATAATGACAAAAGGGACATTCCATCAATAAGACATAACACATTAATATATATTCACCTAACATAGGAGCACCAAAGTATATAAAGCAACTATAAATAGACCTAAAGGGAGAAATTAACAGCAACCCACTGATAGTAGGGGATTTTAACACTCCACTTACATCAATGTATAGATCATCTAAACAGAAAGCCAGCAAGGCAGCTGTGGCCTTAAATAAAACACCAGATGGACTTAATAGATGTAAATAGATCATTCCATCCAAAAGCAGCACAATACACATTCTTCTCAAGTGCACATGGAACATTCTCAAGGATAGACCATATGTTGGGAAACAAAACAAGCCTTAATAAATGTAAGAGGATTGAAATTATATCAACCATCTTTTTCAACTACAGTGATATAAAATGATAAATCATCTACAAGAAGAAAGCTAGGAAAGTCAGAAATATGTGGATACTAAAACACATGTTACTGAACAACTATTGTGTCAATGAAAAAATCAATGGAGAAATCAAAAAACACCTGGAGAGAAATGAAAATGAAAACACAACATACCAAAACTTATAGGATGCAGCAAAAGCAATACTAAGTTGGAAGCTTATAGCAGTAGAGGCCTACCTCAAGAAACAAGAAAAATGTCAAGTAAACAATCAAATTCTATACCTAAAAGAACTGGAAAAAGAAGGATAAACAGAGATCAAAGTCAGTAGAAAGGATGAAATCATAAAAATCAGAGCAGAAATAAATGATATAGAGACTAAAAAAACCAGAAAGGATCAATGAAACTAAGAGCAGTTCTTTGAAAAGATACAAAAAGAAAATGAAAAACCTTAGCCAGACTCACTAAGAAAAAAGAGAGAGGGTCCAAATAAACAAAACTAGAAATGAAAGAGGAGAAATTACAACAGATACCACAGAAATACAAAGGATTATAAGAGAATACTAAGAAAAACTATACACCAACTAATTGGATAACCTAGAATAAATGAATAAATTCTTAGAATTAAAAAACCTCCCCAAACTGAATCAAGAAGTAATAATCTGAATAGAATAATCACAAGTAAAGAGATTGAAACAGTAATAAAAATAGAACCCACCGCAAAACAAAAATCCAGGACCAGATGGCTTCTCTGGTGAATTCTACCAAACATTGAAAGAAGATTTTACCTATACTTCTTAAACTCTTCCAAAAAATTGAAGAGGATGAGACGCTTCCTAACTCCTTTTACAAGGTCAACATTACCCTGATATGAAAATCAGACAAAGACAATACAAAAAAAGAAAATTGCAGGCCTATATCGCTGATGAATGTAGATTCAAAAATCCTTAACAAATCACTAGCAAATTGAATACAACAAAAAGTAAAAGGATCAAACATCAATCTTCCTAAAATTATTTTATGGCCTAACTTAGTCTATCCTGGAGAATGTTGCCTGTGTACTTGAGAAAAATATGTATCCTGCTGCTTTTGATTGGAATGTCCCACATATACTTCTTAGATCATTGTGCTCTCCAGTATTGTTCTATTCTGTGTTTCCTCATTGATCTTCTGTATAGATGTTCTATTCATTATGGAAAGTCTATTATTGAAATTTTCTACTATTATTTTTTTGCTCCCCGTTTCACACTCCAGCTCTAATATTATTTTGCTTCATATATTAAGATGCTCTGATATTGGATGAAAATATGTTGTTAATTGTTATACATTTATGTATACATTTTTGTAAATTGACTTTTATCATTATATTATGTCTTTATAGCAGTTAAAACAATCTATTTTAAGCTGATAACCACCAAAATCAATTGCATACAAAAACTTTACAACTTTATTTCTTTCTTTCCATTCTTTGTTATTGATTTCACAAAATACATCTTTTTTATTGTGTCTTGGTTAACATTTTACTTATAGTTATTTTGTATACTTTTTTATTTATCTTCTATACCACTATCCACAATGATTTATGCACAACCATTGCAGAATTACAGTATTTTGTATTTGTCTATGTACCTAAATTTCCCACTGATCTTCCTACTATTATATGCTTAAATGATGCTGTTTAGCATTCTTTAATTTCAACTCGAAGGACACCATTTAGCATTGCTACTGGTGATAAACTCCTTCAGCTTTTATCTTTTTCATTTCCGATTCATTTTTGAAAGATCATTTTGTTGGACATAATATTCTTGTTTGCCAATTTCCTTCAGAACTTTAAATATATTTCACTTTCTCTTGACCTCCAAGGTTCTGCTGCAAAATATGCTGATAGTCTTATACAAATTCCCTTGTATGTGACAGTCACCTTTCCCTTGTTGTTTTCACAACTGTCTCTTGTTTTTGACTTTTGACCCTTTGATCATAAAAAGCCTCAGTGTGACCTCTTTCAGCTCATTTAATTTGGAGACTTGGACTTCTTGAATCCAATATCTACTTCTTTCCCCATATTTGGGAAGTTTTGAGCCATTATATTTTTTAATAAACTTCCTGCCTTTTCACTTCTCTTTTCTTATTATGGAACTACCAGAGTGCGTATTATGGTCAGCTTGATGGTGTTTCATAAATCCCTAAAATTTTCTTTGTTATTAATTTTTTATTTTGCTTCTCTGATTGGATAGTTTCAAATGTCTTGTATTTTAGTTCACTGATTCTTTCTTCTGGATTATCAAGTTTATTGTTGAAATCCTCTAGTAAATTTTTTAGTTGATTTATTGTATTCTTCAGCTTAAAAAATGATTTATTCAAAATTCTCATGTTTTAAATACTTAATTTGTATTTTGTTTATGTACTTTTGAACACTTTTATGATGGCTATTGTGAATTCTTTTTCAAATTATATACTTCCATTTCTTTAGAGTTATTTTTCCAGGGATTAGTTTTTTGCCCTTGTTTGGGCCATGTGATCCTGTTTCTTCACGTTCCTTTATGTTTTGTGTTGGTGTCTGTGCCTTGGGTAAAACAGCCCTCTGTAATAGTCTTTATGGATTGATATCTTTCTGGGAAGACCTTCACCAATCAGCCTGGATAGATGCTAGCCAGTTTATTTCTTGAGATTATGTGCTCTTCCTTCCCCTTATCTTTGCTTGCTGTACTTCAAGTGTTATGGAGAAGCAGCACACTGTCCAATTTTTTTTTTTTGGTGTTATTATCCTCAGCAGCCCTCACATATCTAAATTATACTTAGTGTCTTTAGCAGTCTGAGACAGGCAAGACAGAAAGAGTTTCTTGAGCAGTGCCCTGAAGAGTCTGGACTTGAAATTTTTTTTAGTCTTCTCTTTTCCTCCTCAGGAAAAAGCCAGAGGCTATGAGCTTACTCAATTATTTTGTACTGAGCTGGGAGAAGGGATATGGTCAGTGACTGCATAATAGTCCAACCTTTTACTTTTGTTAACAGAATCTCCCAGTCTCTGACTTTTGGCAGTATGCTTATAACATGCATAGGTGTAATTTAACTTTTTGTTTGTTTGGCTTTTTGGCATTTATCCTACTTAATGTTCTCTGAGCTTCCTGGATCTGTGGTTTGCTCTCTAACACTAATTGAGGGAAATTATCTGTTATTATTTCTTTAAATGTATCTTCTCTTGTTTTTTGTCTTTTTCTACTTCTAGTATTTCCATTATGTATATATTACAGTTTTTTTAGTAGTCCCACAGTACTTACATATTCTGTTCCATTTTTTCAGACATTTTTCTCTTTGTATTTTGTTGTAAAAATGTCTATTAATGTGTCCTAACATCAGAGATATTTTTCTTCGGCTGTTTCCAGTTTAAAAGTAATCCTTCATTTTCATTAGTGTGCTTTTAATCTCTACCATGTCTGTTTTATTCTTCCTTAGATTTTCTATCTTTTTGCTTAAATTACCCATCTTTTCTTGCATTTTGTCTTTTTTTCTTATTAAACCCCTGGGCAGATTAATTATAAATATTTTGTATTACACCAACACCTTCACAGAATAATTATTTAGATATGCTTCTCATTTTTTGTCCTGTTATACAGTTTTACATCATGGAAACTATGAAGATGCAAACCCATACTTTACATATTTCCACAAGATAGCTCTAAATTATCAGTAAACTACCATATTATTTTTCCTTCCTTGAAAATATTTTTGTTAAATAATAAATTTA
The DNA here is from genome assembly GCF_020826845.1 of Diceros bicornis minor. Taxonomy (NCBI): domain Eukaryota; kingdom Metazoa; phylum Chordata; class Mammalia; order Perissodactyla; family Rhinocerotidae; genus Diceros; species Diceros bicornis. Next base: position 2,444,895 of record NC_080769.1, on the reverse strand, counting down.
CCTCTAAATCTACTATTGAAATAAGTGCCAAATATAACAAAATGATCAGAGAAACAGATGAGACTGGAAAAAGTCACTTTGAGGGAGGGTTATAAACCTATTGACTGTTTACAAGTGTGTGGATGTAAGGCAACTGCAATGCAAAGGCATTGTGTGATAGAGAGAAAAGTGAACCTCTTAAAGAAGCCCACAGACTAGAATCTGTAAATATGTCATGTTACATGGCAAGAGAGTGTTTATATGTGTTAAATTAAATAAAGGATTATGAGATAGGGACATTACCTGGTTATCTGAGTGGGCCCACCATAATCACAAGGGTCTGTAGAGAAAGGGGCAGGAGGGTCAGGGAAGGAGATGTGATAATAGAGCCAAAGATCAGAAAGGAGAGAAGATGCCATGCTGCTTCTCTTGAAGATACAGGAAGGAGCTCCAGACAAGGAAAGCAGCCAGCCTCTTGAAGTTAGAAAAGGTGAAAAGAGCCCTAGAAGAATGTAGCATTTCTGACACCATAAAATTAGCCAGTGAGATTGATTTTGGACATATGTCCTCCAAAACTAAAACATATATTTTTTTAAGCTACCAAGTTTGTGGTGCTTTGTTACAAAAGCAACATAAAATTAATACAGGCAATGACCTAAGGCTAGTTGCAATCCAGCCATTACCACCTGAAGGCCTGAAAGAAAAACAGGAATGGTGGGTTGGAGCAACCCCAAGGAGACACCATGTAGACTCAACCTCTTAGGAGGAGCCTGATCTTAGCTCACAGACAGAACCTGCTTAAGACAATCTTCTCAAAAAGGAGCCAGGAGATTAAATGCCCTGGGACATCCTTGTTTCCTCCTATCTCTTTCTGGGCTTCCCTGGTAGCTGAATCCAAAGGAAGCTGAAGGACAAGAACTTCTTGGTGGTTAATATTTCACAGATTTTTCTCATTGGTCTGCATTCCCACTTTAGTCCTGAGATCTAAATGACAATTGTACAAACTAGCCACCCACACTCCCCAGACCAGGTTGTTTGTGAAATTCTGTCTTTGCCTGTGCTGTGACTTATGCTAGAAATTTACCTACCCTCTTAATTTTTTACCCCACTCCTACACCATAATCATTTAAATATCCTGGGTAGTCCACTTCTTGTCCCAGAATGGGCATTATTGGGGGCAATGCAGAGACTCAGCCCCACTTAGAGCCTGAAGAATCAGAATTTGATTGTAACAAGGTCTCCAAGTGATTGCCATGCACCTAAAATTTTAAGAGCATAGTAGAGGATTCCTACACATTCTTAAGTCTTCTGGACGGCTCAGATGACATCACTTTCTCCTCCCTCCCTTCCCAGGGGTGGAAACAACTCCCCCTATTAATCATATCTGGGTGCCTCAATCAGTTTTATTCAACTCTGTCCAGACCTCAGGAAACTGCACCTCCATCATAGTCTCTATCTGCACCATTTGGATGAAGTGCTTCTTTGTGTAATCCGACCTGATACATCAGGCAACTCTCCTTTTCTGTGTATATAATTTAGGGATATTTGGCATATATACAAATAATAATGGACATTTTTTTCTCTACTTTCTAAAATTTTTTTTTCAAAATATGGCTCTCTAGTTTTACTTTTTAATCAAAATACCAACATAACATCTAGTGTCTTATATCTCATTCTGCTTTTGTGTTAAGTGTTTGTGTGTGTGATCAAGGAAAAGCTGGAACTTTTACTGCATAGAATTTAGAAATTGTTAACCAACAAATCCTATCTTAAACAAAACAAAAAAGTATAAAAGATACAAGACAAGAAACTAATGTTTGCAAAATGTTAACTTCCCTAACCTAGAAATGTAAGGATTAAATTCATAAAAAACACTATTAAGTTTGAATGAAGAGGTGGTGTTGTTTACATTTCTTTTTTTGCACTGTTTTTTAAAGCCAATTAAAAATTATTTGGGTAAATTAATACAAACAGATTTCTAATAACAGCTCAGAATACAATGGCCTTTATTTTAAAAGTCTCTATCCTGTCCAACTACACTGGTAGTTCAAGAATTAAGGACTTTTTATTAAAATTTAAATACAATACCTATACTACGTAATTGTAAAGGACCTCAGGATGTGGAATATTGTATTCACAATAATTATATATAATCTTTATTTGAAAAATACTATCTTGCAATTATAATTATGTATAAAAACTCAATAAGAACTGTGTAGCATCAGTCAAATAACAGGAGTTAAGGTGAAAGGGAAATCAATACGACTTTAGGGGAGAAGGCACAGGCAGCTATTCTGCAGTTTGGTGGGTGACCAGGGCCCAGCTGCGGCCCAGCTGCTCTGAAGTCGGGTTAAACCTGCAGATGACCCTGAGCCCCATGGCTTTCCCAGCAAAACCCTCCTCTGTTCTCGGGGACCTGATGACCCAGAGGAGCTCTTGGCACTTCTGGGCCTCTGTGGGCTGCTGGTGGGGCAGCAGGAGCACAAGACCCACTGAGGAAGGCTGGAAATTGGACTCAACTTTAGCCAGCATTTGCCTAAGGTTACCATTCCCTTTCCACAAGTCATTGGGCTTCTCCCTGACAGAGCTGCCACCTGAATTTTCTGAGCTCTTCTCATACATGAGGATCTCCTTTTGATAGGAGGCAACTGTTCTCCTCAATTCTCTGTCCATGTCTTCCAGTATCTTCTTGTAGAAACTGAAAATCTGGCTTGTGGAGTTCAGGCTCCTGCATGCTTTGGGAAGTTTCTTCTTGTTTCCTACGCAGCACATTTCCTTCTCAGTTGATTTTCTCTCAAGTTACATGACATGTTTTTCATGCAATTTAGGCCATAGTTGAAGATCCAGCTGAAGCTTCTGGATCTCACTTTCAAGCTGTGAATTTTCAAACTACAAAGATACTGTCTAAGTTTGGAGACTTGATATTTGTTTTGTAAAGTCTTTAGTCCTTTGATTTTTTTCTGACAATATTCTGGATATTTCTTCTTTTTCCCCATCAGGATTATCAAAGTGTCCATTTAAGTTACCATCATCAATGACACACCTCTGATCAACTTCTGATGGATGGATGGGGAGACCACCATTTTCTTCTTTCTTCCTTCTCTGTGTTTCCAAGTTCCCATCATCCCTGTGATCTCTAATGAGAACAGGCCAATGGATCATCTTCAGCATGGCCTGGCACAGGAATTTGACTCGGCTCACTTCATCTCTCATAGCCTGTTGCATTTATGCATTTGAGAGTCCAGCCTTTCTCCTCCATCTTTTCCTGCACTCTGCTTTCATCCTGCAATATCTTAAGTGAGCAGTTCTGGACATTCCTGAGAACCAATGCCGTCATTTCAACTATCTGTTATTTTCTTCCCAGGTTGTTCTCCATCCTCGTTTGATGCTTCTAAGATGAATTTTTTATTGGTCATTTAGGAAAATTTAGGAGGCCTACTTTTCCATTCTTTTAAAGACATTCTATAAGGTGCTGAAGTGAAGAACAGCTCAGATTTTCATTCAGTGTGGCCAGTGAGGGGGTTTGTAATGTTGGAGGACTGGCCTCCCCCACAGGCGATGTGAGGGCTTTACTGCCTAAGTCACTGATTTAATCTGCTCCATGTATTTCCCATAGACTCCTCCTGGGACAACACCCTTAGGACAGCTCCTTCCATCTTCTTCAGCTATGTCAACTCTTTACTTTAAAAACTACTACAAGATCACATACCAAAATCTCCCCAAATCTGGCATGTGTCTCAAGCTTTCATATATCACCAGCAGAGAAGTCCAGAGCTGATCCAGGAAAGGTTGAGGGGAAAATTTGGTGGCAGCCATCCAGCCCTCAAGATTTCAGAAGGGCCTTGTGTCTCTGCCTTCAATTGTCAGTGTCCTGTAGGCCACACTGACCACTTGGAACTCAGCCGAGTGTTCCATCTCCAACACAAACAAGTGCCCACCAACCAGAGATAAACACAGTTGGGGTGAGGGAGGGGAGGTCAGCCAGGTTCTAGAAATTAGTGCTGCCTACCTTATCTTTGCTCACTGCACAGACGTAAAGTGATATTACTTACACAATGCCCTGGGAAAGTGAGACAGGCCAACTGCAGATTAGAGCTCAACCCTACTGTCACTATAGCAAACCTAGAGGGTCAATGCAGTGCCATGCCATTTCCATGTCCTGCACAGTATGGCAAGGCATAGGGGTGGCCTCATCGCTAGGTGAGGCTCATTCTCCTGATTTACATTTTTTTTCCATTTAGGTAGACTGATCCTTCCTACAAAGGTCCCACAAATCTTTTCCCTTATACTTTCCAGTATGTGGTGTTGTCAGTACTTCTCATCTTAGCCATTCTGATAGGTGTGTGGTGATATCTCATGATTTTTATTTTCATATCCCTAATGACCAATGATGTTGAATATCTTTTTATGTGCTTATTTAACATCTGTATATACTTTCTGATAAAATATCTGTTCATGTCAATTGTCCATTTTCTAACTGGTTAGTTTGTTCAGTTTTGCGAGTTCTTTATATATTCTAGATAAGAGTTCTTTGTCTGATATTGAAAATATTGAAAAATATTTTTTCCAGTCTGTATTTTGTTATTTATCTTCTTCACAGGACACCACACAGCAAAAGGTTTTTAAAATTTTGATAACATTTAGTTTATCAATTTTTGCTTTCATTGATTTTACTCTTAGTATTAATCTAAAAATTGTTTGCTTAGCCTAGGTCCTGAAGTGTTCCTAATATGTACTTTTCTAAATGAGGTATACTTTTACATTTAAATCCATAATCTATTTTGAGTTAATTTTTTTTATGTGGTGTTACATTGTTCAAGGTTTACTTTTTGGCCTATGGATATACAAGTGCTCTAGCAATGTGTCCTTAAAAAAAACTATCCTTCCCCCATTGAATTGCTTTTGTACTATTTCAAAAATATGTTGACTATATCTGTGTGGGTCTATTTCTGAGTATTCTATTTTGTTTAATTGATCTATGTGTTTTTCTTTATACCACTTCCAAACAGTTTTGATTATTGCAGCTATATAATAAACCTTGAAATGGAGAAAGTAGATTGCTTCTTCTAAATTTATGCTTATTTAAAAATATTTTAGCTATTCTAGTTCCTTTGCATTTGTATTCAAATTTATAAAATAGTCTTGTCTTTCTATAAAAATATCTTACTGGAATTTGGATAAGAATTGCATTAAATCTGTATATCAATTTGGGGTGAATTGACATTTTTACTATGTTGAGTCTTTTAGTTCATGAACATGCTATGTCTCTCCATTTATTTAGGTTTTCTTTTACTTATTTAACCAGCACTTTGTACTTAAATTCTTTCACCAATATTTTTTAGTTTTTTTTTTTTTTTGTATGTCTTTCACCTCCTTGGTTAATTCCTAAGCATTTTATCCTTTTGTATACTATTATAAAGGGGATTTTTAAAAATTTTATTTTCATACAGTTTATTTTTTGTATATAGTCATGCAACTGATATGAGGTGTTAACTTTGTATCCTACTATATGTTAAATTTGTTTATTATATCTAAGAGATTTTTTGTGTAGCCTTTAGGATTTTCTACATATAAGGTTTTATCATCTGGAAACAGAAATACTTTTACTTTTTTCTTTCCAATTTTGATATAGTTTTTTTCCTTGCCTAATTGCTTAGGCTAGAACTTCCAGGACTATGTTAAATAGAAGTAGGAAAGCAGGCAAGGTTTGTTCCTGATCTTAGAGGAAAAGCTTTTATTCTTTTACCATTTTGTATTATGTTTGTCATGGATTTTTAAATATGGCTTTTATTACGTAGAAGAATCTTCTGTCCCTATATGGTTGAGTGTTTTCATTATGAAAGTGCATTTGTTAAATGCTTTTTCCACATTGAGGTGATAGTGTGTTTTTTCCTTTATTTTGTTCATATTGTGTATTACACTGATCAATTCTCATATGCTAAATCATCCTTGCATTCCAGGAATAAATCTCAGGTCGTCATAGTGTACAATCCTTTTCCTATGCTGCTGAATTCAGTTTGCTAGTATTTTATTGAGGATTTCTGTATCAACGCTCATAAGGGATATGGATTTGTAGATTTCTTTTCTTGAAGTGTCTTTGGTATCAGGGTTATGATGGCCCTAAAAAGGAGTTAGAAGTGTTTCCTCCTATTCAATTTTTTTGAAAAAGTGTGATAGGGATTGGTATTAGTTCTTTAAATGTTGGGTAGAATTCTTCAGTGCAGCTATCAGATCTAGGGCTTTTCTTTGTTGGGAAATTTAGTGTATAATCCTTTTAATATGCTGCTAAATTCTGCTAGCATTTTATTCAGATTTTTCATCTATATCATCTGGGTTATTTTCCTTTCATATAGTATCTTTGTCTGATTTTAGTATCAAGAAAATATTGGATACATACAGTGAATTTGGAGGTGTGCTCTCCTGTTCCACATGTTGTACAAGTTTGAGAAAGATTAGCATTAATTGGTCTTTAAAACTTTGTTCAAATTTACCAGTGAAGTCAAGTGAAGCTGGACTTCATTTTTTCAGAGGTTTTTGATGCATGATTCAACTTTGTTACTAGTTTTAAATGTATTCAGATTTTCTATTTTCTTCATGATTCTGTCTTGGTATGTTGTATGCTTCTAGGAATTTATGCATCTTCTAGGTTATCCATTTTGTGTCAAATAATTGTTCATAGTAGTCTTTTATCATCCTTTTTATTTCTGTGTCACCAGTTGTAATATCTACTCTTTAACTTACAGTTTTATTTATTTGAATTTTATGTGTTTTTTTTTTAGTTAATCTAGCTAGAGGTATCTCAGTTTTATCTATCTTCCAAAAAAGAGCTCAGTTTTATTGATTTTTTGTATTTTTTTCAATTCTCTATTTTTTCTATTTCACTCTAATAATTATCATTTCTGTCCCTCTGTTAAATTTGGGCTTAATTTGTTATTTTTCCACTCTCTTGGTGTGTAAAGATACACTGTGTATTTGAGATTTTTCTTCTTGTTGATGTAGGAATTTATCACTGTAAATTTCCTTCCTAGAACTACTTTTATTGCATACTGTAAGTTTTAGTGTATTGTGTTTTAATTTGTCTCAAGACATATTCGACCTTCTTTTCTGATTTATTATTTGACCCACTGCTTAAGAGAATTGTTTAATTTCCGTATATTTGTGAAGTTTTCAATTTTCCTTATGCTACTAATTTCTATTTTTATTTCAATATGGTCAGAAAATATACTTGGTTAGATATCAACTTTCTTAATTTTGTTTTATGATCTAACATATGATCTATCCTGGAAAATGAATTTCATTGATTGCAAAAGATGTGAACCCTTTTTCATATGCTTATTTGCATCTGTATATCTTTTATCACGTGTCTGTGAAGATCTTTAGATCATATTTTAATTGTGTTGTGATTTTTTTCTTATTTTTGAGTTTTGAGTTGTTTTTATACTTTGGGTAACAGTCTTTTATCAGATATGTTTTTAAAAAAAATTTATCAGTTGATGGCTTGTCTTATTCTCTTGAGAAGAAGTTTTTAATTTTAATGATGCACAGTTTATCAATTATATCTTTCAAGTATTATGTCTTTGATATTTTATCTAACAAGAAATCACCATACCGAAAGTCACATAGATTTTCTCCTATGTTATCTTTTAGAAGTTTTATAGTTATGCTTTTTACATACAGGGCTGTGATCCATTTTGAGCTAATTTTTGTTTGAATATAAGGTCTGCATCTAGATTTATTTTTATTTTGCATGTGGATATCCAGTTGTTTTAGCACTACTTCTTGGCATGACAATCTTTGCTCCAATGAATTGCCCTTGCTCCTTTGTAAAAGTTCAAATTACTATAATTGTTTGTGTTTACTTCTGACCTCTCAATTCTGTTCCATTGATGTATTTGTCTATTTTTCTTTTTTTTTTCTTTTTTTTTTGCCAAAGCCATGCTGTCATGACTACTGTAGCCTTATAGTAAGTTTTGAGCCAGGTCGTGTTTAGTCTCCACGTTTGTTCTTCTTAAATATTGTGTTAACTATTCTAGGTCTTTTGACTCTCCATATAAACATCAGAAGCAGTTTGTCAATGCCCATACAGTAACGTACTGGGCTGTTGATTTGGATGGCATTAAATCGATATATTAACTTGGGAAGAACTGAAATCTTGACAGTATTGAGTCTTCCTATTCATAAACATGGAGTATATCTCCATTTATTTAGTTCTTCATTGATTGCACTTATAAAAATTTATAGATTTTCTTATATACATCTTATATATATTTTGTTAGATTAAACCTAATATTTTATTTTGAGGGGTACTAATGTAAATGGTGTTGTGTTTTTAATTTCAAACTTCTTTCTTTATCATTGATATATAGGAAAGCAATGGACTTTTGTATACTAACCTTGTATTCTGCATCTTTACTATAATTGCTTATTAGTTCCAGGGGTGTTTTTCTCAATTCTTTTGGATTTTCTATATTGACCATTATGTCATCTGAGAACAATAAAAGTTTTATGTCTTCCTTTCCAAACTATATATAATTTATTTCCTTTTCTTGCCTTGTTACATTAACAACCTCCACTATGATGATGAAAAGAGTGGTAAGAGAGGACATCCTTGCCACATCTTCATATCTGATCTTCAAGTTTCTCACAACTAAGCATAATGTTACCTGCAAGGTTTTTTTATTTCTTTTTTCTCTTTATTTCGGATTGAGTTTACTCTTCTTTTTTTAGTTACATAAAGTGGAAACTTATATCGTTGGCTTTAGATCTTATTCTTTTCTAATATATGCATTGAATGCCATAAATTTTCTTTTGAGGATTAATTTCACTGCATCCCACAAATTTTTACGTTTCTTTCATTTTTATTTAAAATGAATTTAAATTGAATTAAAAAATTCAAAATATTTTTAAAATTTCTTGGAGATTTCTTCCTTGAACCATGTGTTATTTAGAAATATATGGTTTAAGATCCATATATTTTGGAATTTTTCCAGTTATCTTTTGGTTATTGATTTCCTGTTTTATTCCATTTTGCTCTGAGGAAAAATATTATATGGTTTCTAATATTTAAATCTTGTTAAGGTATGTTTTATGGCCCAGAATGTGGGCTATCTTGATAAATGTTCCATGTAAGTTTGAGAAAAATATGTATTTTTCTCTTGTTAGATGAAGTAGTCTATAAACAACAATTATATTTAGTTGACTGATGGTGTTGATGAGGTCAAAGATGTCGTTACTGATTTCCTACCTACTGGGTATGTCCATTCATAAAAGAAGATGTTGAAGTCTTCAATTATGAGAGTGGTTTAATCTATATCTCTTTGCAGTTCTATCGGTTTTGCCTCACATATTTTGAGGTTTTGTTGTTAGTTGTGTACACATTAAAAATCGTTATGTGTTCTTGGAAAATTGAACCTTTTATCATGATGTAATTCATTTCTTTATCTTTAATGAATGTTCTTGCTTTGAAGTCTTCTTTATTGGATATGAGTATAGCTACTTCTACTTTTTCTGATTAGTGTTAGCATGGCATATTTTTCTCTATCAATAGACTTTCAAATTATATGTGTCTATATTTAAAGTGAGTTTCTAATACAGAGCATATACTTGGGTCACTTTTTTTATGCATACTGACAATCTCTGTCTTTTAACTGATGCATCTAGACCATTGATATTCAAAGTGATTATTGAAATAATTAGATTACTACCATATTCATTACTGCTTTCTATTTGTTGTCATTTTTCTTTGTTTCTTTTTATGTCCTTCACTCTTTTCTACTTTTTGTGGTTTTAATGTAGCATTTTTATATAATTTAATTGTTTTAGCACATTAGCCATAATTTTTAAATTTTTTTTAGTACTTCCCCTACAGTTTGCAATATACATTTACAATGAAACCAAATCCACTTTCACATAACACTATGCTACTTAACAGATAGTGTAAAGACTTTATTAACAAAATAATTTGAATTATTTCTCTCATTCCTAGTATCATTTCTGTCACTCACTTTACTTATATATAAGCATACATAAGCATATATATATAATATCTATATATATAGTAAGTATATATATGTACAATAAATACATAGACATAATCAAATACATTGTTGTTATTATTTTGAAGCAACTATTACCTGTTATATCAATTAAGAATTAAAAAAAAATAAATGCTTTTCCTTTATCTTCACTTATTCCTTCTTTAATATTCTTTCTTTCTTTAGGTATATCTGAGTTTCTGAACTTACTATTTCTGCAATTGTTCTTTCCACCTTTTCTCTCTTCTCTCTTTTTGGGACATACATAATGCACACATTGGTGTGCTTGATGGTATCTCGCAGTTCTCTTAAAATAGTAATGAGATTGCTATTCAATTTTGTTATTGTTTTTACTCTCTGTTACACAAAATGGATTATTTCAATTAACCTACATTCAGTTTTGCTGTTTTTTTTTAAATATCTACTTGAGTCTACTGTTGTTCTCCTCTTATAAATTTTTATTACATTTACTGTACTTGTGGGCTTCAGAAAATATTTTTGGTTCCTTTCTATAAATTCTCTCTGCTAATTTTCTCTATTATATAACATAATTCTTTTGGTTTCATTTAATTCTTTGCTCATGTTTTTCTTTAGGGCCCTAGGCATATTTAAGATACTTGATTTTAAAGTCTTTTTCTAGTATGTATGTCCAATACCTGACCTTCCTCAAGAACGATTTCCATTATTTCATTTCACTTGCAAATGGGCTATAATTTCTTATTTTGATATTTCTTATAATTTTTGTTACCATTATAATGTAGTAACTCTGGAAATCAGATTTTTACATTTTTCCTGAATTTTTGTTGCTGATTGTAGATTTTGACTGTTTGTTTCTTGAGTGAGTATTCTAAACTACTTTTGTAAAGACAGTTTTTTTGGTCATAATTGGCCACTGAAATCTTTGTTACATTAGTTTAGTGGTCAGTAAGTGTTTTCACAAGATATCCTTAAAGGCCAAGCCTCCCCCAAATAAATCTCCAAACTTTTTAGCTGGGCTCTGTGTGTATTGAATATGTCTTTTACACTCTTCCAGGAAGTTTGTATTTTTGGCTTTTGCCTTTTCTTCCTTCTTGAACAGACCCTGTTAATTAAGCATAAGTGAGAGCTTAGGGCCTTCCAGGGATTACTGAGGATGTGTCCCACCATAAGCACTTAGATGACATTCTTGATCCCTGGAATTTATGGCTATTTTTCAAAGCACTCATCCTCAAGACATCTCATTCCTCATTTCTTCCACCTAGGATTTTCAGTATATGTACTATTTGCCCCAATTGATACTCTTTCCCAAAGTTGGATGAGAAGTTAATTCACCTTTAATTGTTATTGACAAATGTTTGGCTAATGATGTGAGATCTTTATTCTTTTCTAATATGGATGTTCACTACTATAAATTTCTTTGTAGAACTGCTTTTACTGACTGCCATATATTTTACATTGTTGAGCCTTTGTTTTCATTTATACTACACATTTTTCAATTTTCTTTCTGGTTTGTATCTTGATTAATTTCCTATTTAGGGTTGTGTTTAATTTCATTTATTAAGTAAATATATGTTAAATATTTTTATATCTTCTTGATAAATTTACACTTTTAGCATTGAAAAATACTCCATTCTATGTCCAGTAACATTTGTTGTTGTTATTGTTTTGTTCTAAAGTATTTTGTTTGATTTTAGTATAGCCTTGCTGGTTGCTTTAGTGCTTATAATATATATTTTTAACACATCAGAATCTGCTTCAGATTTATACTAACATAATTACTGTGAGATACAGAAATGTCGCTTCTATATAGTTCTAATGTCCTTTCTCCCATCTTGATGGTAGTAATGTTATAGTTTTTATATTTGTATATCAAAAATTAACTGTTATAGTTATCACTTATATATATATATATCACATGTATATATAATGTTATTTCTTTTAAGTAAAGGTGTGAGAAAAAAGGAGATAAATTACACATTTTTCATATTAACTTTATTTATCATTTTTTACTCCATTTATCCGTTACCATGAATTCAAGTTATTATCAAGAGTCATTTCTTGAGGCCAAAACAGTATTGCTCCCATTTATCTTCTTTGTGCACTTATTAGGGAATATACTGTATTTCTATATGTCTGACAGTACAATTACATACAAATTTTATGTATTTGTTTTTTAGACTAGATTAAGATAAACAAGGTAAGGGAATGTGCATTTGTACTGTTTTTTATAATTACAAATTACCTTTACTGATGCTCTTTTTCTATGTGCATTCAAATTTCTGTCTAGCATCACTTGCTTTCAGATTGAAAAATTCCCTTTATTATGTAAGGGGCTAGCAATGAATAATCTCAGTTTTTTCTTTATCTGAAAAGTCTTTATTTTGTATTTTTTTCATAGATAGTTTGCTGGTACAGAACTCCTAGTTGAAAATTTCTTTATGAAGAACTGAACAAAATGTTTAAAAATAAGTTAAAAAGCTTCCAAGATAGCAAACAATTCCAGATCAAAAAAATCCACCTGGATTAAACAACAACATCATTGCGATCACAGTTGTTGAAAGATTGGATGGGGCTGGAGATAGCAAGAATAACTAATTTGAGATGTAGAAGTTTGTGGAGTAGGTGTTCCTGAGGCCAAATGGAAAATTTGATTGTTAGAAGCTCAAATGTGATATGTCAGAAGTTCATCAAACTAAACTCAAACAGGCTCAAAGCTGGTGCCCTGTACAAAAATTTATAGGCTTAGAGGGAAAAATTAACACTTTAATAACAAATGATGTTTGATTAAGAAAGAAGACCACAAATGTAGTAGTCATAATTAGGGTTATGGTGAAGGTTAGGTAGTTATGACAAAGATGGAGTTGATGGGTTTCACAGACAAAAATTAAAAACAGCAGTTGGTAAGAAGTGAGTGCTCTAACACTGAGTGTGTGAACTAAAATGCCCTATGGGTACATGCATCAGAGGAGAGTGAGGGATGTGGAAGGCAGAACACACCACCACAGGAACCTGACAGCTTATATCAAAACTATCTGAAGAAAGACATTTTATATCTCAAACCTCAGTGCTTTTTGGAATGGAGGTATTCTTTCTGTCTTCTATGAATGCAACTAAAAAAATAGGTGGGGGAGTGAAAAGCAACTCCGAGAGCCAGTTGCCCTTTCTATGTCATCTGGGGGACAAAATCTTTCCCTACATAAGTCAGGCTGGTAGGACATTTTCCTAATTTTCACAAAGGAGCTTCAAGGTTTGCTATGGTTCTGAAAATAGAAATGGGAACACGTGAAAACTACTAGAAATCACTAGAACCAATGGGAGTACATTGGGAAATCTGACGTGTTATTCTACTTGTTTTGAAGTTAGGGTTACTGTTTGACATTTTTTTGTTTTTGAGTACTGAGACTGTGCAACCCACCAAGGTAAGATGACATAGGAAAATGAGCTCATACGTGGAAAAGTTTGGAACCCAGCTGTTCCTTCTCTGTTGTCTTCCAGGAACGAAGTAAATTCAGTTTTCCCTTTGGTGGCTCCGATGACTAACAATTTCCAAACCAAGGCTTGCCCTACTTCTACTGGTGACGTGACAATTATGGGCCTGGAGCGACATGAGCTGGGTTGATGGCATTGCTTTTTTTATAGCAATGTTTGGGTCCCTCATCTCACATATGGACTACTCCAAAGATTCAGTTTGGTGAATGTCTATTTCTCAGCTTCATTAACCAAGAGAACCCAAGACTCAGACAGGTGGTGAGATGAGACAAGATTTTCCTCAATAAAGTTTTAGGAGAGTTTTCTTATACTTTCGGACAAATCTCAGTGTAGCATAAGTATATATGGTAGATGTTTTCAGCTAAGAAAACAATTTCATTTAATGTTATGAGGCCATAAATTTATAGATTTCTGCAATGACATTTATAATTTTGTGATATATTTGAATTGAAATTGATTTTTTAGTTTTACTATTTTTTTCAATTTATCTTAGTTTATGTGCTTAGGTGTAATTTTATCTTAAAATATATAAAATCTAAACTAATTTAGAATGACAATTATATTTATTTGGTCTTTTAAGTTCAGAGACACTTTATTACATTTATAATATTTTAAGAGTGATTAAAATTTTGTCACAAAATATGAGATATTTTCAAAATTTTTACAAAAATTCAATATTAGCATATAAACATAAATATCATTTTGTTTAAATTTTTATAGTAGTTGCTAATATAGCCATTTTTTATGGTTACAAAAATCTATCTGGAAATATCTGTTTCTGCCATTCATCATATCTCTGTAGAATTAATGAATATCATACATCGTTATATTCTACATAATTTCCAATTTAAATACTTCCTATAAATAAACTCAGTTTAGGTATTTTATATTTTCTAAATAAATTAAAGCCCATTATTTTCTGTATATTACTTTGGGTGAGATATTTTAGTGAGGACAAAAGTAATAATTTGCTAAAATCGAAAGACACCACATCACCTTGTAATAAAAAAGATCCTCTAAATGTTGTGTCCCTGTTGTTTCTTTTGAGGTTTCAAAATGTTATTTGCTTAAAACATATTCACAAATATGACAAATAAATTACAATGTTACTGTTGAAATTTATAACAACATTATCTGAATTCATTTGGGATATTATCTTCTAGTACGTATGTTTCTTTTTTTAAGGAGACAAAAGAATGGAATAATGATAGATTGAAAAGAGAAAGGAAAGAAAATGATGATGAGAGTCATTGTCCATTCATGACCCATGAAGGCATCACAATTTCTTGAATCTTGAATGGTAAAAAACCTCTATGTCTCTGGAGATTAGACAATTTTAAGACAAAATAATTCATGTAAAAAATTTGCATTTTGTGTATTTAAAGAGGATTATACCAGAGAGGAGGGACCTTGGCTGATCCTAATAAGCATACATAGAAAACAGAGGACATGTTTCTTCAAATTGCAGTTTATGAATTAATGTTATCCCTCCATATTAATATTTTACACAGTTGATGTGACTCTCTTATTATCATAATTAACAGAGTCACAATGGTAAAATATCTTGCAGGACTTTAGAATAAAAAGGTGTTATACATTTCTGACATCCTTTTGTTTGTGATCTTTAGAAAAACACACTGCCAAGACAATTTTGAGGATTATTAGGTTTTTTCAAAACTTACTGCATGGGACTGTGATCAAGTCCCTCCAATATTTTTCTGTCTCCTACTTCTGTAGTGACACTTTCTTTTCCTATTCTTTTTTCTAGGAAAATTAAGACTTAAATGTCTTGAAATTGTAAATATTCTAGTCAACAAGCATTATGCTTCCATGGGATTTGTACATTTCAGAAAGACTTTTTCATGGAATTAATATTAATAGGAAAGCTGTTTTTCTTTTCTGAAATTGGCAGCTATGTTTCTCAGGTTGCAAGCTATTACCACCGAACCAACTAATGCCCCCATTTTGTCACCTGCAAATATCTTCATCACTTTATGTTGTTGATGTCTAGTCATAGGCCTTACAATGCTGTCCATAGAGTATGATGAAATTGATAAGAAAATGACTCTTTTGATTTATATATTAATATAATAATAAAACAAAACACATGTTATTTTTTTATAGACAATATACATGAAAATACTCTCAGGAATGTGCAAAGATCCCTATATAAGTGATATTATTCATAAAATAATATGACTGTCAAATTAGATATTTTTTAAAGGACAAAGAAATAGATTTTACCAAATTTTATTACTTCAAGTGAACATATTCATCTTATACAAAATAGAATTTGGGTTTTTGTAATTTACTTCTTTTTATTACAGTCTTGGCTTTAATACATACACCTGATCTAAGCTCATCAACGATAATCAGTCCTTGTTCTTGGTCCATTTAATGGTATTATATTCCCCACCATTATCCAATGCTATCCATGACTGTTTATGTACTTTGGGAATTATAACATTGATAATTGCCTAAAGTGAAAGGCAGTATAATAAACATGATCTTGGTCTGCATTTTCTGTTTTCTGAGAGTGCTCAGGTGCTTCACCCTAGCCTCTGCCTTCCACTGTTGTCACTACTCATAGTGAATACTACAATGTGCTTAAAATACTCAGATTTTAAACTTTTAATGTATCAAATTAGACCCAATTATCCTTTGCACTCAGACTAACCTATAGATGACGTCTATGTATTTTATTTTCATTCTATTTCTGCTGGGTCATTGCCATATTATTACAAATCCTGTGATTCTTCCATGGTAGGGATGCCAGATTTATCCAATAAAAATAAGCACACAATTTTAAAATTAAGATAAAATGACTTTTTCAATATGTTGATGGTAACTATCAGTTGTTTAATTTTGGCCACTGGTATACATTTCCAAAAGTTATATTGAAATGAATTATAATTCAGATGTCAACCTTAATCCATGGAAACTGTGATTATTTCTTCTGCAAATTCAGCCTTCTTGAGCTCAAGAGACTCATTAGAGAAATATGACATTTAATTTCCAGAAAATCAGCTCTTTTTCAGAGTAGCATAGTTATTTACAGAGTGAGGGACATAAATTAGAAGAGTTGAACTGGATAGCTCTTGGTGTGAGGGATAAAAATATTAAAAACCTTGTCTATGTGAATTTATTTAATTATTCTTATCTCTTTATGTATGTGGCCTATGGTATCAGTGGTATATTAATGAAATGTTTCAGATATATACTTAATGAATAATTTTATGTTTGTGAGCATAATATGCTCACAAGTCGTTTCATTGGTACTGAACTATGATCCTTATAATGTGAAAAATACTATGCCTTTAAATGAATAATTTCCTGTTGCTTATCTTGTATCCAACATGACAAGAGAATCCAACTGTGCTGAGGTTGTAGATGTATGTTAGTGGCATCTATCAGTTGTTTAGTTCTCATAGATAAAATAAATGTGTCACTTCATTAGATTAAGCTTTGGAGAAAGAGTAAGAACTATTTAATCAACTATACAGTGTCTCCTTTATAAACTCACACTTATGAAGAGATTTTAGAAAAATGGTTCTACCTCAGCCATTAAGATACACAATAACAAAAAAGAGAAAACTGAGAAAAACATCATAGCAAACCAAGAAACTGCAATGGAAGACAGGAACACAAGGGGAAAGAAAGAATGGAAATATAGAACAATCTGAAAACAAGAGATGAAATGGCAGTAGTAAGGTCTCATGCATCAATAATCACCCTAAATTTAAGTATATTGAACTCACCAATCAAAAGGCAGAGTAGTTGTAGGGATTAAAAAAACAAGACCCAAATACATGCTGCCTTCAGGAGACTCATCTCAGCTCTAAAGAGAAATATAAGGTCAAAGTGAAGGGATGCAAGATGATACTCCATGCAAATGGTAACCAAAAGAAAACAGATGTAGCCATACATATATCATACTTCAAGCTATAAAAGAGAACAAGAGACAAAGATGGACACCATATAATGATAAAGGGGACAATCCATCAAGAAAAACATAATATTTAATAATATATATGCACATAATATAGGAGCACCAAAATATATAAAGCAATATTAACAGACCTACAGGGAGAAATTGGAAGTAACACAATAATAGTAGGGGGCTTTAAGACCCCACTTACATTAATGGATAGATCATCCAGACATAAAGTAACCCAGGAAATATTAGCCTTAAATAACACATTAGACCAGATGGACTTAATAGATATATACAGAACATTCCACCCAAAAGCAACAGAACGCACATTCTCCTTAAGTGCACATGAAACACTCTCAACAATAGACCACACATTGGGATGCAAAACGGGTCACAATTAATTCAAGAAGATTGGAATTGTATCAAGCATCCATCCCAACCACAAAAACTAGAAATCAACTGCAAGAGGAAAGCTGAAAAAAATCCCATTTCAGTACAGATTAAACTCCTGAACATCTATTGTTTGGGTGTTTACTAAAATGCTACTGAACATTCAGTAGCATTGAACACACCTATTGGGTGTTCAATAGGTGAACACAACTGAACACCTACTACTGAACAACTATTGGGTCAAGAAAAACATTTAAAAAGAAATAAACACATGGAACAAATGCAAATGCAAATGAGACATACCAAAATCCGTGGGATGCAGCCATGGTAGTGTTATGAGAAAAGTTTATACTAATACAAGCCTTCTTCAAAAAACAAACAAAAAATCTCAAATAAACAATTTAAACTCACACATAAAAGAACTAGAAAAAAAAGAACAAATGGAAGACCAAAGTTAGTAGAAGTACAGAAATAATAAAAATAGGAGCAGAAATAAATAAAATAGACTAAAAAGACAATAGAGAAGATAAATAAAACTAAAAGCTGATTTTTTGAAAAGATAAACCAATACCTAGACTCACTAAGAAAAGAAGAGAGAAGGCTCAAGTAAATAAAATCAGACATAAAAGATGAGGAGTTGCAGTGGATACCATAGAAATACAAAGGATCATGAGAAAGAACTATAAAGAGTTATATACCTAAAAATCAGAAAACCTTGAAGACATGGATAAATTCCTAGAATCATACAACATTACAGACTAAATCATGAAGAAACAGAAAATCTGAATTGAATAATGACTAGTAAGAAGATTACAACAGTAACCCAAATCTTCCCCAGAAACAGAAATCCTGGACCAAATGGCTTCACTGTTGAATTCTACCAAACATTCAAAGAAGATTTAATACCTATCCTCTCAAACTCTTCCAAAAAATTGAAGAACAAAGAAGGCTTCTTAACTCATTTTATGAGGTCAACATTACCCTGATACCAAAACCAGACAAGGACAACACAGAAAAAGAAAATTACGGGCCAATATCACTGATGAACATTGATGCAAAAATGCTCAACACAATATTAGCAAACTGCATACAATACATTAAAAGGATCATACATCATAATCAAATGGGATTCATTCCAGTGTTGCAAAGATGGTTCAGCATCTCCAAATCAATCAACATGATACACCACATAAATAAAATGAAGGATAAAATTCATATGATCATCTCAATAGATGCAGAATAAACATTTGAAAAAATTCAACATCCATTTATGATAAAAAAAAAAAACTCTCAATAAAATTGGTAGGAAAGAACCTGAACATAAAAAGGCCATATATGACAAACCCACAGCTAACATCATACTCAATGGGGAAAAACTCAATTCAATTCCTCTAAGATCAGGAGTGAGACAAGGATGTCCACTCTCATCACTTTTATTCAACACAGTATTAGAAGTTGTAGCCAGAACAGTCAAGGAAGGAAAAGAAATAAAAGGCATCCAAATTGGAAAGAGAAAATTAAAACTGACATTATTTGCAGGTGACATTTTATGTACAGGAAACCCTAAAGAATCCACACAAAAAAAAACTGTTAGAAATAAAAATCAAGTACAGTAAAGTTGCAGGGTACAAAAGCAATGCACAAAAATTTGTTGCATTTCTATACACTAACTACCAACTATCAAAGAGAAATTAAGAAAACATTTAAAATGCAAAACAAACAAACAAACAAGAAATCTATGAAAACATTTAACCAAAGAGGTGAAAGACCTGTACACTGAAAACTACATGACATTGTTGAAAGAAATTGAAGACAAGAATAAAACGAAAGATATTCTATGTTAATAATTTGGAATACTTAACATTGTTAAAACGTCCATATTACCAAAAGCAGTCTACAGATTCAACACAATCCCTACCAAAATTTCAGCAGCATTTTTCACAAAAATAGAACAAAAAATTCTAAAATTTGTATCAAACCACAAAAGACGCCAAATAGCCAAAGCAATCCAAAAATAAATAAAAACAAAAACCAAAGCTGGAGGTATCACACTCCCTGATTTCAAACTGTATACAAAGCTATAGTAATGAAAACAATACGGTATTGGCAGAAAAACAGAGACACTGATCAACGGAACAGAATTGAGAGCCCAGAAATAAAGCCACACATCTATGGACAGCTAATTTATACCAAAGAGCTAACAACATACAATGGAGAAAGGAAAGTCTCTTCAATAAATGGTATTGGAGAAATTGGACAGCCACATGCAAAAGAATGAAAGTAGACCAGTGTCTGACACCATACACAAAAATAACTCAAAATAGATTAAAGCCTTGAATATAAGACCTGAAACCATAAAACATCTAGAAGAAAACAGGCAGTATGCTCTTTGACATTGGTCATAGCACTATCTTTTTGAATACCATTTCTCACCAGGCAAGGGAAACAAAAGATAAAATAAACAAATTGGATTAAAAAGCTTCTATACCTCAAAGGAAACCATCAACAAAATGAAAAGACAACCTAAAAATTGGGAGAAAATATTTGCAAACCATATATCTGTTAAGGGGTTAATATCCAAAATATATAAATAACACACACATCTCAACAACAAAAAAACTAATAACCCAATTAATAAATGGGCAAAGGATCTGACAGATGTTTTTCCAAAGAGGATATGCAGACGGCCAACAGGCACATGAAAAGATGTTCAACAGCACTAATTATTTGGGAAATTCAAATCAAAACTACAGTGAGATATCAACTCACACATGTCAGAATGGCTATAATTAACAAGATAAGAAATAACAAGTGTTGGAGAGGATGTGGAGAAAAGGGAACCCTCATACAATGCTGGTGCGTATGTAAACTGGTGCAGCTACTCTGGAAAATGGTATGGAGATTCTTCAAAAAATAAGACTAAAACTACTATATGATCCAGCTATTTCACTTCTGGGTATTATCTGAAGTATACAAAAACAGTAATTCAAAATGATCTATGAACCCCTATGTTCATTGCAGCATTATTTGCAATAGCCAAGATATAAAAACAACCTAAATGTCCACTGACAAATAGATAAATATGATGTAATACACACAATGAAATGTTACTTAGCTATAAAAAAGATGAAACCTTGCCATTCATGACAACATGGATGGACCCTTGACAATATTATCCTAAGCGAAATAAGTCAGACAGAGAAAGTCAAATACCATATGATCTCACTCATATGTAGAATAAAAACAAACAAAACAAAAACAAACTCACAGATACAGAGAACAGACTGATAGTTACCAGAGGGAAAAGGGAGAAGGAGAAGATCAGTAAAGAGTGTCAATTGTATGGTGACAGATGCAAACTAGAGTTTTGGTGGTGAGCACATTGTGGTATACACATATGTCAAATTATAATATTGTACACCTGAAACTTATGTAATGTTATAAACCAATGTTACTTCAATTAAAAAATAATAAAATAAAAAATAAAAATTAGATTGAGATCTCAGATTTTCATATTATATTGGATAGAAACCCTACATATCCTATTGGAAAATATACCCAAGGTATAGCTTTATATACAGTATGGAGTGGACTAGAAAAGATGAAAACAAAAGCATTTTAAAGGTGATCTGTGAAAGCCCAATCAGAAAAGACCGTGAAAATCAAAATCAGGTTTATTGTCTCCATGCAGTGAGGGATGATATCATGAGGATGTTGTATTTGCAGTTGACAAAAGGGGAAAGATATCATCGTTTGTAAGTTGTAAGTTCTCAGTAGGAAGATGCTAATGAGAGTCCAGGGAATTAAGGGCCACCTGCGGATTAATGCTATCTCCGAGGAAGAATTGAGAAAAACAAGAATTAACTAAAGTTTTTTTGCATTCACAAGGCAGGGCAATTTATCAATTGGAAATCCCAGGCAATAGATGGGTAAAGCATATCTGAGGCATCATTGATATAAAACAAGAGTCATGAAGAAAAGGGGGCTTGTTTTGGCATTTCACAGATGCTGCATGTTGTGGGGCCAAAGAATGTTTCCTATTAACTTTGCAGCTGGATTTATCTCTATCTGTCCTCTCAGTCTGATTATCAGCAGAATTGTGTCTGTTTCTTTTTCTTTTTCAGTACTTGTTAATTTATACACTTTCAGACCTCACATCTGAGCAGCCTTAGGGGGATTGTAGAGGGAGAGGTGATCAATGAGGAATGAAGTGCTGTATTGCCAATACAGGGAAAGCAGAGAAGGGATTAGGCTGGCGTAAGGCAGGATGTTGGAACTGAAACCCTTTGATAAAGCCAGAACCTTCAAAGACCAATACCACCATTAAAATTGTGTTAGGAAAAAAAGATGCCTATTGGCTCAGGAGACAGAAAGATAGTTCAAGTTGCCCTGGTTTCTTCATGTGGTCTCCTTAAAGACAAAACAACATCAAACTGGTACATATTTTGTTTTCTGGCTAAAATTAGCATTACCTACCTCCTCTGAGAAGTCACAAGACAGGGCTACTCTTCTCCATATGGTGGTTCAGAAATAGAGATTGCTTTGTGTCATAGGCATCCCAGAAGGAGAGGAGAGTGTAGCACTGAAAAATAAATAAATAAATAAATAAATAAATAAATAAATAAATAAATAAATAAATAAATAATGTCTGAAACCTTCTCAAATGTGGCACTAGTTCCTGTTGTTGCTTCTCTGTTTTCATCTCCTTCTTCTAGGATTTGAGACAAATTCTCTGGCCAACTTTCGGTAAAAAACAGAATCTAACAGGAAAAGAAAACAAGCCTGACTTAGAAAAAAAGGAAATGTCATATGTGGACATGAATGGCCTATTTATTCAACTTATATTCAAGTGAGGACCCCTAGAAGACTAAGTCTGATTTGATGAGAAGGAATTATCTCCTGTATGCTAACTCTGGATAACCCTCCTACCTGTCATCAACAAATCAGACAACAAAAAGTTGATCTGACTCTACCAAGAGTACTTTGAAGAGACCACCTATTACAACAAATACATTTCTACAGAGTTCAGCTTCAGCTTTCAAAGCTTTTTTTATTTAAATTTTATGTCTTAGGACAAGGCATAGATATAGAGACATGCAAAAAAAAGGGCAAAAGGGCCGGCCCGGTGGTGCAAGCAGTTAAGTGTGTGCGCTCCACTGCGGGGGCCCAGGGTTCACTGGTTCGGATCCCGGGCACGCATCGACACACTGATTGGCAAGCCATGCTGTGGTGGCGTCCCATATAAAGCAGAGGAAGATGGGCACGGATGTTAGCCCAGGGCCAGTCTTCCTCAGCAAAAAAAGAGGAGGATTGGCAGATGTTAGCACAGAGCTGATCTCCTCACAAAAAAAAAATAAGAAAAAGAAAAAAGGGCAAAGCATTGAAACAGTATAAAGCTTTTGAAACATTATAAACTGAGATTACTACTGCCAGTAATGCCGTTTTGTGCGATTTTTCTCTTTACTTTGATTCCTTTTCTTTTTATTCTTTTCTTCCTTCTTTCATTTTTAATACACTGATCTTACCCCAAAATTGCTTCATGGCTTTCATTTTGCTTAAAATACAGGGATGCTGGGAGGGACAAATCAGATCAACCAGCTGGGCACGTCCACAGGCTGTGCCAAAAAAGGAAGCCCTCCTTCTCCCGCATACAATGATTAGTCAAAAAGCAGGTGAGTAATAGGAATTAAGTAACAGAGGTTTTTTTTTTGGCCAATATTCCTCTTTTTTTTTTTTTTCTTATAGAAGATTAGCCCTGGGCTAACATCTGTGCCAATCTTCCTTCACCTTATATGTGGGTCACTGCCACAGCGTGGCTGATGAGTGGTGTAGGTCCGAGCCTGAGATCTGAACCCATTAACCAGGCTGCCAAAGCAGAGTGCACTGAGCTTAACCACTATGCCACAGGGCCGGCCTCTAACAGAAATTTTTATAGGAGGCTTCAGAACTGGAGATTGAGAAAAAAAGTGGTTGACTGGTTGGTTTATGGAGATTTACGAGTGTCAATCTGGAGCTGACAGTGGACGAGACCCCTGGGTCTTGGAACAAACTAAGAGAATAACGGGAACAACAGAAATGACAGCTCGGGTGCTGCTGGTCACCACGCTGTGCTCTGGAGATGCTGCTGGTGCAGCCTGAGAGAGTCAGAGGCTCTCTGCTTCAAAGCTGCCTCGAACTTGCCATCTCAACAAGGGTCAAGATGGCCAGCTCAACAAGGGCTGAGATCGCCAGGGGAGCCGCCGGGCGCTGGGTGCTACAGGTTGCCATGAACTGCAAGAACCTGTGCTGAAAAGGCCTACGTCATGGTAGGCACTGGGTACTGGGACTACATGCGTGTTCCATGAGAGGACGCTGGAGCAGCTTCCCGGGTGCTGCTCGACAGTGGTGCTGGATACGCCAGGTGCAGCACGGACGCCTGCTGAGCAAGCACAACAGGACTAAGAAATCCTGTTGCTCCTGCAGTGTCTCCCCAGAGCTCCCTACTGAAAATTTATTATCCCAACTGATAAAGGAAAAATAATTAAATGGTCCATATCCATTTTTATAGAGCAGACAAAAAGGATGAGTTTGAAGCTGAGAGTCAATAAATTGGTGACTACACAAATGACAACTTCCTTAAATGGATAAAAAGAAGCAAATAGAAATATATCACAAACGTGAAAATCAAGAAAAATACAAGTGTGAAGGCCCTGATTCGTACTACCCAACATTGTGCCAGAGTTCTTAGAAAGGCAATAAGAAAATAAAAAATGGGAGAAGACAGCACAGGGGCAAAAAAACATGGAAATACTGGAAAAAGAAAATATAACACTGTTATTATTGGACACTAATAGGGTTTTTTACTTTGAAAATATACAAGATTCAGTTAAAAAACTCTTCAACTGGAAAAGAAAGTGCATAAAAATGAGTGATTGTAAGTTCTACATTTGAAGAAAGGTCAATATCTTTTTCATACAAAAGCAACAACTACTCAAAACATATAACTAAGTATCACCAGATGCAGACCATTAAAACTAAAACATACCTGGGAATAACATTGAGGGTATTATGCAAAGTGAAATAAGTCAGAGGGAGAAGGTGAAATACTGTATGATCTCACTCATTTAGTAGAAGATAAAAACAACAACAAACAAACACATAGAGACAGAGATTGGATTGGTGCTTACCAGATGGGAAGGGGGGGGCGGAGGGCAAAAGGGATAATTAGGCACTTGTGTGTGGTGATGGATTCTAATTACTATTTGGGTGGTGAGACTGAGAACATGATGTAATCCATGCAGAAGTAGAAGTATAATGATGTGCACCTGAAATTTATACAATGTTATAAACCACTGTTACCACAATAAAGAAAAACAAACAAACAAAAAAACTAAAACATACCTGGGAATAACCATAACAAAGATAGTTGAAACTTTTTGAAAAAAATCTATAAATCCTTAATCCAAGACAATAAAGAATATATCACTAAATAGAAGTATACTCTATATTTATAAAACTTTGTCATTAAAATGTCACTTATGACTGTGATAATATATTAACATATATTAAATAAGTATATTAACATATTTAATCTATTAAATAATGACCGTGTGAAGTACGGATGTTTTATAGACGGGGAACTGAGAGACTACCTTGCTCAAAGTATGTGGAGCAGTCAGACTCAAGCCTAGGTGACCTAATTCCCAAATCATTCATATTTTTATCTATTGTGCTATCCGGCCTCTCAGATAGTGTAAAAAATAATTGAAACTGTAATCCCATCAATATTTTAGAACTCCTTACATGAAAATCTATCAAATATAGTTAGCAAAATATCTAAGAAAGTGGATGGGAAAAAACATATTTGATAGAAATAGATTAATATCTCCATACATTAAAAAAATACTTGCTTTTTTGAAAGGGGAAATACAAAGATTTTAAAAATTGTCAGGGTATATTAAAAAGTAGTTTAGAAAAAATAAAATGCAAATGGCTTATGTAATGAAAAGAGGCAATTACAGGAGAGCTCATTGCAACGTTATTTTAATAACAAAAAATAAGAAGTAACACAAGTGTCCATTGATGGGGAAGGGCTGATTAAACTAGTATATTCATACTGTAAGATTCTCTCAAACATCTTTTGTAATGTAAGTATATATTATAAATATACAGTTTATAAAATCTTGCATAACAGGTAGTCCTGAGAAATGACAACCCTGGATTTAAGTTGATGCCTCAATGACTTCTTGGAGCCAGTTTTTCCATCTTCCTAATCTGCCATCCTCAGGATGTCAGTTTGGCATTTGGTTCATGCCCTCAAGGTCACAAAATGGATGCAGAGGCTCTGTGCATTATATCTTCAACCTACTCCCCAAGGCTAGAAGATAAAACATCCATTTCTTGTTTCATTTTGTTAAAATTTGGGATTAATTTTTACATAAAGTACAAAAGCATAAATCTTAAGTATACAGTTTGGTAATATTTTAACAGCTTTATTGAGATACAATTTACATAGCCTAAAAACCACTAATTTTGTTACAGTTTGATGAGCTCTAGTAAATATATACAGTCAGGCAGCCATCACCACAATGCAGAGTTAGAACACCTCCAGAAATCCAAAAAGTTTCTTTGTGCCCATTTCCAAGTCAATCCTCACTTCCAGGAAACCAAAGGTCTGTTTTCTATTTCTATAGTTTTATCTTTTCCATAAATTCCATATATGTGGATGTATACAACGTGCAATATTTTGCAACTAGCTTCTTTCACTTAGCATGATGTTTTTCAGATTTATCTGTGTCACAGCATGTTCGGTTTGTTCTGTTTCAAGGCTGAACAGTGGATATACCACATTTTATATATTCACTCATCCATCATTGTATATTTGGGCTGTTTCCACTTCTTGGCGATTATAAAGATGTTACTATGAACAATTATGTACAAACCTTTGCATGAACATACATTTTAATTTCTCTTGCATAGATATCTATGAGTGAAATTGCTGGGTTCTAAGCAAGTACATGTTTAACTTTTTAAGAAACTGTCAACTGTTTTTTAAAGTGATTGAGTTATTTTTTATTCCCACCAGCTATGTATGAGTTCCACTTTCTCCACTCCTCACCAACTCTGTGTATAGTCCTTTTAATTTTACACATTTTGACAGGTGTATAATGGTAACTCATTGTGATGTTAATTTGCATTTTTCTAATGATTAGTAGTGTTGAGTGTCTGCTCATGTACATATTTGCTGGCCATATGTCTTTTTTGGTGCCTATTTGCATTTTTTGCCCATTTAAAAATAATTTGGTTTTTATCTTTTTATTGAATCCTAAGGATTCTTTGTGTATTCTGAACATGACTGCTTTACCAGATATATATACGTGTATGTAAAGTTCCAAGTGTTCATAGAGTCTTTTGAAGAGCAAAAGTTTTTCATTTTGATAAAGTCTGATTTGTTAATTTTTTTCTCTTATGAATTAGGCTTTTGTCATCAATTTAGAAATGTTTTGCCATCATATCACAAATATTTTCTCATGTTTTATTCTAGAAGTTTTATACTTTTATTTCAAACTTTATATACTGATTCTATTTTAATGAATCTTATGTATGGT
The DNA here is from genome assembly GCF_020826845.1 of Diceros bicornis minor. Lineage (NCBI taxonomy): Eukaryota > Metazoa > Chordata > Mammalia > Perissodactyla > Rhinocerotidae > Diceros > Diceros bicornis. Next base: position 2,417,503 of record NC_080769.1, on the reverse strand, counting down.
GTAAGGGCCAGTGTTTGTTTCTTTCTTTTCTTCTTCCTTCCTTTCCTGATTCCTTTCACCCCTCCCTCCCTCCATCCCTTCCTCCCTCCTTTGTTCCTTTCTTCCTTCCTTCTTTTTGTTTCTTTCCTTTCTTTTTTTGCATATGAATTTCCAATAGTTTCCACACCATTTCTTGAAAAGACTATTCCTTTTTTTTTCCCCTTTTTCTCCCCAAAGCCTCAGTAGATAGTTGTATGTCATAGCTGCACATCCTTCTAGTTCCTGTATGTGGGACGTGGCCTCAGCATGGCTGGAGAAGCGGTGCCTCGGTGCGTGCACAGGATCTGAACCCGGGCTGCCAGTAGTGGAGCACACACACTTAACCACTAAGCCACAGGGCCAGCCCAGAAAAGACTATTCTTTTCCATATACATGAAGCTCTCTTTCTGGACCCCACATGCTGTTCCATTTATCTATATGTTTATTCTGGCATCAATACCTCACTGTCTTTACTGTAGCTTTAAGTAAGTCTTGAAATCAAGAAGGATAAATCATCTACTTCTGCTTTTCTTTTTAAAAATTGCTTTGAATATATAAAGATTCTTGCAGTCTTTATAAATTTTAATATCATTTCTTTATTTTTACCAAATAAAAATATACCCTTTTGGATTTTGATAGGGCTTATATTGAATCTATAGATCAATTCGAGGAGAAATGCAATTGTACCAATATTGAGTCTTCCAATCCAAGAGCATATTTAGGTCTTATTTTGATTTCCTAAACTATGTTTTGTAGCTTTCAGTTTACAGATTTTGCCCTTTTCCCCACTAAGCATCTGTATAAGCATTTTATTCTTTTTTATTCTACTATAAATGGAATTGTTTACTAAATTTCACTTTTGAAATAAAATTAGTTTACATAATTTGGTCCCTAGCTAAATTTATTAAAGGAGATTTTTTTATATTTCTTAGGATTTTTATGTGCATGATTTCATCTGCAAATAAGGACAACTTTAATTTTTACTTTCCAATCTGTCTGCCTTATTTTCCTTATCAGACTGCCAAGACCTTCCAACACATTACCCAAGTGGAGGGTGATACCAGACGTGCTTGTCTTCTTCCTGATCTTAGAGAAGCATTCAGTTTTAAACCATTACATATAATGCTACTTATAGGAATTTTGTAGATGCCACTTATCAGGATGAGAAAGTTTCATTCTTTTCCTATGTGGCATGCCCGGTTGTGGAGAGACCAAAGAAAAGACCCAGAGACAGTGAATGAGACATATAGGTTTATTGGGATTTACAAGGAGGTCCACTGGAGGCTGGCTGAACAGAAATGTGCACTGACAACCTCGGGTGGGGAGGGGGTTGCTTATATAGGCAGGGGACACAAAGACTATGTTCTTGCCAGGAGGGGCTGTCCCTGGTACCACCAGTGTTCCTAGGAACAGTAGGTCACCTGGAGAGCCTCTGTGTCCCTTTAAGATGCGATGTTCTTTGAGTGAGATAAGGTAAGATCCAGGCTGGCCAAGCCCTGGATTATTGCAAATCCCAGCATCTGGGCATCCTGCCCAGAAGGGAGCCAGGAGGACACATGGTTGCGATGGGCTTGTGGGCTCTTGCTGAGCAAGCAAGGCCCAGGTCCTACACTCCATCCCCCATGTGTCCAAATGGCCCTCACAATCTTATGCCGAGTCCCTTGAGCCAGACACATAGAGGAGCATTGTAGCCAAATACCACAGCAGCAATAGAGAGCACAGCAAGAGAACAAAATCAATAATAAGAAGGCAAGGTTGCCAAAGAACACCTTTTGTTAGATTGAGGGGAGGGACTGAATCCAAACAGAGCTGTTGCCACATGTTGCCATGTGGCCACATACCACATGGGCTAAGGCAGGCACTTGTCATTCTATATCAATAGACACAGCCAATGAGGAGAAGACAGCAAGGGGATAAAACCAGCCTGCAGTGTGTCCACGTGATAGTGCACATGGACTGCCTCCTAATAAGAAAGAAGCTGTTGAAGGGAAGATAGATGCATGCACGGATATAGGGCACCCCCATGTGCAACTGGCAGTCCAATTATAAGACAGATAGGGCCAGTCATGAGGGTCACAAGCCCTCAACCAACACCGAGGAGAGGCATAGCCTCCTCTGATGGTGTTGCTTTGTTTTCCCAGCCACATTTCAACAGTAATGATAATTGTTTGGTTACATATTGCTTTAGGTGTCCACCCCACATTTTTTGAAATACTTTCATTTGGTGGTGCAGAGTTATTGTGATATTCAATGTACCAGGGACAGAAACCCCTTAATTCTAATTGTATAGCAGTTAACCATCCTACACCATCAAACACATAGTACACCACCTTTGGGGTTATATTGACCTCCTCACACACAAGCGGGAAGATATACTTTTGAGAGGCAGCATAAGGGGTCAAGGGAGGGAGGTAGGAATGGGAAAGTGATTGGCATTTCTCCACTCTCACAGGGCTTTCCAGGCAGAGGGGTTGGCAGGTTGGAAATGCCATGGTAACTCCATGGTTGAAGAGAGAGGCAGGTCGCTGCATACCCAGCAGTTGGAGTGGTTTTGTATGTCAGCAACAGTGTATTCCCAAGCAGCGAAAATGTTGGCAGATGTTGTCCAAAAGACAAAAGTGAGATAGCTAGAGGGGAATAGAACAGGGAAGTCATGACCCTCCAACAAGACACACGTGGTTGCAGAGGTATAGGACAAGTGAGGAAAAATGACGCACCAGAGGGAAAGGATGAAAGTTCCTTGGGGGAATTGGAGGCCTTGGATTAGTAGGTTTGGAGGTTTTGGATGGCCTCCCCATGACAAAATGTTTTACTGTGATATCCTGTTCTAAGTCTGTTCCCCAAGGGCTAAGAGACCATAAGAGGCCTCATCTGCCAGTCCCAGGGCCAGTGACACATGAGTCCCAGTAGGGAGTTCTTGTGGCAGAGGCAAAAACAAGTTGTTCCGAGTGCCCATGTGTGGTTGTAGTGTCTCTCCTTGATTAGCTCTTGTCTGTAGATGTACTGTCATATCAGTGCATCCTCATGTCAACATTTGATACGTGATGGGTCAGGTGCACCTCTCATGTTCATTCAGTTGATGTATTGCAGTTGTCAAGCATCTTGTCCAGTGGGCTAGGGTCCTGTCTTCTGTCCTCAGTTGTTGTTTTAGCAAGCTGTTCATTCGTTCCATCAGCCCTGCAGCCATGAGGTTGTATGGCAGGTGAAAATGCCAATATATGCCCATTTGATCAGCCCACGTCTGTACCTGGTGGCCAGTAAAATGTGTACCTTGGTCATTGTCGGTGTGTGTGGGAACACCATATGTGGCAGAGAGGTGTTTCAGGCCCCTGATGGTGGTCTTCCGTGTGGCCCTCTTGCTGGGGTATGCCTGTAGCAGTCCTGTATACATGTCCACACAAGTAAGGGCATACCAGCAGTCATCAGAGAGCAGCAAGGGCCCAATTTAGTCCACCTGCCACCGTTGAGAAGGCTGGCTGCCTCTGGCAATTTGGCCTGTGTCACAGGGGCTTTGCAAGGAACAAGAAAGGCACAGCTGACAGACCTGCACCACATCAGCATAGCATAGGGGGAGGCCCAAGACCTTGGCATTAGCCCATAAGGTCCTTTGTCCTTTATGTCCAGTCTTCTTGTGTAGCCATTCTGCCATCCTTTTGGCTGGTACTTCTTCCAGGAGACGGATCTGAGTTAACTTGTCTGCTTGTTGGTTTCCTGGTGGTGTTGTCACCTGATGTGCAGACACATGGTGTACTGTTATCATCATTCCCCTAACCCTCTGCCAAATATCATTCCAGAGTTCTGCCCCCAACAACGGGCAACTATTAATAGTCCACTTTTATCATGCCCATTGGCCAACCACAGGGTTAGCCCTTTATAGACTGCCCAACTGGCCATGTACAGACATATTGGATTGGCCTAATGAGTCAACACCATCTAGGCAGCCTGTAATTTGGCCCACTGACCAATGTACCCAAAGCCAGAGTCCAACCACATGCTGTCAGTTGAAGGCTGGATTGCCACTGCAGTCCACTGATCCGGGGGCGGGGGAGGTTTGACCCTTGCAGAGCCATCCATATACCAGAGAATAGGATTGGTCCTTGTCCTTCCCATACATTTGGCAGGGTTTCAGGCATGGGCCCCTCGTCTAATGGGGTTGTTTCTTCTGTGGTGTATGTTACTGGTCACAGGATGGCATGCAATTCTGCACTTAGGGGACTACTAGTGAGGGTTCCTCGTTGTTGTAAGTATGCATGCCACTTTGCCAATGTCTGTGTTTGGGCTGTTCCCAAGTGAGGCTTCTGGAAAGCATCCCATGACCACCTCACAATGGGCAGATGAGTATGGACTGTGACTGGAAGGGAATGGATTATGGACTCCACTTGCTGAAGGGCCAGGTAAGCAGCACACAATTGTTCCAGGGTGCCATACCAGTCTAGCCCCTTTCCACAGTTGGGACCAGAAGCTAAGGGGCACTGGTTTATTGTCTTGCCTCCACTAGAGATCCCATCGGAAGCCCTGTGTATAACTGCAAATGTCCAATTCACATGGTTGTCCTTGTATTAAACCACCCAAGGACTAGACTTGTTTTACTGCTACTTTGGCTTGGGTGAAGGCCTCCTGCTTGGTGGTCTCCCAGTCCCAGACAGCTCTCTTTCGTGCGAACTTATATAAAGAGGACAGACAGCCTGTATCTTATCTATAATAGTAGCAGGAACCACTGTTGTCTTACCTGACCAGACAATACCCAAGTATTTGACAGACAACCCAGACCCTTATACTTTGTTGTCCTTTACTGTGACAAGGGAGAGGGTGGCTACCTGGAGGTGTGGAAGAGACTCAGAAGTTAGCATGACATCATCAACATAATGGCACAAGGCAACACCAGGGAGTTTTGTCCACCAGGGGGCGCTAAAGAAGTACTGCTGCAGAATGGGAGGAGAAGTTACAGAAGCCATTTTGTGCATTTCCACCCCTGACAGCAAAATGCCTTCTACTCCAGTATCCCAGAGATGCAAAAGCCACCCCAGGATGCTCTTCCTCCCCTTCTGCCTGAATTTGTTTCCTGTTTCTACCAGTTGTCCCTTGATCTTAGCAAAACGATAGGCTGGGATCCTATTTTCTCATCAGATCCCATAGGCATGTCGACAGCACCTTGGTTGTCTCAGTTTGAACCAGTCGAGCCTCTCTTTCTAACTTCAGTTCCTCTTGTAGCTGCCTCACCTTGGCTCTTGCTTCCATTTCAGCTTCTGTTATGAGCCTTACTGCAGTGGAAGGGGCCACCCCACCATTGCAGCTACAACTGGGGCTTCTGACTTCTCATCACCTATCATGCCCGGGACTTCCCCTGGTTTCATTGCAAGCCATCTCACAGTGAGGAGGGGCCCCTCCATGGCTGTAGCCATGGCCTGGGCCTCTGAGTTTTTCTTTTCTACATTCCTCATGCCCAAGACTTCCCCCAGGCCCTTTGGCATTTTGGAGGCATCCCTGTACTCACGCAGTAGGCCACATCCATCAAGAATGATGGCAACCAGCCCCAACAGGGCCAATCCCGGATTTCCACCCTCGGATTTCCCTTCCCATCCCCCATAGTCTTGGTGCTCATGGGGGTTTCTTCAGTCTCCTGGATGGCTCGCCAATCATCTTGCCGCATGTCCAGTTGGGTAAGCAGTGCAGAATAGGTTGCGGAGAGACCAAAGAAAAGACCTGGAGACGGTGAACGAGACATATAGGTTTGTTGGGAGTTACAGGGAGGTCCATTGGAGGCCGGCTGGACAGAAATGTGCATCAGCAACCGTGGGTGGGGAAGGGGTTGCTTATATAGGCAGGGGACACAAAGGCCATGTGCTTGCCAAGAGGGGCAGTCCCTGGTACGACCACCGTTCCCAGGAACAGTAACTCACGTGGAGGGGTTCTGTGTCCCTTTAAGACTTGATGTTATTTGAGTGAGATAAGGTAAGATCTGGGCTGGCCAGGCCCTGGATTGTTGCAAATCCCAGCAGCTGGGCGTTCTGCCCAGAAGGGAACCAGGGCAAATGTTTGCGATGGGCTTGTGGGCTCTTGCTGAGCAAGCAAGGCCCAGGCCCTATAGCTAGTTAGTGAGAAATTTACCGTGAATGATATTGGATTTTGTCAAATATTTTTCTTTTGCATTCATTTTCTTTTGTCCTTTATTCTATTTGTATTGTGTTTTGTATCTATTGGTTTGAGGATGTTAAACCAATCTTGTATTCCTGGAACAAACCCCACTTGCCACTGGATGATGTTTTACATATGTATATACACACACACAAATCATCCTACTCAAAATAAAGACTACTTTTATCACCCCAAAAGTTTATAAATACACTTACAAAAACTGAGGTAATGGACATTAACTATGCTTATTGTGGCAATCACTTCACAGTATATACATGTATCAGATTATTATGTTGTACAACTTAAATTTGTGCAAGATTATATGTCAATTATATCTCAGTAAAACTGGAAAAAGTGCAAAACATTTTTATAAAGTGGTTAAAGTCCCAATCCCACAAGCAATGTATGAGGGTTCTAATTATTCCACTCCTTGCCAAAACTTTGTATTGTCCATCTTAATTTTAGCCACCCTGCCATTGGTGGCAGAGCTTCTAATGGTGGTGTGCTTTTTGCTAAGAGTGTGGAATACTATCTCAGGAATTGCTGACTCTCCCTGCAGACTTCCCTTTAAATTTAACAGCTAGATTTCACCATATGCTTATTCCTTCCTTAGTCACTGGCAGGACGAACAGAATGATGACTAGCATGATCCAAAAAACTGCTTGCTCTAAGGTGACAGCATAGCCCGTGTTAACATTTGCTCTTCTCTGCCACCATCGATGAGTTGACAGAGACTGTAAGTGAATGAGTAACATTTGCAGATTGTTAGCTTCATCTCAAAGCGTTGACTCTCCGAGGCAATACTTGGTGTTCATAATTCACTGAACAGCACTTTGGAATGCAATGTTCAATTGAATTGTCATGAAACATTCATAGGCAAGTATTACTTTCCATTTTTACAGGTAAAGAAGCTGAAAATTTGAGTTTTCTTTTACACAAGGTTAATAATCAATAATTTAATAATAATATAATAACTATATAAATTATGAATGTATTTTATATAAACTAGTGAGAATAAAAAGACAAAGAAAGCCTCATGTGCTTCCAGATGGACCAACGTATGATTCTGCTAGCCCCTGGTGACATCCTGAGTGCTCAGTGTATTCAGAGTCTCCTTCAGTGAGTGCTGGGAAAGGTGGCCTCAGGGTGTGAATCCAGGAAACATAAAATCAGTGTTTTCCTTTTTTTTCATGTTTTTATTTTTTATTGAGGTAATATTGGTTTATAACATATAAATTTCAGATGTATATCATAACATTTAAATTTTGGTGTGGACTACATCATGTTCACCACCCAAAGACTACTCACCATCCATCACCATACATATGTGCCGTTTTACTCCTTCTGTGGCCCCCCTCACCACTTCCCCTCTGGTTACCACTAATCTAATTTAGAAAGCTATGTGTTTGTTTGTTGCTGTTGATATTTTTTTTTTTGTCTTTCACTTATGAGTGAAATCATACACTATTTGACTTTCTCCATCTGACTTATTTTGCTTAGCATAATAACCTCAAGGTCTATCCATGTTCTCACAAATGGAAATACTTCATCTTTTTCTTATGACAGAGTAGTATTCCATTGTGTATATTTACCACATCTTCTTTATACTTCATCCATTGATGGGCACTTAGATTGTTAACAAGTCTTGGCCATAGTGAATAATGCTCAATACACACAGGGGTGCAAATATCTTTCTGAATTGGTGTCTCCATATTCTTTGGATAAATATTCAGAAGTGGAATAGCTGGATTATATGATAGTTCTATTCTTAATTTTCTGAGGAATCTCCATAGTGTTTTTCATAGTGTGTGTACCGGTGTACATTGCTACCAGCAGTGTATGAGGGTCCCTTTTTCTCTACATCCTCTCCAACTCTTGTTATTTCTTGTCTTGTTAATTATAGCCATTCTCACAGGTGTAAGGTGATATCACATTGTAGTTTTGATCTGCATTTCCCTAATAATTAGTGACATTGAATATCTTTTCATGTGCCTGTTGGTCATCTGTATATCTTCTTTGGAAAATTATCCATTCAGATCCTTTGCCCATTTTTTAATTGGATTGTTTCTTTTTTGGTGTTGAGTTGCATGAGCTCTTTATACATTTTGGTATTAACCTCTTGTCAAATATATGATTTGCAAATAAAAGTATTTCTTCTTCCAATCGTTAAGTTGTCCTTTCATTTTTTTTTTTATGGATTCCTTTGAGGTGCAGAGGCTTTTTAGTTTAACATGGTCCCATTTGTTTACTTTTTCTTTGGTTCCCTTGCCTAGTGAGACATGCTACTCAAAAATATACTGCTAGGACAGATGTCAAAGAGTGTAGTGCCTGTTTTCTTCTAGAAGTTTTATGGTTTCAGGTCTTATATTCAAGTCTTTAATCCACTTCGAGTTAATTTGTATGTATGGTGTAAGATACCGGTCTATTTCATTCTTTTGCATGTGGCTGTCCAGTTTTCCCAATACCATTTATTGAAGAGACTTTCCTTTCTCCACTGTATGTTCTTGCCTCTTTTGTCAAAAATTAGTTCTCCTTATATATGAGTGTTTGTTTCTGGGCTTTTGATCTGTGTGTCTGTTTTTGTGCCAGTATCATGCTGTTTTGATTACTACAGCTCTGCAGTATGTTTTGAAATCAGGGAGTGTGATACCTCCAGCTTTGTTCTTTTTTCTCAGTACTGCTTTGGCTATTTGGGGTTTTTGTTGTTCCATGTAAATCTTGGGATTCTTTGTTCTATACCTGTGAAAAATCTCATTGGGACTTGGATAGGGATTGCATTGAATCTGTATGTTGCTTTAGGAAGTAGGAACATTTTAATTATGTTAATTCTTCCAATCCATGAGCACAGAATACATTTCCATTTCTTTGTTTCTTCATTTATTTCATTCAACAATGTTTTATAGTTTTTGATGCACAGATCTTTCACTTCTTTGGTTAAGTTTATTCCTAGGTATTTTATTCTTTTGGTTGTGATTGCAAATGGGATTGTATTATTCTTTTTGGTGAGGAAGACTGGCTTTCAGCTAACATCCATTGCCAATCTTCCTCTTTTTGCTTGAGGAAGATTAGTCCTGAGCTAACATCTGTGCCAGTCTTACTCTATTTTGTATGTCAGATGCCTCCACAGCATGGCTTGATGAGTGATGTGTGGGTCTGCACCCAGGATTCAAACTAGCAAACTTCCGGCCACTGAAGTGGAGTGCGCAAACTGAATCACTATGCCACCAGGCTGGCCCAGGGATTGTATTCTTTATTTCTCTTTTGGCTGTTTCATTGTTCATGTATAGAAACGCAACTGAAGTTTGTATGTTGAGTTTGAACCCCTCAACTTTACTGTATTTTTCTTATTATTTTAATAGTTTTTTGATGGATTCTTTAGGGTTTTCTATATATAAAATCATCTGCAAATAACGACAGTGCTACTTGTTTTCCAATTTGTATCCCTTTTATTTCATTTTCTTGCTTGATTGCTCTGGCTGGGAATTCCAATAGTATGTTAAGTAGAGTGGCAAAAGTGGGCATCCCTGCTGTCTTTCTGTTTTTAGAGGGATAGCTTTCATTTTTTCACCATTGAGTGTGATGTTAACTGTGGGTTTGTTATACATGGCCTTTAAGGCAATTTGAGGCACTTTCTTTCTATACACATTTTATCCAGAGTTTTGTCATAAATGCATACTGCAAATTCTCAAATGCTTTCTCTGCATCTATTGAGATGATCACGTGATTTTTATTCTTCATTTTGTTAATGTGATGTGTCACACTGATTGATTTGAGGATGTTGAAGTATCCTTGCATCCTTGGAATAAATCCCATTTGATCATGGTATATGATCCTTTTAATGTACTGCTGTATTCAATTTGCTAGTATTTTTTTGAGGATTTTTGCATCTATGTCATTAGTGATATTGGCCTGTAATTTTCTGTTTTTTGCACTGTCCTTGTCTGGTGTCAGTATCAGGGTAATTGGCCTCAGAGACTGAGTTAAGAAGCATCCTGTCCTCTTAAATTTTTTGGAAGAGTTTGAGAAGGATCGGTATTAAGTTTTCTTTGAATGTTTGTCTCTTGATTCAGTTTTGGAAGGTTGTATGATTCTAAGAATTTGTCCATTTCTTCTATATTATCCAACTTGTTGGAATGTAGCTTTTTGCAGTATTCTCTTATAATCTTGTTGTGTCTGTTGTAATTTCTCCTCTTTTGATTGTTTTAGGGTGTATTATGTCTGGTTTTATTTGTTTGAGCCTTCTGTCTTTTTTCTTGGTGAGTCTAGCTAAAAGTTTGTCAATTTTCTCTATTTTTTCAAATTACCAGCTGTTAGTTTCATTGATTTTTCTATTATTTTTAGTCTCTAGTTCATTTATTTCTGCTCAGATTTTTATTATTTCCTACCTTCTACTGATTTGGGGCTTTGCTTGTTCTTCTTTTTCTAGTTGCTTTTTGTGTATTTTTAGATTATTTACTTGAGATTTTTCTTGTTTCTTATGGTAGGCCTATAATACTATAAGCTTCCTTCCTAGTACCACTTTTGCTATAGCCCATAAATTTTTTCTGTCATATTTTCATTTTCATTTGTCTCCAGGCATTTTTTTTTCTTTCTCTTTTGATTTCTTCATTGACCCAATAGTTGTTCAGTAGCTTTATGTTTACTCTCTACATATGGAGCTTTTCTAGTTTTCTTCTTGTAGTTGATTTCTAGTTTCATACCATTGTGGTCAGAAAAGATGCTTGGTATTATTTCAATGTTCTTAAATTTATTGAGACTTGTTTTGTATCCTGATATGCGATCTATCCTGGAAAATGTTCCATGTGCATTCAAAAGGAATGTGTATTCTGCAGTTTTTGGGTGGAATGTTCTGTATATATTTACTCAGACCATCTGGTCTATGGTGTCACTTAAAGCCAATGTTTCCTTATTGATCTTCTGTTTGGATGATCTATCCATTGGTGTAAGTGGAGTGTTAAAGTCCCCTACTATTATTGAGTTACTGTCAATTTCTCCTTTTATGTCTGTTAATAAATGCTTTATATATTTAGGTGCTGCTATATTGGGAGCATAGATATTTACAAGTGTCATGTCCTCTTGTTGGGTTGTTCCCTTTATGATTATGTAATGCCCTCTTTGTCTCTTGTTACAGTTTTTGTTTCAAGGTGTATTATGTCTGATATATGTATTGCTACCCCAGTTTTCATTTCTCTTTGCATAGAGTATCTTTTTCTATCCCTTCACTTTCAGTTTGTGAGTCTCTTTAGGTGTGAAGTGTGTCTCTTGTATGCAGCATATACAAGTGGTCTTGTTGTTTTATCCATTGAGCCACCCTATGTCTTTTAATTGGAGCATTTAGTCCATTGTCATTTAAAGTAGCTATTAATAAGTCTGTACTTATTGCCATTTTGTTACTTTTTTCTGTACATTTTTGTAGTTCTTCTCAGTTTCTTTCTTCTACTCTTGCTCTCTTCCCTTGTGATTTGATGGCTTTCTTTAGTACTATATTTGAGTTCCTTTCTCTTTAGTTTTTGTGTGTTTATTATAGGTTTTTGGTTTGTGATTTCTGTGGGGTTCATATATAATAATCTATGTAATCTATCCAAATTTGATGGTCTCTTACATTTCACATGTTACTAAAAGCCCTACTCTTTTACTCTCCCCACATTTTGTGTTTGATATAATATAATATTCTTTTGTATGTTTATCCCTTAACCTCCTATCACTGAAATTGATTTTTTTAGTAGTTTTGTCTTTTGACCCTCCTACTCCTTTATAAGTGGTTGATCCACTACCTTTACTATATATTTGCTTTTATCAGTGTTATTTTTTCTTTGATAATTTTCTTATTCCTATTTGTGGTCTTTTATTTTCCACTTAAAAATATCCCTTTAGCATTTCTTGCAAGGTGAGTTTAGTGGTGATAAACTCCTTTAGATTTTGCTTGTCATGAAAACTCCTTGTCTCTCCTGTCCTTCTGAATGATAAGCTTGCCAGTAGAGTAGGGTATTCTTGGCTGTAGGTTTTTTCCTTTTAGTGCTTTGAATATAACTTGCCACTCCTTTCTAGCCTATAAAGTTTCTGCTGAGATGTTAGCTGATAGCCTTATGGGGTTTCCTTTGTATATAACTGGTTGCTTTTCTCTTGCAACTTTTATAATTTTCTCTTTATCTTTAAGTTTTGGCATTTTAATTACAATGTGTCTTGGTGTGGGCATTTGATTTCATCTTCTTTGGTGCTCTCTGTGCTTGCAGTACCTAGATGCTCTTTGTTTCCTCAGGTTAGGGAAGTTTTCAGCTATTATTTCTTCAAATATGTTCTCTGCCCCTTTGTCTCTCTCTTCTCTTTCTGGAACATCTATAATATGGATGTTAGTATGCTTGATGTTGTCCCAGAGGTCCCTTAGTCTGTCCCCCTTCTTTTAAATTTTTTTCTTTTTTCTGTTCAGTTTGGGTGATTTCCTCTACTCTTTCATCCATCTCACTGATCCATTCTTCTATGTAATCTACTATGCTATTGATTCCCTCTAGTACATTTTTCATTTCCATTATTGTATTTTTCAGTTCTGCTTGGTTCTTTTTTAATATTTTCCAATTCTTGGTTGCAATTCTCATTGTGTTTATCTATTCTTCTCCCAAGATCAGTGACCATCCTTATGATCATTTGTTTGTACTATTTATCAGGTAGATTGTTTATCTCTGTTTCATTTAGTTCTTTTTCTGTGCATTTGTCTTTCTCCCTTATTTGCAGTATATCCTTTTGTCTCCTCATTTTGCCCACATCTTATATCTGTGTATTAGATCAGCTACATCTCCTGCACTTGGAAATGAGGTCTTATGTAAGAGATGTCTAATGGAGCTCAGCAGTGTGTTCCCCTCATGTCATCCATACCAAATGTTCCAGGAGTGTCTCCTGTGTGGGGTACTTGCACCTTTCTGTTGTGGAAAGGTGGCTTTTTCTGCAGGCACATGAGTAGGCCAGCTGGTTCTAAGGCTCAGCCATGCATGCCTGCTACAGTCACTCTATTGTGAGGACAAGCCCTGGCACACCTGGCTGTGAGGTCTAGTAGCATACAACTACTGCTATTTTGTTAAGTGAGTCAGGCCCCCATTGTGGCTCGTTGCTAGGCTCAGGGGCTCACAGTTGCTTCGGGCCTCTGATGCAGTGCAGAGCTGTTGTCAACTCTCTCAGGAGTGAAGACATGTGAGGCCAGCCCCAGGGATGGCATTTTAAATCACTTCTGGAATTGGAAGGCAGGATACCTCCTTTGTGTGGCTGTCTGAAATGGCCAGCAGCACAAGTCTGCTGTGGCCAGCAAGCCTCACTGCCTGTGGACCCACACACGCCACTGAGGCAGACCCACTAACCCCACCACAGAGGTCACACACACCTGACTATGCAGGCCCACAGCTTCTCTGTGGGCTTGCTGGTGGGTAGAGCCAGCCTCTGGCATGGGCTGCCTACCCTGGCTTCACTTGATTACTTCAGGTGCACTAATTGGCAGGGTAAACCCTTGTGTTAACAGGCTAGAGGAAGGAATCCAATGGCGACTGCCAGTATCGGTGTCAGCATGACTGAACTAGGTCACAATAATGTCTCCTGCCAGTGTCTCAGTTCCTGGGGGTTGGGCCCAGCTGCATCCTGCCTCTCTGAGATATGCTCCAAGCTTAGTGAGTCTCTTTCACCAATGGACTAGGCACTTTTCTTTATGGTGTTTTTGTGTTAGTTTCCAGAACAGATGAATCTGTGCACAGGTTCTTTAAGAGCATGTTTCTCTTACTCTCAAGTTTGATAGTTTATCTGGGGAAATTCCCCATGGGTTTTCAAAGCCAGCAAAGGCAGGTGTTATGGAATCTCTTCTTGGTTGTGCTGAACTAAGGAATCAGATGCTTATTATGGCATAGATTCTCTACTCAGATCCACTGCTCCTCTGGGAAAAGGAGATTACTTTGAGATCACTCTTGGCCATGAATCACTGTGGCTAGGATGCTTTTTTCCTCAGCAGAGGTGTATTTCTGTCTCTTCTACCCCTGTCTGTGTTGTTCTTTGTTGTGGAGATTCTTTTTACACAGTTTCCAGATCTCTCTCAGAGAAAAGTATTCCACAGGCAGTTGTAGATTAGTTGTGTCCATGGGAGGAGATGAATTCAGAGTCCTCCTATGCTACCATCTTGCAAACTTTTTCTCAAAATCAATGTTTTTCTATGTGCTTTTTTATGGCTCTTTTTCATATGTTTTCCATGTTTAATAATGGAGATGTTTTCCATCTTTAAATTGCGCTTTGTAAAAAATAATATTTTTTCAAGCTGTATTGGTCATAGCATACAATAAGAAATGTGCTTGATATTGTGATTTGGTGTTAATACACCTAACTTTTGTGAAACAAGGCTCATCAGTATTTCATGAGATGCACTGCAATATGTTCTAACCTACTTTTTTTCTGTAAAATACTGCTATTTCCTAAATGTATTTTACTTTCTTCTCATTAATGTTATTGGCCAAATATGAGAAAATTTTGTAATTCATGCTTCACATCTTAATTGAGATAAGCTCTGTGTCCCAACAGTGTGAGACACAGAGACAAAGATCTTGGGTCTCCTTTTTATAAGAGTGAATCACAGTTACACTGTTCATGTCATGACAAGTTTGTACACAGTGTTCACTGGGCACAGTTTCAATCCCACACTTCTGAAGTTTCAATTTGATGTGATAAGCCACCTTCTCCTACAGTCTCATCCTTACATGACAAGTTCTGGGTGTTAAATAATTCATCCACATTCTGTTCTGATTTCTGCTCAGTCAGGTGAAGTCATCTTTCTACAACTTACTGTTTCCTTTCTTTTCTCCAATAGGTTGTGCCTTAGTCCCATTAATCTGAGGATTCTTTATTTTATGGAGGTGAACATTGATCATCAAGTTCTAGAGCACAATTTTCTTCTTTCCTAAAATTTTCAAATCTGAGCTTCTCTCTGCCTGAATGACTTTGATTTCTTACGTGGCTTTCTCTCTCTTCTTTAGTTCTTTACTTCAATGTCACGTCCAATAAAATAAAAAATGTGATTAGATGCTAAATGCTCTCTGAAACCTGAAAAATGTTTTCATCTGGTCTTTTTATCAGTTACCCTTAAAATTAAATATATTTTTTTCTCTCCTGTTTATTTTTACAATCAATGTGTTAGGAACATCTGGGCATTTATTTAACATTTTCCCTACCAAACATAGCCCATGGCCCTTTTTCCATCATTAAATATATTTATGTGTTGTAACTTTTGAATCTTAAGGTAAATATTAGACTTAAAATGTTATTTTACACAAAACATCTAATGATTGTATAACTGTAGTTTCAAGCATAAACAAATTATGTAACTGAGTTTTATATGATGTTAAAAATATTTGTATTTTATTGTGTGATAATTGTTCTTTTTATTTCTTTTTCTTCATTCATCACATATGTACTAAAATTTCTACAAACTAAAATATATGGTATCTTGTATTTAATTCACCACCAGAATAATTAGAGTGTATAGTTGAAAATAAAAGGCAAAATAATGAGATTTGTTGAAGACAGGTGTTGGATACTTACAATGGGATCTATTATATAATTATACTTATCATTGTTAAGATTTAGAAAATTCCATGATATCTTTTAAATAATTTAAGATTTTTTATGGTCTAATGACATCAGCAAGATGGTGGAATAGAAAACACTGGACTCTCCTCCTCGTAGACACACTGATTCAGAACAATTTGCTTTGTGAGAAATCTAGAAACAGCTAAGAGGTTTCTGCATAATGGGTGAGCATAAAACCAGTCACATCAAAGACAGTAAGAAAAATGGAGATATTCTTTCCCAACAAGTTCGACCCAGATGCTATAGACTGAATATATAACCCCTGCAAAAAAAGAAAAAAAATTGTATGTTAAACCTAATTCCTAAAGTGATGGTTATTTGTAGGTGAGAATTTTAGGAGGTGATTAGATTATGAGGGTAGTGCATTCATGAACAGGACTAGTGCCCTTACAAAAGAGTCTAGATGGCTCCCTTATCCCCTCTGTGAAATGAGGACACAGCAAGAAAATGGGTCTCTATGAACCAGGAGGCAGGCTCTCATCAGACAGTGTACTAGCCAGCACTTTTATTTTGGGCTTCCAGCCTCCAGCAATGTGAGAAATAGATTTCTATCTCATAAGCCACCCAGACTATGATATTTTGTTATAGTAGTCCAAATAGATTAAGATGGAAATTGGTGCCAAGAATGGGTTGTTGCTGTCACAAATACCTAAAAATGTGAAAGCAGTTTTGGAACTGGATAGTAGGTAGAAGCTGGAAACGTTTTATGTTCATGTTAAGAAAAGCCTATGTTGCTGTGAACATATTATTAAGGGTGATTCTAGTGAGGGCCCATAAGAAAAAGAAGAGAGCTGTAGAGAAAGCCTCAATCTTCTTAAAGAATAAGTAATTCTGAACAGAATATTGGTAGAAATATGGACAGCAAAAGATATTGTTGGGGAAGAGGGAGAATCCCTTCCCGCCCTTTCCCTTAAGCTTCTTATGGCTGGCCAAATAATTAAAAAGGCAGGTTAGCAGGAGAAAATCAAACAAAGTGTAATAACATGTATACATGGCAGAAACTCAGAAAACAAACTGATCTCCTCGTCATTCTGACTAAGCTGCTCACGTATTTTCAGCTAAGGGTGAGGAGGGTTTTTGGAGGGTAGTGGTTTGGGATTTCAGAGGGGAAGAAGACAATTCACATAGAGATGGGAATGCAAATGTTTGTCTGACAACTCTTTTCAGGGCCGCCTAGAGAATGTGGCCTGAGAGAGACAGAATTTTTGATAAAATGGGCTTGGTGCCTTTCTTATTGCAGCATCTATTTTACCTTATACTACAGCCATCATATGGGAGTGGCTCCTTCCTGAAACAGGCCTTCTATGTTAAATTTTTTAGGCAGTTAGTGGGGGAGGTCAAATGTTCTTCCTGAGTTTTCTGAGCCTTTATTGTCTTTAGCTTGAAATAATCATGTACCAGATGCATCTTAGGGTGGCCTGTCCTGAACACCAACGTGCAGATGAGATCTCAGATAAGAAAAGTAATGTGTTATTGGACAAGGTAGGAAAGGTGATTCTTGTCACAAAGTGGCAAAGAACTTCACTTAATTGTGTTTCTCTTAGTGTTTTGTGGAAGGTAGAATGTGTGAGTGATGAAATGGATATTTATCTAAAGCAATTTCTTTGCAAAATGCTGAAGGAGTTGCCTGGTTTGTCCTGGTTTTTTATAATAAAATATGACAAGAGACAAATGATTTCAAAATGGAATTGTTAATAAAAAGAGAAGTAGAGCCTAAAGACTTGAAAAATCCTCAGCTTATCCATATTGCAAGAAGTGAGAATGTGTGTGGCCAAAGGATCTTTTGATAGATTAGTCAGCCTTCTTGACAAAAGCTGGGAGCTGTTGTTAAAGATAAATGAATGACTCTTTTTCCTCCCAAGTCAATTTTGAGATCATCCGTGTTGCCACTCTAATCATAGGCCCAGAATGTGAGGGCCCAGAGACAGATAATTCCAAAGGACAGGCCATTGGAACTGTGGGAATTTGTGAACCTATTCCAGGACCATCCTCACATTGCAGGTTCCACTTTCCACACTCAGAAGCCATGCTCCTGAGTTGCCCCATGTGAGCAGTTGTGGCTCTGCTCAGCCAGATGTGGAACAGGTGCTGGCCACACCTTCAGAGGGTACAGGCAGTAAAATATGGTGACATTCACATGGCACTCTCCCTGCTGGTGAGTAAAGTGCATGAGCAATGTGGATGTGGTACTTCCACTTAGATTTAAAGGATGCATGGTCATAGGCACACACCCTAAAAGAGTCACAGGTAGAAAACAACCCCACAGTGAGGCAGGGATGTGATCAAGTCATGGGAGTTTGGCTGCCTGGAGCCATGGGGGACCAAATCATTCCCAGCAAAGCTTCAGGGGAAGGAATGCTGCCCCAATGTGTCCAGAGGGTGGGACCAGTGTGTTCAGAGGGAACCCCTGTCCCAGCATGTTCAGAAGATGGTACCTCTCTCCCAGTGTGTCCAGAATGCAGCTCTTCCACCCCAGTGTGTCCATAAGGAGGTCTTCCAGCCCAGTGGGCCTGAAGTGCAGAGCTTTGAGTCAAAAAAGAATATTCTTGAGGCTCGAGGTTTAACGATGTTTGCCTTTTTGGATTGTAAACTTGCTCAGAACCTGTCACTCCTTTCTTCCTTCTTTTTCCTCCCTCTTGAAATGGAAGCATCTGTCTTGTGGCTGTCACTCCACTGTATGTTGAAAGCATATAAGTTGTTTGGATTCACAAATTCACAACTGACAAGGAATTTTCCTTGGAATAAATTTCGTCTTGAGTTTCACCCACATCTGATTTACATGATACTTATTTTATTTTTTTCAGCTTTATGGGTATGTAATTTACATGTACATTGTGTAAGTTTAAGGGGTAAAACGTGATGTTTTGATTATGTTATAATAAAATGATTAGAAGACGAGATTTAGATGAGACTTTGGACTTAGTCTTTTTAGATAATACTAGAATGAGTGTAGACTTTGGGGCTATTGAGAAGGAATGAATGTATTTTTCATACAAAAGGACATGAATTTGGGGGGATCAGGGACAGAATGCTATAAAGTGAATGTTTGTGTCCCCCAAAATTCATATGTTGAAACTTAATCCATATTGGTGTTTGCAGGTAGGGATTTGGGGAGGTGATTAGATCATGAGGCTGGAGACTTCATAAATGGGATTAGTGTCCTTATAAGAGATAACCCAGAGAGCTCCTTTACTCCTTCCTCCATATGAAGACAATATGAAAAGATGACCACCTATCAACCAAGTGGTGCTTATCAATACCACATTGCCTTGGGCTTTTATCTTGGAGTCTTATCCTTTAGAACTGTAAGAACTAAATTTATGTTGCTTAAAAGCCACCTAGTTCATGATATTTTGTCACAGCAGCTGAACAAACTAAGACACCCCAGAGTAGTACCACACAATTAAGAAGAAGCCCCAGCTCTTAACTTCTCCCTGGGGAGGGAAAAAGTGGACTTTCTTGTTCAATGTTCCAAATTTTCCAATGAATTCCCAAGGAACTAGATTCTGTATTACCTTTCTCAGAGCGCTGATGGAACCCAGCATACCATAGGTTACTGGGAACCGCTAAGATAAAAGACTGTGGTTTGGACAAGCCAAGATATTTAGGAGTTGCTCAGATCAAAAGTCAAAGACAGAGAATCTTTAAAGTACAAGGGAAAAGTGATATGTCGCGTACAAAGGAATCCCCACAAAAACATCAGAGAATTTCTCAGCAGAAACGTTGAAAGCCAGAAAGAAATGGGATGAAGTATTTAAAGTGCTGAAAGAAAAAATGACTAACCAAAAATACTTACACCTGGAAAAGATATAAAAATGAAAAATAAAAAGTTTAATAAGAACTAGTATTAATTCTCCCCCAAATATTTCATAGAATTCACCCTCAAAGCCTTGTACTCCTGGGCCTTTCCTTATTGTGAGGTTTTTGGTTACTGCTTCAAACTCCTTAATTATTATTGTCCTGTTCAATTTTTCTATTTCTTCTTAATTCAGTGTTGGTAGGTTGTATATTTCTAGGAATTTCTCGCTTTCTTCAGAATAATCTAATTTTCTGAAAAATATTGTTCATAATAGTCTATTAAATTATTTTTACTTATTTATCATTGAGGTATAATTGATATATAACACTATATTAATTTATGGCCCTCAACAAATGACTTGATATTTGTATATATTGTGAAATGATCACCAGAGTCATACTACTTAACATTAATCAACAAACATACGGTGTATGTTTATAATTTTTTTAAGTGATGAAAACTTTTAAGATTTGCTCTCTTAGCAACTTTCAAATATGTAATAAAGTATTATAAACTATAGTCACCATGCTGTACACTACTTCCACATGATATTTATTTTATAACTGGAAGTTTGTACTTTTTGACCCCCATACCTGTTTTGGCCCCCCAGTCCCCTCCTACCCATCTCTGGCAACAACTAACCTGTTCTATGACTCTATAAATTTGTTTGTTTGTTTGTTTGTTTGTTTGTTTAGATTCCACATATAAGGGAGATCATAGGGTATTTGATTTTCTCTGTCTGACTTATTTCACTTAGCATAATGCCCTCCTGGTCCATCCTTGTTCTCTCAAATGACAAATTTCCTTATTTTTATGACTGAGTAATATCACATTGTGCATATATTTCACATTTTCTCTATCCATTTATCAATTGATGGATACTTAGGTTGCTTTTTACCTTGGCTATAGTTAATAATACTGTAATAAATATGAGACATGCATATATCTTTTCAAGTTAGTGTTTTTATTTTCTTTGGATAAAAATCCAGAAATAAAATTGCTGGATCATATAGTAGTTTTATTTTTAATTTTTTGATGAATCTCCATATTGTTTTCCATAGTGGCTGCCCTAACTTACCTTCCCATCACCAGTGCACAAGTGTTCCTTTTTCTCCACATCCTTACCAACACTTGTTATTTCTTGTCTGTTTGATAACCATTGTAACAAGTGTGAAGTGATATCTTATTGTGGTTTTGATATAAAATTCCCTGATTAGTGATGTTGAGCACCTTTTTATGTACCAGTTGGCTGGCCATCAACATCTTCTTTGAAACAATATCTTTTCAGATTCTCTGCCAATTTTTTAATCAGATTGTTTGTTTTTGCTATTGGTTGTATAAGCTTTTTAAAATCTATTTTGGATACTAACTTCTTATCAATGATTTCCAAATATTTTCTCCCATTCAGTAGATTTTCTTTTCATTTTGTCGATGGTTTTATTTTCTGAGCAGCTTTTTAGTTTGTTGTAATCCAACTTATTTTTACCTTTGCTTTTAGTATCAAATCCAAGATCATTGCCAAGACTGATGTCAAGGAGTTGACTGCCTATGTTTTTCTTGTAGGAGTTTTATGGGTCAGATCTTACGATCATCTTTAATACATTTCCTTATTGTTCAACCTATTTAAATTTAAAAACAAAAACAGTTCCCTCATTTCTCATCACTCATTTTTTGCCTCTGGCAACTACCAACGTGTTATCTGTATCTATGAGCTTAGTTTTTATGTTATTTTGTTTTTTATGTTTTTTTAGATTCCACATGTGAGAGACTATATAGCACTTATTTTTCTCTGACTTATTTTACTTAGCATAATGCCCTTGAGGTACATCCATGTTATCACAAATAACAAGACTTTATTTTTTATGGCTGAATAATATTCCATTGTATATACATATATACAATGATTTCTTTATCAATTTATCCATCAATGGACAAAGGTTTTCTCTATATCTCGGCTATTGTAAACAATGTTGCAATGAAGATGGAGGTGCATATATCTTTTCAAATTAGTGTTTTTATTTTCTTCAGATAAATACCCAGAAGTGAAATTGCTGGACCATATGGCAGTTCTATTTTTAAGTTTTTGAGGAAGTTATGTACTATTTTACATAGTCTCTGCACCAATTTACATTTCCAACATGCACAACTATTCCCTTTTCTCCACTTCCTTGCCAACAGTTGTTATTCTAGTCTTTTTGATAACAGCCATTCTATCAGATGTGAGATAACATCTCATTGTGGTTTTGATTTGCATTTCCCTGATGATTATTGAGGTAGAGCATCTTTTCATGTAGTTGCTGGTCATCTGTCTATCTTTTTTTAGAAAAAATGTCTATTTAATTCTTCTGCCCATTTTTTAATGGGATTGTTTGTTTTGCTATTGAGTTGTATGAGTTCTTTATATATTTTGGATATTACCCCCCTTCAGATACCTTATTGGAAAATATTTTCTCCCATTCAGTAGGTTGCCTTTCTATTTTATTGATAGTTTCCTTTGTTGTGCAAAAGCTTTTTAGCTTGATGTAGTCCCACTTGTTTAGTTTTGTTGCTTTTGCTTTTGGTGTCAGAGGCAAAAATCATTGCCAAGATTGATGTTAAGGGATTTACTATGTTTTCTTCTAAGAGTTTAATGGTTTCAGGTCTTATATTCAAGTCTTCAATCCATTTTGAGTTATTTTTTGTGTATGGCATAAAATAGTGGTCCAGATTTATTCTTTTGCATGTTACTGTCCAGTTTTTCCAACACCATAAATTGAAGAGACTCTCCTTTCCCGGTTGCATATTCTTGGCACATTTTTTTAAAAATAAATTAATTGACCACATATGTGTGGGTTTAATTCTAGGAACTCTATTGTGTTCCATTGATCTATATGTCTGTTTTTATGCCAATACCAGACTATTTTGATTACTATAACATTGTACAATACCTTGAAATTAAGAAGCGTGTTTTTCAGCTTCGTTCTTTTCAAGATTGCTTTGGCTATTTGGTGTTTTTTGTAGCTCCATGCAAATTTTAGATTTGTTTTTGTTCTATTACTGAGGAAACTGTCACCAGAATTTTGATAGATATTTCATCTAATGTGTTCATTGCTTTGGGTAGTATGGACATTTTACAATATAAATTCTTCTAACCATAAGCATGGAATATGTTTCCATATATTTGTGTCTTCCTCTATTTATTTAATTAGTCTTGTAGTTTTCAATAAATAGATCTTTCACCTGTTAAATTTATTTCTAGATATTTTATTCTTTTTGATGCAATGTAAACGAGATTGTTTTCTTAATTTCTCTTTCTGATAATTCATTATCAGTGCATAGAAATGCAATGGATTTTTGTGTATTGGTTTAGTATCCTGCAACTTTAATAAATTTGTGTATTTGTTCTATTTCTTTGATGACATCTTTAGAGTTTTCTATATATAATGTATATTCTGCAAAACATTACAGTTTAACTTTTCTTTTCCAATTTGGAGGTCTTTATTTTTCTTGCCTAATTTACCTGGCTAGGTCTTCCAATACTATGTTGAATAAAAGTAGCAAGATTGGGCATACTCATCTTTTTCCTGATCTTAGAGAAATAATTCTCATCTTTTCACCACTGAGTATGATGTTAGCTGCAGGCTTCTCATATAAGGCCTTTATTATGTTGCGGTACATTCACTCTATACATGATTTGTTGAGAGTTTTTATCATAAATGGATGTTGAATTGTGTCAAATGCTTTTCCTGCATCTATTGAGATAATCATATACCTTTTTTCCTTCATTTTGTTAATGTAGAGTATCATACTGTCTGATTTGTGGATGTTGAACTATCTTTGTATCCCTGGAATAAATTTCACTTGATCATGATGTATGATTCTTTTAATATATTGTTGAATTTTGTTTCCTAATATTTGCTAAAGATTTCCCATTTATGTTCATCAGGGATTATGCCCTGTAATTTATTCTTCTTGTGGCATCCTTATATGATTTTAGTGTAAGGGTAATGCTGGTTTTGTAAATAAGTTTGTAAGAGTTCCCTCCTCATCTATTTTTTGGAAAAGTTTGAGAAGAATTGTTATTAATTCTCCTTTGAATTTTTGATAGAATTCACCAGTAAAGCCATCTAGTCCTGGAGTTTTGTTTGTTGGGATGTTTTTGATTACTGATTTAATCTCCTTACTAGTAATCAGTCTGTTAAGATTTTCTATTTCATCTTGATTCATTCTTGATAGGTTGTAAGTTTCTATAAATTTATCCATTTCTTCTACATTGTCCAGTTTGTTAGTCTATAATTGTGCATAGTAGTCTCTATGATCCTTTGTATTTCTGTGATATCAGTTATAACACCTCTTTCATTTCTGATTTTATTTATTTGCATATTCTCTTTTTTTCTTGGTGAGTCTATCTAAAAGTTTGTCAATTTTGTTTATCTTTTCAAAGAACCAGCTCTTAGTTTTACTGATCATTTCTATTGTCTTTTAGTCTGTATTTCATTTATGTCTGCTTCAATCTTATTTTTTATTTCTTTCCTTCTACTAACTCTGGGTTTCATTTGTACTTCTTTTTCTAGTTCATTGAGGTGTAAAATTCAGTTGTTTGAGACTTTTCTTGTTTCTTGAGGTACACATTTATTGCTATGAACTTCCCTCTTAGAACTACTTTTGCTGCATCCCATACTTTTTGGTATGTTGTGTTTTCATTTTCATTTGTCTCAAGGTGTTTTCTGACTTCTCTTTTGATTTCTCTATTGACTTATGTTTGTTCAGTAGCATGTTCTTTAAAGTCCACATATTTGTGAAGTTTCCAGTTTTCTTTATATAGTTACTTTCTACCTTCTATACCATTGTGGTTGGAAAAGATGCTTGATATAAGTTCAAAACTTGTAAGTTTATTAAGACATGTTTTTTGGCCTAACATATGATCTATCTTAGAAATTATTCTATGTGCACTTGAGAAGAATGTGTATTTACTTGCTTTTGTATGGAATGTTCTGTAATGTCTAAGTCCTTCTGGTTTAGTATGTTATTTAAGACCAATGTTTCCTTATTGATTTTCTGTCTGGGTGATCTATCCATTGATAAAACTGGGGTAGTAAAGTCTCCCACTAATATCTTAACATTGTCTATTTTTTCCTTTAGGTCTTTTAATATTAGTTTTATATATTTAGGTGCTCTTATTTTGGAGGTATAAACATTTAAAAATGTTATGTCATCTCTTTGGATTGATCCCTTTATCATTATGTAATACCCTTCTTTGTCTTGTACTATAGTCTTTGTTTTTAAGTCTATTTTTTCTAATAGAAGTATAGTTACCTTGGCTTTCTTTTGGTTTTTATTTGCATGAAACATGTTTTTCTGTCCCTTTACTTACAGTCTGTGTGTCCTTAAGTCTGAGGTAAGCAGCATATAGATAGGTCTTTTATTATCCATTCAGCCGCTCTATGTCTTTTGATTATATACTTTGGATCATTTACATTTAAAGTAATTATTGATAGATATGTACCTATTGCCATTTTGATAATTATTTTCTGGTTTCTGTTTGTAGTTTCTGTATTCCTTACTTTTTCTCTTGCTCTTTTCCTTTGTGATTTGATAATTTTCTTTAGTGATATTGTTAGATTTCTTTCTCTTTGTCTTTTATGTATCCACTATAGGATTTTGCTTTGTGGCTACCATAAAGCTTAGATAAAACAAGTTATATTTAAAACAGTCTATTTTCAGTTGATAATATCTTAAATTTGAACACCTTCTGAAGCTCTACATTTTACTCTTCCCCCAGGTTTTATGTTTTTGATGTCACATTTTACATCTTTTTATCTTGTGTATCTCCACTAATTTTTTTAGTTGTAGTTATTTTTACTATTTTTGTCTTTTAACTTTTATTCTATTTTTTGCTGAATCCCTCTGTAGCATTCATAGGTCATGAAGCCAATAGAGAAAAATTAGAAGCCCATAGGTCTACAATATCTAGTTAGGTCTAGTTATCTACAATCTGTCTCTGGGTGTTGGGTGTAGGGAATTCTTGAATAAGCTTAATTATTTCTGGAGACAGCTGGATTTCAACAGCACTTAGATTATAACTTAGGTAATAAACTGTGTCTATAGATAATTGTAGTTTTTTCTTAAAGACTTTATGTTTTTCTTAGCTGAATGTTGCAGTAAATAAATGGAATATTGCATGCCTGCTTGTTTGGTATCTGCACATAGCAAGAAGCCATCTACACACTGTAGAGGGGTCAATTTCCCAGGGAACTGGAAGGTGAATCAATCTTGTTGGAGTACTTGGGAGAAATAAAAAGAGATCTCCAGTGAACCCTTGAGGAATGACTGTCCAGGTGTATTGCTGATTATTCCAAATAAAGCCAAACAAATATTGGCTGCTGTGAGTCTACAGGGTCTGAAGGGATGCTGAAGAGGACTGAATATAGTTCTACAATACTGAGTCATTTTGAGTCTGATATGTGACAAAAAGAGTTTCTGTTTGGAACAACTGAGAAATGGGGAATAAATACCTTGTTGGTAGCTCTCAAGTCAGACAAATCATCATCTTCACCTGTTAGGTTCCCAGATTGACAATATCAGTGCGTTACAGGGGCTAGTACAGGGAATAATTAGCCCCTAGGTGATTAAGTCTTCTGTTATTAATAGGAGGCTTTCTATGGCCTCAGGTTGTAATGTATATTGAGATAATTTGGGAAAAGTTTTAGTTATGTCTATCTTATAATTTTTAGTTTCTACACTTTTTATTCTCCCAATGTCAGTATTAGAGGTAGTCCACAGATATTCAGCAACCTTTATTAAATTTGGGATTTTTTTTCTGGAATTCTTCCTTTTCTATATCAAGGATAAATTGTGAGGAATATAAAAGATCAGGTTCAGATTGGTTAGGAAATTCTCAAGTGAGGTTTTCATCAGAAGCAACATATATTGGCCCTTTTAATTTAGATAGGATATTTCTATCTAGCGGATTGATGAGCTGTATCACATAGCAAAAAGGAATGTTTTCTGGTGAAAATTTCCATAGTCATTTGCACTGGTTGAGATTAAAAATTGTCTGTGAATTTTATTAGATATCCCAGTATAGAGATTCCTTTTTCACTCTGAAGAATATGTTGTCCTATGATAACTGGGTATAAACTAGAGTGTAGCTCTGCTATCTAGTAGAATTTGGCAAGATTTTCCACTAATTTTAATTTTAGTTTTTCCTTGGCAGTTTAAGGGAATAACGGGTATCAGTTTCCAAACGGGTATCAGAACTCAGAGTCTCATTAGTTCTGTAAAGAGTCCATAATGGGAGCACTTTTTTGAGGGTAGATATGAAGACACTAAAGTTTGTGTGTAAGGATTTGCACAAAACCTTCCAGGACAATCATTTTTCCGGTGTCCACTTGATTGCAAATGAGACATTGAGTTCTGGGCCAGATGATGATGGATCCTTACACAGATACAATGGAAGAGACCTAGGTATTGTTTTAGTTTTCTGGGCTTGGAGCTGTTGCAGCTGTAAGGTCAATAACTTGGTGAACCATTGTTTACATTCTTGTTTTAAGGTCTCTCTAAAGCGCTCAGTTATGGTCATGAGTTAAATCAGACCTGTGACTTCCCATCCTGTTTTTCACCTTTTAATCAATCTGTTAAATTTAGGAGATAATCTATTTACAAATAAGACAGCTAGAGCAAGTTAGGTAGCACTATCTATTATACAGAAATCAGAATATCATAGGAAGAGAGCTTCCAGACAGGCTTTAACGTCTGCCATAGAGTCATCTTTTCTTTTGCTTGCAGTTTTCAATAATAGACCAATCAATGTGGGAAGGGAAGACTCTAGAAATGGCTTTTAAAAATTAATTTCTATTTTGTAAGCTTTTTCTGCTCCATAAAGACCAGAGAGAAATGATATTGGAGATTGTGAATCTACAATATCATTCTCGGGTTGTACCATTCTGCTTTCCACATTCATTTTTGGCTTTCACCAGTCCTATCAGCATGTGCACAAGCTGGTAAAGATCAGGCAGATCTTTCTTGGCCCCAGTGAGGACTCTAAATTCTTCAGAATACTCTTGGGGATACTCATTGTGTTTAGAAAATTCTTTAATTATGGACTTTAGTATCTAAAGGAGATCACCACAAGTCTCAGGTGGTCTTATTTTAAAAGATAACTGTTTAATAGTTTCTTCAGAGTGAAAAGGCAATTCATATAGAGGATTAGTAGACCATAAATACTCAGGTAAAGGAAGATAGAAGAGAACAGTAGGAGGTATGTCAGTTTTATAGACTTTTGTTTTAGTTACTTTCCATGTCTTTAATTTTTCATGAGCTTTTTAAAATTCATCTTTTAATTAAAGTAGTTAAAGTTTTGAAAACTTTTGGAAGTTTCTGCGTACCAATTAAAATAGGCTTCCCATTCTGTTTCTTGATTTGAAAGCTCTTGCTTTCAAGTGCGCTTCTTTTTTTGTTTGTTTGTTTGTGAGGGAGATAGCCCTGAGCTAACATCTATTGCCAATCCTCTTCCTTTTATTTCCCCCTTTTTCTCCCCAAAGCCCCAGTAGATTGTTGTATGTCATATTTGCACATCCTTCTAGTTGCTGTATGTGGGATATGGTCTCAGCATGGCCAGAGAAGCGGTGCATCGGTTCACGCCCAGGATTGGAACCCAGGTCGCCAGTAGCGGAGCACACGTACTTAACCACTAAGCCATGGGGCCAGCCTTCAAGTGCACTTCTTAATAAATGGCCTATCTAAATGGAACGATTGCCATAATGGCCACTGTAATTATGGGTTATCTTAGTAAGATTCAGCCATTTTTGTAGATATTTACAAATTCCAGGACCAAAGATCTGAGAAGTAAGATAAACATGTGTGTCAGAAGATGCTACACTTAATTATTTTGAACCTGAGAATTTCATTTCTTAAGTTAAGACCTGGGTCTCTCAGAGCCAAATTAATACCTAACAGAAATGTGCCACTGGGTTGGAAATTGTGTGTGTTTTATAGTGTACATCATTGTAAAATTTTTTCTTGAGGTTGACAGGTGAACTAATGTTGATCTTTCCCATTCTATGACCAAATTATCATAGCACAGAACTTCTAGATTTAGGTGGCAAGTACTCTAACAGCTTTTAAGTACTCAATCAATGTTCACAAATTTTGAGGCTTTGGCTTCTGAAACTCCCAGTAACAATAGATCTATTATTCATTTCCATTATGTGCACATTAGCAGAAATCAAGAGTAATGAAGGAAATAAAACTGGACACCAGCAGTATCCAAGGAATTGTCACTGTGCACTAACCAAGGGCTAAGGACTAGAACACTGTTACAGTCTCTTGTCAGTCTACACTGACCTGTTAACCCTGCACTGGAAAGCCAATAAGAATGGAACTGTCTGATGTAGAGAAAGTGGAGCTCATATCTGAGAGAAACTTACCCATGGCCTTCAAAAACCAAAAAGAAGACAGAGAAATGAAAGATTCAGTAGATGCCAATGTCTGTGTTTATCATTGTCCTGGAGGCCATGTGTAGTCTCACACAGATTCCATCCTTATCACCAAAAATGTTAAAGAACAAAATTAAACTGAGAAAATTTTAAAGTTCTTATTGGCTTTAAACAACAATTCATGAATGAGGTAGCATCCAATTTAGCAGATAGAAAAGACCTCCAAGAAGTTGTTCAAAATGAAAGACTTCTTTAGTCAAAAGCGAGCAGGAAGAAGGAAATTAGGTAGGGGAAAGATTAGATTGGTTATTGCAAGGTAACTTTTCTTTAGGGAATGGTAGCAGTTTATCAGGCAAATTACTTAGCTAGTGTTGATCAGGTAATTCTTGATTGACTGGTTTAAGATGTCATTTCTGGAAGAGCCAAAACAGTAATTAAATTAAGTCTTGGTTTGGTGACATGAGACTAATCATAAGAAATTTCATTTTAAGCTTGTTGTTTTATCTTTAACATTTGGATGACTATGTTATAATTTTTATTTTTACCTGATAATGTGACTCTTTTATCACTAAAAAATGTCCCTCTTTATCTCCAATAGCAGTTTTATTTTTTCTGTTCTAAAGTATTTTGTCTGATTTTAATATAGCCTTTCTATTAGATCTAGCAACTACTATATGCATCCAACTTGAGTCCGCTTCAGATCTATACTTACACAATTCTGATGCAATACAGAAATGTTACCTCTATACAGCTCTAATGTCCTTTCTCCCTTTTGTGGTAGGGATGTTATAGTTATTATATCTATATATCAAAAATAAACTGTTATAGGTGATGGTGCTCAGGGCAAGCTACCCCAGGAGGCACCACACTGGTATTTGGATTATTTTGAGCTGAAGACAATAAGGACTCAGAGAACTCAGGAAGAATATTTGAGTTTCCCCTCCCAAGCTGCCTAAAGAATTTAAAACAAAAGATCTGTTTCAGGAAGGAGTTATTATCATGATGGCTATAAAGATAATGTAGGATAGAGGTTACAATAGGAAAGGCACCAAGCCCCTTTTATCAAAAACTCTATCTCTCCCTGACCACATTATCTATAGATGACCCTGAGAAGAGTTGTCAGGCAAACATTTGCATTTCTATCTCCATGTGAGTTGTCTTCTTGCCCTCTGAGGTCCCAGACCACTACCCACCCCCAACACCTTCCTCAACTTTAGCTACAATACTTAAGCGGGCAGCTTAGACAGAGGGACGAGTTGCTCATTTCTGAGTTTCTCCCATGTATACATGTTATTAAACTTGGTATTATTTTCTCCTGCTAACCTGTCTTGTTGATTATTTGGCCAGCCATAAGAACCTTAAGGAAAAGGGCAGAGGTAGATTCTCTCTCTTCCTCCAACATAGGTATAATTTTATATAATATTATATCTTTTAACAAGGTGAGAGAAAAAAGAAAAACAATTATATATTTACATTTTTGAGACATTGATCTTCTTATATTCATTTCTTGTTTCCTTTATTTGTTCCTATGTGTGCAAGTTATTTTCTGGAGCTATTTCTTGAACTCATAACATCTTTGCTCCCATTCACCTTCTTTGTGCATTTATAAAGAAATACATTGTATCTCAATAATTATAGGACAGGTAATACAATTATATACATATTTTGTATAATTGCTTTTTAAAATTGGTTAAGATAAAAATGGACAAGGAATGTGCACTCATACTGTTGTTTTAATCACAAAATTACCTTACCTGTGTTCTTTCTGTTTGGATCCGCTTTAAAATTTCTGGGGACACTTGCTTTCAGACTGCAGAACTGCCTTTAGGTTGCTAACAACAGATACTCTCAGTTGTTGTCTATCTGAAATGTTTTATTTTACCTTTATATTTTATAGATAGTTTGCTGGGTTCAGGATTCTTGGTTGACAATTTTTTCTTGGATAACTGAAGAAAAATTTTTAAAAGAAAGAATTAAAAAGTTTCCAAGATGACAAATAATTTCAACCTAAGAAATCAATGTGGAGTGAAAGTCAATGTCATAATGATGGTAGCTGATAATAATTTGGACTGAGTTGGAGATGGCAAGCCAAAGTGTAATTTCAGATTGTAGAAGTCTGTGGAGTTGGTATTCCTGACTGAGGGCAAATGGAAAACTTGCTTGTTAGAAGTTAAAATATATGTCAGAAGTTCACCAGAATAAACTCAAACAGGCTGAAAGCTGGTGACCTGTGCTAATATTCATAGATTTAGAGAAATAAGTTACCACATTAATAGCAAAGGATATTTGATTAAGAAAGAGGACCACAAATGTGACAGTCATAATTAAGCTTAGGGTTAAGGATGTGGTTTGTTATAACAAAGATGGAGTTGATGGATGTCACAGACAAAAAATTAAAAATAGCAATTGGGAGAGTGTTTGCTCTAATACTGAGCGTGTGAAATAAAACAGCTCTGGGATACAGCTACTTGTATCCTGGGATACAAGTAACAGAGAAGACTGAGAGATGTGTGAGGCACGACACACCACCATGGAAACCTGACACTTCACATAAGAATAAGGTATCTTAGGAAAGGCATTTTATAACCCAAACCTCAGTGCTGCTAAAATGTTGATGTTCTTTCCTCCATCTATGAATGCACCTGAAAAAATTAGGTGTGAGGGTGAAAAGCAACCTTATTCTGTTCCCCATGTTAGGTATCCTGGCTCAGAGCTGTATCCACTAGAGGACAAGTTCTTTGCCTACATAGATCAGGTTGAGCTTCCAGTTTAGTTGGGACATTGAAATTAGATACCAATGGGAACCATGTGTGAAGAACATCAGATATCACTGGAAATAGCGGGGTACATTAGGGGAATCTAGCACAGTGTTCTATTCACCTGACGTTAGAGTTATTGTTTAACTTCTATTTTGTTGACAACAACTGAGACAATACAACCCACAAGGGCAATGTGACCTGGCAAACTGTGCTTACACATTAAAAAGTGTGGGCCCCAGCTTCTCCTTGCCTGTTATTTTTCAGGAATAAGCTGATCATTTTTTCTTTGATGGCTGCACGTGTAATAATTCCTAGGCTAGGACTTGTCTTGCTTCTGTGGGTGACGTGACTATTATGAGCTTGGAGGGAAATGAGGTTATGGTATCCCTTCCTTATAACTATGTCTTGGGGACCTCATCTCATACACATGGACTCATTCCATAGACTCGGCTGGGTGAACGCTTATTTCTCACCTTTATGAACTGTGAGTACTCAGGTGGGTGGTGAGAGGAGACAGGGTTTTCTTGATGAAGTGTTAGGATAATTCTCTTCTCATAATTTCAGTCTCATAGTGAGTCATAACTAAATATAGTAGATATTTCCAGGTGAAAACATCAATTTAATGAATCATATGAGGTGATAGATCATAGATTTTACAAAACATTTTAATTTTATGATACTGTGTTTGCATTGGAATTCTGTTTGACTTTTTCTTTTTTTTTTTTTTCAAATTTACCTACTATAGGTGCTTAGGTAAAATTTTATCTTTTTTTTTGTTGAGGAAGATTCACCCTGAGCTAACATCCACTCCCAATATTTCTCTTTTTGTATGTGAGCTGTGACCACAGCATGGCCACTGACAGATGAGTGGTGTAGGTCCATGCCCGGGAACCGAACCTGGGCTGCCAAGGTGGAGCATGCCAAACTTAACCACTAGGCCACCAGAATTTGCCCAAAATTTTATATTTAAAATGTGATATCTAAACTAATTCAGAAGGATTTAGTCATATGCCTTTGTTCTTTTAAGTTTAGAGATGCTTTAGTATTTGTATAATATTTAAGATTTTTAAAAATTGTGATATAAATCATGAGAAGTGATGGTCATAAAAAAATAACACTGCTAGGGAGGATTTGTAGGGTTTATCAAATTTGTAGCACAAGATATGCAGCCAAGAACCTCTGGTGTTTTTCTGTCTCTTACATCTGCAGTAGCACTTTTTCCTCCTAAAATGTTTCTGAGAAGAGCTAAGAATTGTGTCTTGAAATTATAAATATCCTAGTTAACAAGCATTGTGCTTCTAATTGCACCTAGACTATATTCAAATGGAGGCTAAACTGCTGGTAAATTACAGAGGATCCCAAGAGAAATAGTACTCCCTTGGGCTGTCTGCAAAATCAAAGAGGAATTTTGAGCATGTGGGCTTGGTATACTTTACCGGTATTTTAGAGTCACATATTGCATGATTTGGGGCACAGCTGGGAACCTTCAGGCCAAAAAACCTCTTCAATAGGCAGAGATCAGTAAGAAAGGAGAGGTAGGGGCTAGGCACTAGATGCCTGGTCTCTTTGACCTAATTGGTAAGATGAGTCCTTATCACTCCCTGGGACATGGTGAGTAAAATGTGGAGGTCAACAGGAGCATATGGTCTGTCCACATGGAAACAGGAGAGTATTAGGACAGTTAGTTGTTTGCAAAAATAGTTGCAATTCTTCCTCCCTCACTTTATCTACACCCATTGCTATGTGACTTTTTACCCTCAACAAATGGTAAATTAGTCTGACTTAATGACTTGCTTTTGGCAGTAAGTGGAACAAGCTGTGTGCTTATTCCCAATCTAGGCCTTAAGAGACATTGTGTCTTCCTCTCACTTTCTTGGAACTTATCTCCAAAACATGACTATGCTGGGGTTAGGCTGCTATGTGACAGACCATGTGGAGCAGAGCCCCGTTGTCCCAAATGAGGTCATCCTAGTTGAATCTAAAACCAGCTGAGCCGAGAGAATACGGGAGAGTTGAAACTGGAGGAGCAAAGCTCCTGACCCACGTCTGACCACAGATACACGAGGAAGCTCAGTCAAAACCAGTAAACCACACAGCTGACCCAAAAATAAGTGTTTATTGCTTCAAGTATCTGAGTGTTGGGATGGTTTTTTTACACAGCAATAGCATATTGACACAATCAGTTTCCCAATAACAGTTACTAGGAGATATATGTAGAAAAAATCTGTGCATTTTTCAACAGGGACTATATATCAAATATAACTGTGACTACACTAAAAGAAATACCTTATAAATGACAAGTCCCAATAAAGCATACAAACATAGTGGACTTAGTCATTCTCACAGAAAGTACAGGGATTGATTTCCATGACAATTTCTGATTCTATGTAACCTAATTTGGCTAAGGCATGAGGGTGGAGGTACCAGCATGCCACATCTGAGTCTAGCCCTTAAGAGGTCTTGTATATTTCTGCTGTGCTCTAAAATCTCTACCATTTTCATGAGAAAAGCATATCTTGGCTACCCTGCTGATGAGACACCTGGAGCAGAGCCAACTCAGGCCATCCACAGCAGGAAGTAGAGCTACCCCAGTCACTGCAGTAATTGCTGAACAATGCCCACCAGTTAGTTGGATAAAGTTCACCTACACCCCACAGGTATAAAATAGTAAATAACTTAGTGAATGCACATTATGTGCTAAACTACTCAAACCATTTTTCTAACCCATTTTTACTAAATCATCACATTTACCATAAAAGGTAAATATCATTTTATTTCCATTAATGAATAAGGAAGCTTAGGCTCAGAGATCACAAATCTGTTCCAAGGACACATAGGTATCAGGACTGCCACAATTTAAATTAAGTAGTCTTTGCTCCATACACTATTCTGTGTTGGTACCTTAGTAAGAGAATTGCTTGTCAGGCTATTGGGACCATCGATACAATGACCAAAGAACAGCCCATGGCTGTCTCTCCACTTGGCCCTCTGCTAGAGCTCAGATCTGAAGTAATTTAGATAGATTTTAATAGGATACATTGGCATAGGGAGGAGCTATTTGGGAAGAGGGTTAGGATGGCAGATAGGTTTGACAGTTAAATCAGCCACAGTCTAGGGAGACTGTGCAGAGCCTTTATGACGTAAATTTTCTAGACCTTTTGTAGATGAATCCCACTAGCCAAAAATTTATTTTTTTAATTTTTCTTTTAATTTTACAATTTTGTCTATGATTTACTTGCTCTTTATTTCTGAATCTACATTCTAAGTCAGGAGTCAGCAAACAAGTGCCAATAGCACAAATTCCACTCACAGCTTGTTTTTATAAAAAGGCTTTATGGGAACACAGTGTAGTGGGTGGAATGGTTACCCCCCAAAAGAATATGTCCACATCCTAGCCACCAGTACCTGTGATTGTGACCTTATTTGGAAAAAGCATCTTTACAGAT
Organism: Diceros bicornis minor; assembly: GCF_020826845.1. Taxonomy (NCBI): domain Eukaryota; kingdom Metazoa; phylum Chordata; class Mammalia; order Perissodactyla; family Rhinocerotidae; genus Diceros; species Diceros bicornis. The sequence continues at coordinate 2,382,321 of NC_080769.1, read as the reverse complement.
ATAATTAAAGATCTTGAGATGAGATCATCCTGGATTATCCAGATGGACACTAAATCCAATGACACATGTTATTATAAGAGACACATAGAGATGAGAAAGCAAAAATGTGACTACAGAGGCAGCGATTGGGTTGATGCAGCCACAAAGCCCAGGAATGCTTGAAGCCACTAAAAGCAGGCAGAGGCAAGGAATAGAATCTCCCCTAGAGATTTTGGAGGGAGTACAGCCCTTCTTACATCTTGACTTTGGATTCCTGGTCTCCAGAACTTTGATGAAATAAATTTCTGTTGTGTTAAGCCATTCAATTTGTGGCTACTTGCTACAGCATCCACAGGTAACTAATATGTACACACTTGCCCTTTTGTGTAGGTATTGCCTACTGCTCCTTTTACACTACAATGGCAGAGTGAAGTAATTGCAGATGAGTACAGATGGCCAACAAACGTTAAAATATTTATTATCTAGCCCTTTACAAATATGTTTGCCAATGCCTGCTCTAAGTCATTATCAGGTTCTGTTGTTAGTGCCATTGAGTCAATTCAGACTCCTAGCAGCCTTGTGTACAGCAGAACAAAACCCTGCCTGGTCTTTTTGAATCATTTTCTCACCTTCCCATGCTTTATTAGGCAATGGTCTTCATAGGGTTTTCATGACCAGTTTTTTCAGAAGTGGTTGGCTAGGTCTTTCTTCCTTATCTGTCTTAATCTGGAAGCTCCACTAAAACCTGTGTACCATGGGTGGCACTTCTGGTATTTGAAATACTGATGGCATAGCTTTCAGCATCATAGCAACATGCAACTGCCACAGTATGACAACCAACATACAGGTGGTGTTGTTTCTTCACCAGGAAACAAACACTAGCCATGGTGGTGAGAGTGCTGAATCTTAATTCCTAGACCACCAGGGCTGGCTGACTATCAGTTACTGATTTTGTATTAAAAACAGACTTTCCCATTGGAAAGGAATGCTCTGAATGGCCTACTTCAGTATATAGCCAGATAAAAAATACCATGTGAGTTTAAAGATGTGATTGTGTTTACCACAGATGAAAAAATTGAATAACTGGACCTGGGGAATTTGTGTGACAAAAACTCTGCCTCTGTAGCCAAAAATTGAATGCATTTTACCCTCCACCAACTGTGATGACTCATTAATTTTCTCTAGATTCTGTCTCAAGTTTCAAAATAGAAGTCAGGGTGAAGTTTCAGAAAAGATACTATTTGGAATAGATGTGGTCAAATGATGTAGCTATATCTCTGAGTCAGATGCTGGAGACTCAGTGTCTCTCATAGTGGCTCAGAAGCTCATGGGGTCATCTTTTTTAAGTTCCCTGAATGAAAAGTCATACACATTATACATTATAATTATGTTTATTTCAGGAGAGACAGAATCTTCAGTATGAAGGGACTATGTCTCTGACTTCCAAGGTTAACCCATGGGGACTAAACTCGTAGAAAAGTTTTATTTCATTTATAGTCCCTTGACTACAATGGAGCTAAACTGCTTAGAGAATTGAGCAACTATATATATCTATATATATATATATATGTTTTTTCTTTTTTCTGTTGAGGAGCTCTGAGAGTTATCCTTTGGATCCCTTCTGCAAAGCTAAACTTCAGCTCATCACTCCCAGGTTAAGAGCACCCTCTCTGTGTCTCTCTAATATGTTTGACCACTCCAGAGAATCAGTGTCTGACATCAACTGCCTGCACTTTCTGCACTCATTGTCCAAAGTTGGAAGGGCCAGTAGTGCCGAATCTATTGAGTGACACCGTCAGGGGAGTGCAGAGTAGCTCAGTAAGTACTGCAGCAAAGTAGTGTGGAGGCAAGGAAAGCTTTTATTAACTATGTCCTCTGGGTGAAGAGCCAGGTTGATTAGATTGTGAAAGGGCATTGATTCAAAATCCTGCACAGTTCATATCCCTGGTGACAAAGAGGATTCTGGAATCTCATTTCCTCTAAGCCCCTTTATTCTTTCTTTACATCTTGGATCACAATTCAAGGGCCTCTCTCCACCGAAAACATAAAATGACCCTCCTTTATATCTGCTCAATTCTCAGGATTCTACTCTATTTTAACTTTAGTATTTTATCTTATTTGTGAAGCATTGACTGAATGAGGCTTACCTGCAGAGTAAGAAAAGCACTGAGTTAGAGTAAGGGAGGTACGAGTTCTAATTCAGCTTCTTCCATCTAGTACGTAATGGACTCTGTAAATATTTCTTACATTATGTGGATTTATTTTTTATCATCACAAAACTGAGTATAAAGAGATTTCAGAAAGTGCTTGTGGAACTACAGATATGACGAGTCAAGTGTCCAGGACTCAGTGTCATTTGAAAAATACCATTTATTTATTTATGTGCTTATTCACATAACATGTTCCAAAAGAATTTTAAGGAAACTATGCAATACATAGAACAAAGCAAAACACCTTAAAGGTACATAACGAAATAAACATTGTGTCAGAAAAAAAGATAGAGGACATAAAACTAGGTGAATAATTACAAGAGTAAATAAAACATATACCACAAAATGTTTCATAGTTGCCAAAATTGAGCCCCTGATATGACTTTGAGAATTCCAGTGAAGAACAAGGACTCTGTGCTTTTAGAATGAAATTTAGCTACATAAAGAGAAAAATTAAAAACAAAAAGTGTTTGTATACAATTAGGGGTTAATTTGTCTCTCTCCTAAAAATGTAGTCAGCAGGGTGGCTCCACGCTAACATGAAGGGCAGGGATTTATTCCATCTCTTTGCTCTTCCTTCCACAGTGTATGGTTTTCTAAATCTGTCAGCTCTGGGAGTTCCAGTGTCATGTGAAAGTTACAGGCAAGAAAGTGATAGAAAAGAGGAAGCTTTTCTAAAAGCATTTCGGTGTTTCCATCCAGTAACTTTCCATACTATCCACTGACTGTCCATGATTGCAAGAGAAGGTGGAGAATATGATATGTGTACATATGACCACTTTCAAATATAATTGGATTATGTTAATAAGAAAGAATGTGTTGGGTACACAATCTCTGACACACAGATAACTACAAGATTCACAGTATTCACTACATTAAAACAAATAATTGCTTAATAGAAGTGTGACCTTTCCTGATACTAAGGAAAAAAGACATTAATATTTCTAATTCTTTTAAAAAATTCACATTGTGTGATGGAATGAGCAATGTCTTCAGCCAATTTCCTTCAAGGAATCCAAAAACACAGTTTAAAGTTCTTGAAATGTTCCTTAATATAAGCTAGAAGCATTGTACATGGTAATAGAAGAGTTTAGAATACCATATTATGGCCCAGGTATTTTGGTGTTCTGAAAAAAGTCAGCAAGAAATCTTGACTAGATTTAAAAATGAAAATCCCATCTGAGCAAACATAGCATTCAAATACCTGTAAAGTTGTATTGCACCACTTTGATTAGAAGACAATTTCTTGTATTAACATTAACTTGGTGGCTCCAAATAACAAGTCACCATCTGATCCTGCTTGGATACCCAAATTAAATTTTTGGAATGATCTATCTCTGTATATATCCCTGAGTTGTTTTTATTTTTACACACCAATCTTATGTGAATTTAATGAGAAAAATCTCTTCCCCCTACCCAAACTTAGTGACCTAAAATCATTATTACCAGATCCTGGATGGGTGCTCACATGTGGGAGGGGGAGATGACCTCAACAGATCTCTACTGAAGTCAGCCAGTCAGCTTTTCTCTTTGTGTCTCACAGGTAAAGTTATTTCCATGTTTCTTGTTTCCTAAATCAATGGAGACACATGGGAGATATGGATATACTCTTGGGATGGTCACAGATGAAATTGGGCATGCTCAGGAGTCATCTCCATATCTCTGGATGAAGGCAACAGAATCTCAAATAGCCCTGAAACAATGTATGTCTCATTCCCTTTGAGTGTGTGGAAACTCCAGCCTGAGATTTTAGGATTGTGTCTTTGGGGATTCTGAAGATTGACAATTAAAGTTAAGTAAAGAAAGTGTTCAATTTAAGATGGTGATATGGTAAGATCCTGAGCTCACCTCCTCCAACAGACACATTAAATCTACAACTGCATATGGAACAATTTCCTCTGAAAAAAAACCCAAAACTAGCTGAGCAACTCCTACCTTTGGGTGAATAAGAAAAAATCCACATTGAGGTGGTTAGGAGAGGCAGAGACACAATATCACCGAAAAACCCACCTCTGGTGAAGCAACCCACAATTGGGTGAAAACTCAAAACCTGAAACTTCTCCTTGAGGAATGAAGGGTTTAAATACTACACTGGGCACCCTAACTTTCTTTGTTCAAGGAAGATTAGCTCTGAGTTAACATCTATTGCCAAGTCTCCTCTTTTTGCTGAGGGAGATTGGCCCTGGGCTAACATCTGTACCCATCTTCCTCTATTTTATGTGGGATGCCTGCCACAGCATAGCTTGATAAGGGGTGAGTATTTCCATGCCCAGGATCCAAACCTGCAAACCCCTGACCACCAAAGCAGAGCATGCAAACTTAACCACTACACCACTGGGCTGGCCCGGGGAACCCTAACTTTTAAGAATTGTACCTGAGAGATGAGTACTCCAAACAGCTAGCTGCAAAAACCAATGGGGCTCACATCTGTGATACCCACAAGGCCATAGTAAACTGAGAAATGGCTCATAAAGGGCTCGTAAACTTGGACTCACCCACCTCAGGGCTCAACACAGAGGCAATTGACTGAGAAGCACCCAGATTTTTGGTGAAAGAGGTTTATTTATTTATCTTAAAATGTTGGCCTGAAGGGAAAGTACCTAATTTAACACACTTCTATGTGTTAGCAGGGGTAATCTCCAGGGACAAAGGCTGAGAGGGGCCACTTTTTCAATGTCTCTCTCCTTGCTCCATCTCTCCAATATCAGGAAAGGTGATTGTACCCTCCTCTGTTGAACCAATATTTGCAGCTGCCACCAGAGGACACCTCTAGTTTGCATGACTCTGGTGGCCAGTGGGGCTTGTGCTCACAGGTCCCACAAGACTGTTACAAACAGAGAAAGTGTTCTTAACTGACTACCACCACCAGGACATAGTAGAAGGCAACAGTTCAAGGACCCCAGCCTTTCTGTGAAAGAGGCTTATTAGTTTATCTTCATACCTCTGACCTGAAGAGCAGGCTTCTAATTAAACTCACATCTAAGAACGTACTATAATCCTTTTCAAACACCTTGAAGGACAGATGCTATCATCATGCTCTCCCTCTGACAAACTACAGAGCACTAGTATCTCTCAGAGGAGAGATTTTATACATATCTGGTACCCCAGTTTTTAAGCCTGGTGCCATGGTCTTTGTGGCTGTAGTTGAGGGGATGCCCCTTGATCACCTGGTTCTGGTAGCCTGGGTGGCTTGCCTTCCTGGGTTCCACAGGACTCCAACAACTGGATAGACAGTTCTTGGCTGGTCACCACCACCATAGTAGACTAAAACAGTCCATCTGTGAAAAGTCTATTTACATAACTGAAGCTTTGTCCTGAGGGGCAAATTTCTGGTTTGGCACACATCTAGAAGCCTACTGAGGTGGTCTTTGGAGATGGAGGCCATTGGGTGCCATCTTTATGCTCTTCCTCTTTCTCACTTCAGATAGCTAGCATCTCCCAGAAAGGCCTTGTATGCTCATCTGGTGCCCTGATTCTTGTGACTGCCACCTAGGGGGCACCTCTAGATCAACTGGCTCTAGTGACTAGTGGAATTTTGCTTGTGGTTTCATAGAATTGTATATGATGGCATACTTAAAAAGCTACTGCCTGAGGGTCTGGCTTCCAATCAGCCTGAATCTAAATGCTGACTCAGGTCTTCCCCTTCAGGACAGTAACAAGTTTTGGCACAATCACAACTACTAGGAGCCACTAAAAATAAAATTGGCTGCTTGGACAATCACAAAAGTTTTAGAGACAACCAAAAGTGAAGGCAAAGTTGAATGATAAATTTTATCTTCTATGTGAGGCCACACCTTCAAGACTGGGAGGTGTGCTTCTTTTATCTAATGCATAGAACCCAAACAGAGAATCAAGACAAACAAAGAAACAAAATAATATGTTCTAAACAAAAGAAAAAGACAAAACCTCAGAAAAAGAACTTAATAAAATGGAGATATTATTTACGTAAGAAAGAGTTCAAAATGACATGATAAATATGCTCACTGAACTTAGGAGAAGAAGAGACAAATAGGTGAAAACTTCAATAAAGAGAAAGAAAATGTAATAAAGTACCAAATACAGGTCACAGAGCTGAAGAATTCAATTGCTGCAATAAAAACATTAGAGGGGCTTGGTTCAACAGAAGACTAGATGAAGTAGAAGAAATGATCAGTGAACTTGAAGACAAGGCAGTGGAACTCATCCATACAGAGCAGCAAAAACAAAAAAGAATTAAAAAAAGTGAATATAGCTCATAAACTTATGGGACTACATCAGGAAGACCAACATTTGTCTTATAGGGATCCAAGAATATGAAGAGAGAAAGTGGCAGAAAACTTATTTGAAGAAATAATGGCTGAAAATTTTCTTTAACCTGGGGAAGGAAAAAGATTTCCAGATCCAGGAAGGCCAGAGAGTTACAAATAAACAGAACATAAAGAGGTTCACACCAAGACATATTTAATTAAAGTATCAAATTGTGAAGACGAAGAGAGAATCTTAAAAGCAGCAAGAGAAAAACAACTCATTACATACAAGAAAACGCCTTCAAGACTATCAGCCGATTTTTCAGAAGAAACTTTGCAAGCCAGAGGGAGTGGTATAGTATAGTCAAAGTGCTGGAAGAAAAAAATTTCCAGTTAAGAATACTCTAAGGAGCAAAGTTGTCATTCAGAATTGAAAGAGAGATAAAGAGTTTTCCACATAAGCCAAACTAAAAGTGTTCATCACCACTAGACCAGCCTTACAAGAAATGTTAAAGGGACTTTAAGCTGAAATTAAAGGGCATTAATTAACTACAGGTACACATATGAAAGTACAAATCTCAATGGTAAAGATAAATATATAGTGTGGACCTTAAACAAATAGCCAGCTATTTCTCTAGCAAAAATGGGTTTATTCAGGATCAGCAAAGAATAGCAATTTGGGGTCTGCAGTCATTGTGAGCCACGTGCAAATCCCCCAACAGCAAAGGAGGAGAAACTTGTTGGGAGAGCTATTGTAATTAAAGAATCCATTAGAGGAATCAAAAGTTTGATGTGTAGTGGCTTTTTATTTGCTGAGTTGTGACAGTCCCTTAGTGGCTGAGCTTCCTGCCAATCAAGAAAAGGAAGAGTTTCTTCTCCCTGTTGGTCTCTGTTATCAACATAGGGCATAAGAGCTCCTCCATTTAACCTCCTAACTCCAATGTAATGAGTTTTCTGTTTATTGATTTGACATTTTCCCCTTTTGATAAAGATTTTTCTCTAAAAGTATCACTGATCAAGTCAGTTTTTCTGATTTGAGCAGGTTTTTTGTCACTTGATACCAGGAAGAAATTTTCCTTCATGTTGTGTTGGAGGAGAAGTGCACAGGTTGGAAAACTTTTGAGACCACATTTGAATAATAAGGAAGGGCAGAAAGGAGAATTCTCAGGTATTTTTTGTTTCTGAAGTTCATATGTTATTAAGATCATAGACCTTGAAGATTACTGAAGTTTTATGCCATTATCTAAGGTTTGGCAGACAAAATTTCAACAGGACTGGTCAGGACATCTTATAAAAGCTGTCTTATCAGATTTCATCTGCTTGAATTCTGGAAAATCTTTACTTTCAAGTCATCAGATAATGTGCAGTCCAATTAGGGTTTGGTGCTTTCTTTAGGTGTGTCACATGAATCCAAGAGCCTATTTTCTTGAGTTTTGCAGCACAAGAATTAGTTAACAGTACCGGATAGAGTTATTCTATGAAGTTGATGAAAGTCTTTTTAGAGTCTTTCATCATTTCCAATAAATGAAATTCCCAGGTTACAAAGTATGAAGCTTAAATTCTTTGTCTTTCTGGAGCACACTATGAAAAGACTGCTTTACCAAAACATGGTTATTTTTAACAGAAGCAATTAGGTCTTTGCAATATTGGAATATGTCTCTTTTTATCAGCTTTGCTTCAAAAAAGGCATAAGCCAAATGCATTGGCTTTTTTCTTACTATCTCAAAAGGTAAGAGTTTATGAATTCCCAAGGGGCTGGATCTGACATTTAGAAGGACCAACAGCAATACATTTGGTCAATGTATTTGGAGGGTCTCTACAAACTTTGCCAATTGAATCTTAATAATGTTGTTAATGTGTTACACTAAACCAGAGAATTGGAGGTGGTAAGCACAGCAGAAGTGTTGTAAAACTGGCCAAACAGTGTGGACTTGTTGAAGTACCTGAAGTAAAATAGATTCACCAATCACTATGAAGTTCAAGTGGAGTTCCCCAAGTAGGGATAACTCTTTCCAAAAAACTATAGTTACAGAAGAGGCAATAATCTGTCTGCAAGGAAAGGCTTCAGTCCAGTGAGAAAACATGCAAACCATAACTAAAACATATTTATATCTATGACACAAGGGAAGTTATATAAAATTTATTTGCCAAACCTTAAACGATCCATTAGGCAGTCTAAAATGTCCAGAAGCAGTACAAATAGGACCTTGGATTGTATTTGTGACAAGTGAGGTATGCACTTTTTATGGTCTTATTAATATTTTCCCACCAATGTTGATTCGTGAATGCTATCATTTTGTCAGTAGGGTGTCGGGGGAAAAGGAGGAATCCCTCTCTGCCCTTTCCCTTAAGGTTCTTATGGCTGGCCAAATAATCAACAAGACAGGTTAGCAGGAGAAAATAATACCAAGTTTAATAACATGTATACATGGGAGAAAGCAGGGACACTGCGTTTCTCAACACAATAGCAGAAATTCTCGTCTTAAATACCATATTCAGCCAACGACAAAGGAAGATGTTGGGGGCGGGGGCAGTCAGTTACAGGAGATTACCACCAAAGCACAGTAAACAAGAGTAAGATTATTATGCAGATTTAAGGCCTCACCCTCCACATTGATAAGTCTCTAGAAATGATGCCATCCCCCCTCTTCCCAAAACAGAGAGGGAGATACCTTTACAAATGGAGATTTCCCTTATAAATGTAAATGTCTGTCTGGCAACTCCTTGCAGGACCATCCAGAGAATGTGGCCAGAGACAGAACTTCCGATAAGATGGGTTTGTTGATGCTTTTTCCATTGTAACATCTATTTTTACATTATATTACAGCCATCAGATAGAAGATCTGTTCCAGGAAGGAGTTACTATGTCAAGTTCTTTAGGCAGGTAGTGGGGGAGGTCAAATGTCCCTCAGAGAAAACAATCAAGGTAAAGAGATATATTTCAGGGTGGCCAAATCTTGATCTCCCACAGTCCCGTCTTTGAAACTAAAAGTTTCCCACTCCTTTTGAAACTTAAAGAAGTTGCATAGTCCAGAAGCTGAGATGGTAGACTGTTTCATCTCACTGAACACATTTCTTAGTCCTGATAATAGATTGATTCAATTAAGTTCATTTTAAAAGGTGGTGATGCAGGTGGGCTCTCAAGGTTAGGCTTTATATATTGTGGAAGTAAGCAATCAAATATTTAATAAGAAGCATTTCTATGTAAACAAAAGAAAAACAAGGTTAATGGTTGGAGCAAATTGGAAATGAGTTTCTGAGTTTAGAGGACAGCCAGTTAAGAAGATTTTTAGATGTCAGCGTCAAAGTATCTTTTGCAGTTTAAAATGTCTCTGATGATGTCATTAGGTAATCTCTTAAGTTTATATCAAGTCCATCAGCTTCAGTTTGTAAGGCTTCAGGATAAAGGGCAGGTTCAGTTCTCAGTGATTCCAAATGAAAATGATGGGAAAAATAAAAAACATAAGTTTGGAAATCTGTAGCCAGATATTTTAGGAGACTAGAAGAAATCAGGATCCAGTCCACTCAATAAGTATGAAACAAAAACCTCAAAAGACAATTAACAAAACTAGGATCTAATATCCACAAATGTATACTATAGTTTTTACTGAAATATAATTTTTCTCTCTAAAATCACCCTCATTTTTGTCAAAGATAACCAAATTTAGACTAACTAGTTTGTAAAATAAGTCTAATTCAAATAAGGTTGGCCCAATTATTTACATAAGTACAGCAAGAATAGCAATTAATCATATAAGCTCTTTTAAATCTGCTTTGCTGGAACTTTTTATAAGGAATCTCAGATTGAACTTTAAAGGCCTTTAGGCCAGGAAAGCCAAGCCAAGGATTTTGTCATCAGACTTTGTAATACCTACAGATTTGGGTGAATTCCTCTCTTCTGAGGTTCCCCCCAAATATTTCGAGGTTCCTTGTACCTGCCAGATAAGTGACATTCTTTACTTATCCTGGTAAGTGCTGCTTAGAACATAAGGTACCAGGCCAATATTTCCACATGGCTTTATTCCATAAAGTCCAATTTTCATTCCTCAAAAGCTGTATGGTTATATTGCAAATATGATGTTCCAGTCACAACCTTGGTAATATAACCAGTGTTTCCAATTGTGTCCTGTTATAAGGAGAACAGATTCTTATTGAACTTATGCAAATAACTATATTGCCATGAAAATAACAATATTCACACACTAAGAGTTTCCAAATTCGAGGGATCAGATAGAGAGAAAAAGATAAATATTTCAATTTTACTTACAAAAGTATCATTTACCAAATTGCTATAAGTCATAGCTACCACAGGAGAAAAGAGAAAAAGTTTTCCTTAAATCTGAAAAATATAAAACATTAAAAATTCAGCAATACCTCAAATGAAAATCATAAAAATTACAGTCATTCTTATTAGTTCATTCAGTCCTGTGTAATCCATTTTTGATCCCAATTGTTTTGTTAGTGGCTTCATGAAGTCATCAGTTTCTCCATCGGATTTCTGTAATTTTTTTTTTACCAAGTTCAGTTTTATGATCAGAAAGTTTATCAGAAACCTGTATTCCAGTGTAAATGTCAGAGTCCTTTCCATGATTTTTTTGAAGTTGAAACATTTTGCAAAAACATTAGAGCAAAGAAGTAAGTCTGTAAACAACAAGACCTCAAAATGGCAAGTGACAAAGAAATTTGGTTAATTTTGTGACATACAACACTTTAAAATAATAATAACCAGAATTATGACTGATAACCAGGACAGATCAGAATTTCAGTAATCTTATACAATTTTCACGTAAACAGGTTTATCATCACTTGTCTGACAATGCTTTCCATGTAATTTAACATACTGAATCAGCCTAATAAATTTAGTATCTTTCTCCTTAAGAAAGCAAATTTCTTTGAGAAGTTCCAGGGCCCTTTGAAAATTCTCAAAGAAAAAAAGTAAAAAAAAAAGACTTTATTTAAGATATGAATTTTGTGGAGCTTGTCAAAAATATAAAAAGTCAAAGCGAACAGAGCATTAACAGTCCAAAAAGCCTTAATAGAGAGACCTCAGTCTTTTGAACACAGAAAATTATTTTAACAAAACATAAATTTTCTGTCTTTTAGGTAGAATTACTGAAAGGTAAAGAAAAATCTTTTATAACCTCTTTATCAAGTTTAAGCAAATTATCCTTTTAAGAGAAATAAGACCAAATTATAATTTTGTACCAGCTTACTTCTAATATTAAAACTCATTTACTTAATTAAATTCATTTTAATCTTAGCCAACATGACCATGCATAAAACTCTTTTTCCAGAATTCCTCTTCCACAAACTTTCTATAACTTCCTTTTTACATTCAGAATTTGTCCCATGTCTTTCTTTTCCCTCCTAGTACGTGAGGACAAATTTATCTTTCTTAATCAATCAAACAAAATGTTTTCATTCTTTGTATCTTTTTTATATATATCTTATTTTCCCTGTACAGATATATTTTTCTTAATTTTTAGTAGCTTCAATTGCATATATTAACTAGAAATTTTAACCTTTACAAACGTTAATTTGTAAGTAAAAACTAAGTAAACAAATATAAATTTTCTTTTACATTAGTATTTTGTGGCTTGGAAAATTTATAAACACGTCATAACTTCTAGAAATATGTTACTTTATAGTACAATATTTTAATAAAACACATGTTTACCAATAGACCCAAAACACCTTTTGGTTTTCCTGTAATGAAAAGTCAAAAGTAGACAAACGTACATTTAGCAATCAATGTCTAATATCTTATCTTATTTGGAAATGATCTAGATACTTAATGAATTTTTATCATAAAATTTAGCCAAACTCTAAAGTTTCAAGTCACCAAAAAGAGTTTGGAAACTGTAACCACCATAACACATAATTATTGTTAAAAGTTCACCCAACATTCATCTTTTTCACAACTATTTAGTTACTTGTTCCCAATAATTATTTAGATTGCCTACAAGACTTCATAAGACTTCAGATAAAATTAGCCATCATTTAAATTACTATTTTTGTTAACCAGTTCTGTAATAGAAATAACATCAGTTTTTTTCTACAAAATTTCCTGTAAATTTCATCACCTCTTATACTCTAGACATAGTTATCATTAAGATTTTTATCAATAGGTCTTGGTCTTCTAATTTTGGACAAGGGAAGCATTTAATTCCCAGTCAGACATTTGAAAACATACTCAGGCAAAGTTGATGTAACCTCTTTATATAAAATTAGCTCAAAGATTCCCACCTTTATAACCTTATCAACACTTACACTTTTACATGTTCTCAATTCAATTGTAACCTGAGTCAAGGTCTTAAGGCTATTCAAATTTTTCCCTTCCTTTTTCTGTCTTTTTCTTAGGTACCAAATAAATAATTATGTGAGAGTTCTCAAAACACTTTTTTCCCCCAATTTAGAAGTTTTCCCAATTCAAAGGATCTGTCGTCTGGCCATTGACGAGTAGGATCTTCATTTGTATGTTTATTCCAAGAGTGACTCGATCCAATAAGCCTTTTTAAGGAAAGACCCGGAGGTAACTCTCCACGCTTAGAATAAATCTTTGCCATCGACGCAAGAGGCATCCCTCGTGAGGGCGCAGATGATGTAGTCCCCATGATCCACAGAATTCACTTCCAAAGATATTCAGAGAAAGTAAAGACCTTCGTTGCACAGGCGGTAAGGATGGTGTCTCCGGTCTCCCACAATAGTGTTGGACGCCTCCAGTCACAGACCCGCTAATCTGTGACACCGAGCGGGCAATACTGGAATGGGATTTTTCCAGCACTAACAAGAAATGAAAGTTAAGATGACAAAAGCCCTTATGGACTGGGCCCTTTATGACAAACTCCCCTGAGAGCTTGGCACAGCCGGACAAAGAGACAGTTCGGAACCACAGTCTACTCAACTGGCCACCAAGGTGCACCCCGGTAAATGCACCTTCCGTATGGTGGAGACCCAGGAGAATATTCTCACTAGTCACAAAGCCAAGTTTTCTCAGGACACAGAACAAGACAGAGATTACTCTGGGAGGAAAAGGGATAAAGATCAAGAGCAAGAGTACTCTACCAAATTTAAACCAAGAGTCACTAAAAGCACAAGAATCTAGTTTCCCAAATATTTTCTCCTGCCAATCTCAATTTAGAAAGAGAAAAAAATTATCACCATTTCCTTCTGCCAGACTCCACAGATAGAGATTCCGGGAGGCTGACGTGGTAAGAAGTCTTACCTTTTTGCCGGCTTTCGTCAGGCGTTCTCGTATCTCATCATCTGCAGTAGTCCAGGGAGAAGGCAGGTCTTCCAGCCAGAGAAGGCAACTTGCCAGCCAGTGTGGCTTCTGTGGACTACTCCAAAACTGTCGGGGGAAGAGGGAGAATCTCCCTCTGCCCTTTCCCTTAAGGTTCTTATGGCTGGCCAAATAATCAACAAGACAGGTTAGCAGGAGAAAATAATACCAAGTTTAATAACATGTATACATGAGAGAAAGCAGGGACACTGCGTTTCTCAACACAATAGCAGAAATTCTCATCTTAAATACCATGTACAGCCAATGACAAAGGAGGATTTTGGGGGTGGGGGGAGTCAGTTACAGGAGATTACCACCAAAGCACAGTAAACAAGAGTAAGGTATTATGCAGATTTAAGGCCTCATCCTCCACATTGATAAGTCTCTAGAAATGAGGCCATACCCCCTCTTCCCAAAGCAGAGAGGGAGATACCTTTACAAATGGAGATTTCCCTTATAAATGTAAATGTCTGTCTGGCAACTCCTTGCAGGACCATCCAGAGAATGTGGCCAGAGACAGAACTTCCGATAAGATGGGTTTGTTGATGCCTTTTCCATTGTAACATCTATTTTTACATTATATTACAGCCACCAGATAGAAGATCTGTTCCAGGAAGGAGTTACTATGTCAAATTCTTTAGGCAGTTAGTGGGGGAGGTCAAATGTCCCTCAGAGAAAACAATCAAGGTAAAGAGATATATTTCAGGGTGGCCCAATCTTGATGTCCCACAAGGGCAAGGAGATTTAATGAATGTACAGTGGTTACAAGTCTATAGTCCCCAATGAGACTGGATTGTTATTTGGTCTGAACCAGAATTTTCTCTTTCTATCAAATCAACAATTCTTCAATTTTAAATCTTGTTTTTCCTTTTCTGAGGCCAATTGTTGGGCTTCTCTAGTCAGTTTTTTATGTTATTATTTGGGGAAATATCCTTTTAGAACCATGACTGGTTTGGCTGCTGTTGGTTTCTTTAAGACCTGCATTTCTTTTAGAAATATCAGTAGCACAATTTCCTTTAGTTTCTAGAAACTCAAGTTTAGAATTCCCATGGATTGTAATAATAGAGAAAGCTGAAAATAAAAGTATAGCATCCAATAATTTCTGAACAGAAAGGCCATTTTGCATTTTATTTTCAATGGAAATAAGAAAGCCATGTTGCTTCCACAGCATTCCAAAATCATAAGCTAGCCCAAAAGCGTATCTACTATCTGTATAAATATTGGCAGCTTTGCTTTTGGCTAAAGTAGAAGCCCATGTAAGTGCATATAATCCAGTCTTTTGGGCTGAAGTAGTGTGGGAGATCAAGATTTGGCCACCCTGAAATATATCTCTTTACCTTGATTGTTTTCTCTGAGGGACATTTGACCTCCCCCACTAACTGCCTAAAGAATTTGACATGGTGGCTCCTTCCTGGAACAGATCTATCATGATGGCTGTAAAGATAATGTAGGATAGAGGTTACAATAGGAAAGGCACAAACAAACCCATCTTATCAGAAGTTCTGTCTCTCTGGCCACATTCTTTGGATGGCCCTGCGAGGAGTTGCCAGACAATCATTTACAAGGGAAGTCTCCATTTGTAAAGGTATCTCCCTCTCTGTATTGGGAAGAGGGGGGATGAGCTCATTTCTAGAGACTTACCAATGTGGAAAGTGAGGCCTTGGGGCTGCATAATAAACCTTACTCTTGTTTACTGTGCTTTGGTGGTAATATCCTGTAACTGACTCCCCCAACCCCCAAAATCCTCCTTTGTCATTGGCTGTACATGGTATTTAAGACGAGAATTTCTGCTATTGTGTTGAGAAACGCAGTGTCCCTGCTTTCTCCCATGTATACATGTTATTAAACTTGGTATTATTTTCTCCTGCTAACCTGTCTTGTTGATTATTTGGCCAGCCATAAGAACCTTAAGGGAAAGGGCAGAGGGAGATTCTCCCTCTTCCCCCGACAGTAACCACAGGTAAATGTGCTACCTCAACAATATCAAAGGTGTTGCAATAGCATACCTAGCATTTGCCATGGTAACCTTTTAAATAGGAACCATCAGTAAACAATGAGACATCAATGTTAACCAAAGAAGTCTCCTGCAGATCTTCTCAAGGAGCCAGGAAGTGCTCCATCAGCATTAAGCAGTTGTGAGAGACTTTATCAGTAATGCAGAGAGAAGAATGGCTAAGGGTTACTACAACGTAAGAGTGTTGTAAGAGGAGAAGTTAACAAAAAAATTTCAAAGGAGGTAAGGTGGCTGACTGAAACATGTTGAGTATGATGAAAATTCAGGAGGGCTTCTGCTGCATGAGGTACAAAAATGATTAAAACTTATCCTACAACAATTTTCTTGGTGCCCTTATCCAAAAGAGTAGTGGCAGTAATGGCTCTAAAGCAAGAGGGTTATCCCATTGCCACAAAGTCTAGTTGTTACTAAAAGCTTTAAGTCAATGGTAGTCCCCATGTTTTTGGGTGAGTACCCCAAGGACATTCCCATCCTTTTCATATACAAAGAGAAAAAAGGGAATCTGATATTTGGGATGTCTAAGCCAAGCCAGTTTATCAAACTCTCTTTTAAATCTTTAAAGACTGTGTCATCTGATTCTTTCCATAAAATTAGGTCAGGGTTGTTGTTATTTAGTACAACATACAGAGGCTTGGTCATAAGAGAGAACTTTGGAATCCAACTTCAGCAATAACCAACTAGCTTGAGAAAATCTCACAGTTGGTGCTTAAATTGGGGTGTTGAAAAGCAGTACACCATGAAGCTTACCTGAATCTAGGTGTAGCCCTTGTTCTAGTATCAGATACCCTAAATATCAACATGGTTTTGGGCAAATTGCAATTTCTTTTTGGTGACCTTATGTCCCTTTAAGGCCAAAAGCTTTACAAATGGATGCTGTCTCTCTGGGAGAATACCTGGGAGGGAAAGCGAAGAAGCAAATCATCCACATAGTGCAACAAAGTAGAAATAGTAGGAACCTTCATATCATCCAGATTAGCCTTCAGGACCTGAGAAAAATAAAAAGGGCTCTCAGTAAAACTCTGAGGCATGACTTTCTAGTTGATTTTTTTTTTTGTTCCCAAGTGAAGGCAAAAAGGTATTGACAAGCTTCATCAACAAAAATGCCAAAGAATGTACTGCATAAATCAATTACCGTAAAACTTGCTTCTAGTGGGAATGAATGTTAGCAGCATGTGAGATTTAGCAGCAAGAGGGTGTTGAGGGATAACACTGTTGTTTTTACTGAAAAGTTCTTGACAAGCCTTCACCCTTGGCCATTGGGTTTCTCACAGGTAAAAGAGGAGCATTACAGGAACTAGTGTAAAGGATAATGAGGCCTTGATTTTGCAATCTTCTGTTATGTGCTTCATACCTTGAAGGGCTTCTTTACTTATAGGGTATTGATTAATTTAGGGCAGAGGTTCTGAGGAATTTATTTGAACCTTGATGGGAGGAGCACTGTGAATTTTACAAATATCAGTTGGAGATTTTGCCTAAAGAGGATGATAGCTGATTCAATAGGGGCGATTAATCAGCGTTTCTAGAATCAGCTATAGTACCAACAGAGATAGAGCAAATAAAATATATCAAAGGTTCATTTAATTCACTTGGCTGTCTGTTTTGATGATTATTGTCAAATTCTAGAATCTCCTCCCCCCCTTTGGGAGACAGAAATTTTGGCATGATACTTTTCCAAGAAGACTTGGCCAAATAAGTTAATAGGGTGGAGGAACTAAGGAGAAAGGGTGTGTGTCTCTCAAAGGACATAAACAAAAGGGAATAGGTTCAGAGAAGGAAAATTTTGTAGTTTAATAGAAATCTCTAGTATTTTAAATGTTTTAGTACTCTGAGGAAAGTACTGCTTTATAGTAGCAAGGTTAAGCACCGAGAGTGTGGCTCTGGTGTCAATTAGGACAGAAAGAGATTCATCTCCAGCCTGGAAAAATATCTCTTCAAGATGATTAGGATGAGGATTAGGAAGAGCCTCTGTAGTTACTTGGAGCCACATCATTGGGAATTTGGAGCTTGTTGGAAGAGCTGCTTAGAGGGCTGAAGGTGCTTCAAGTGCTTAAATTTATAGCGGTGTCTTTTCAAATGTCCTGGCTTTTTGGAATAATAACAGAAACTAAGAGTTTTTTGATTTCATGTAGGAGCCTTTATTTGTTAAATTTGAAGATTAAAAATTTTAGCAATATTTCTTTTAGGTGACTCATCTAGAGAGTTGGTTTGTCAGATTAACCAAATCTGGAGTGGAGATAGTTCCCTATTCCATTCTGGACCTTGTTACTAGAAGAGACAGTTCCTGTTTCAGACCATTAATAAACATAGAGTTTAAAGCTACTCAGGTGTAATCAACATCTGAAGGAAGACCAGAATTTTTTAAAAAAACATTCTTTAGTCAATTGGAATAACCACGAACAGTTTCATTAGGTTTTTTGCACAAGCTCAAATTTTGTACCAATTAATAGTCTTTGAGACAGTTCTAGGAATTGCCTGATGATGTTGTCTAACAATTGCCTGAGCCTGATCATCCAAAAGGTAAACAAGTTTATATCCTGTAATTCTAGAGGTCTTTCAGGGATTCTCCAATTAGCAGTTTTAATCCATTGCTGGGCCTGGCCTTCATTGACAAGAATATGAACTAGCTGATGTAAGTCAGAGAAATCAGGTTGATAAGTTTGAATAACTATATTAAATTCCTCAGCAAGTCTGTGAATATCTTTGGTTATTTTGGGAAAATCTTTGACTATTGCTAGCAGTTCAGCTTTAGTCCAGGGAATATAAGAAATTGAGAGTTTAGCCTCTGGATCCTCAGAAGGCTTAATTTTAAAAAGAGAGGTTCTGATAAGTTCAGAGGCAGAGGAAGTGTGGAAAGTTTCAGGGAAAAGGTGAAGTTTGGTAAGAGTGTTAGTATGGGAGAACTGAGAGCATAGAGGAGGTATAGTTGATCTACAGGGAAGGAAGAAGATGGCACTGGAGGCAGGGTCTGAGCACAAGAAGTCAGAGGATAAGAACATGATGGTGCTAGAGTGGGAGCCTGAGACAAAAATGCTGGGGAAGAAGAACAAGATGGTGCCAGAGGAGGGGAACATGCAGCTTCAGAACACATTTTATCTTTCTTTAATTTTTTGCTTGCCCCAGTTAATATTAAAATTTTATTTTGCAAAGAGGCCAACTTTACATAATATTTGGAATCCTCAAAATACCAATAAAAATATGTGTTCCATTTATTTTTGAAAATTACAGAGCTATGGTTGTCCAATATAGTTTTAAGAAAAGTAATTTTGGGGAGAGTAATAGTTCCCCATACTGGCCATTGATATTCTAAATTACTTTTGGTTAAATCAACCCATTTAGTCAGAAATTAATATGAGAGATGATCATGGCCAGGGTCCCTGTAAGGGGGGACACTCTCAAAATATTTAGATAAGTGAAATCCTATTTCTTAGAGGTTTTCCTCCAGAGCAAAGGAATAATTCTCAAACAGCTTAAACAACTTAAACTGCTTATAACTCAAGCAGCTTGATCAGTTCAAGAAGCCTGCAGGTTTTACAGCAGCCAATCCAAATGTGCTCCTATTTCATCAATATGAACTGAAAGTCAAATCAAGAAACAATACAGTTTCAAAGAACAATCTTGTTCCCAAGGGAATCAAACCAAAGGTTAATCAATGTAGTT
The DNA here is from genome assembly GCF_020826845.1 of Diceros bicornis minor. Classification (NCBI taxonomy): domain Eukaryota; kingdom Metazoa; phylum Chordata; class Mammalia; order Perissodactyla; family Rhinocerotidae; genus Diceros; species Diceros bicornis. The sequence continues at coordinate 2,362,953 of NC_080769.1, read as the reverse complement.
CTAAGGGAAAGTCTACTCCCAAGGGAGTCAGGCAAAAGGCTGGATTGGCACAGTTACAATAGACACGCCAAAAGTTGGACCATAGATGAACCAGTTTTAGTAGAAACAGTCCAGTTCTAAAAGGAATTGGCCTAAAGTCTAGTGCAATTCAAAGAAACAGCTTGATTCAAAGAGTCAGGCCAAAGTGTCACTAGAGTACTTGCAGACAAACAAGGCCATAACTAGGAAAGAATGGAGCCTTAAAAAAGATTTTAAATAAAGCCAGGATAACCTCAAATGCAAAGAAGGTGGAAACTCAGATCCAGGAGAAAGTCTTCCCCCTCAAACTCCAGAGTTTGTAAGAAAAGCAGTGAGCTCACTGGGGTCTTTTGTGGGTACTGCACCTGTTTACTCACTTGCCTCAGAGTCCTCAGCGGTCTTCTCTGGATCCCTGTACAGGACACTAAAATGTTGACTTTAAACAAATAAACATCAAGTTATTTCTCTAGCAAAATGGGTTTATTCAGGATCAGTAAAAAAATCTCAATTTGATGTCTGCAACCGTGGAAAACTACATGCAAGTCCCTCAGCAGAAAGGAAACAGAAACTCTTTTATAGAAGGAAAAAAGAAGTTGAGAAAGCTATTGTAGACAAAGCATTCATTTAAGAAGTTGAGAGTTTGCTATGTAGTGGCTTTTTATTGGCTGAGCTGTGGCAGTCTGTCTTTAGCTGAGTTTCTTAATGGTCAAGAAGAGAAAGTCTTTCTTCTTCCTGTTGGTCTCTCCTGTTGACATAGGGTATTAAAGCTCCCCCTTTTGTTCTCCTGACTCCAATTTAATGAGGTTTCTGCTCACTAATTTGACAATAGTTATTCAGAAAAATCTAACGTTGCAAAAGATGAATTAATTACTTATAAAGCCACTAAGAAGATTAAAAGACAACAATAATAAAATTAACTATAACTTCAATGATTTTTTAAGAGATAAACAAGATAAAAATCTGTAATTTGTGATATCAAAGAAAAAAATTGTGGAGGAGGATTACAAATGTAGAGCTTTAGCATTCACTCAAACTTAAATTGTTATCAACTTAAAATAGACTGTTATAAATGTCACGTTGTTTTATGTAAGCTTCATAGTAATTACAAAGCAAAAACCTATAGTAGATATACAAAAGATATAGAAAAAAATCTATGCATATTACCACAGAAAATCACAAAGGAAGACAGCAAGAGAAGATAGGATTAGAGAATTTACAAAACAACCAGAAAACAATGAACAAAATGGCAATAAGTACATACTTATCAATAATCACTTTAAATGTAAATGGACTAAATTCTATAATTATAAGACATACAGTGGCTGAATAGATTTTAAAAAAGACCTTCTATATACTGCCTACAAGAAACTCACTTCGCATGTAAGGATACATATGGTCTGAAAGTGAAGGGATGGAAAAAAATATTCCATGTAAATGAAAATCAAAAGAAAGCTAGAGTAATTATACTTACATAAGAAAAAAATCAAATTCAAAACAAAGACAGTAATAAGAGACAAAAGAGGACATTACACAACAATAAAGGACTCAATCCAAAAAAGGATATAACATTTGTAAATATTTGTGTACACAACAAAAGAGCAGCAAAACATATAAAGCAAATATTAACGGACCTAAGAGGAAAAAATATACAGGACTACAAAGATAGTTGGGGACTTTAATACCCCACTTCCATCAATAAATAGATCATTCACACAAGAAATAAATAAAGAAATATTGTCCTTAAATTACATGTTAGACCAGATGGACTTAACAGATATATATAAAACATTTCATCTCAAAGCAACAGAATACACATTCTGCTCAAGTACACATGAAATATTCTTCAGGATAGATCATATTTTAGTCCACAAAATAAATCTTAATAAGTTTAAGAAGATTGAAATTATATGATGCATCTTGTCCAATGACAATAATATGAAAGTAGAAATCAATTACAAAAAGAACAGTAAAAAAAAAATCACAAAAATGTGGAGAGTAAACAATACCCTACTGAATAACCAATGAGTCAAAGAGGAAATCAAAAGAGAAATAAAAAAATCTTGCACAAATAAAAATGACCAGACAACATATCAAAACTTACAGAATGCAGCAAAAGCAATTGTAAGAGAGATGTTCAGAGTGATAAATACCTACATCAATAAACAAGAAAAATCTCATATAACCTGATCTTACACCTCAAGGAACTAGAAAGCTAAGGAAAAACGAAACTGAAATTAATTACAAGGAAGGAAATAACAAAGATAAGAGTGAAAATAAATGAAGCAGAGACTAAAAAGATGATAGAAAACATCAGCAAAACTAAGAATTTTTTTCAAAAGATAAACAAAATTAACAAAACTTCAGCTAGATTCACCAAGAAAAAGAGAGAAGACTCAAATAAAATCAGAACTGAAAGAGATGTTACAAATGGTACCAAAGATATACAATGGATCATAAGAGACTACTAGAAACAATTATATATCAACAAATTTGGCAAACCAGGAGAAATGGATATATTCCTAGAAATGTACAACTTACCATGACTGAGTAGTAAAAAAAAAAAAATAGAAAATCTGAACAGACAGATTACTTGCAAGGATATTAAAACAGTAATCAAACAAAACAAAACAAAACAAAACAAAAATCTAAGACCACACAGCTTCACTTGTGAATTCTTTCAAACATTTAAAGAAGAACAAATGCCAATCCTTCTCAAACTCTTCCAAAAAAAAAGAAAAAGAGAAAATACTTTCAAACTCATTTTACAAGGCCAGTAGTACATTGATACCAAAACCAGACAAGAATGCCACAAGAAAAGAAAATTACAGGCGAATATCCCTGATGAACATACATGCAAACATCCTTCACAAAATATTAGTGCACCAAATTCAACAGCTCCTTAAAAAGATCATATACCACAATCAAGTGGGATTTGCTCCTGGAATGTAAAGATGGTTTGACATCCAAAAATCGATCAAGGTGATACTGACTATTAGCAAAATGAAATACAAAAGTTGTATGATCATCTCAATAGATGCAGAAAAAATATTTGACAAAATTCAGTATACATTTATTAAAAAAAAAGTCAACAAAGTGAGTGTAGAGGGATGGTACATCAATAATAAAGGCCTTATATGACAAGCCCACAGCTAACATCATACTCAATATTGAAAAGCTGAAAACTTTTTCTCTAAGATGAGGAATAAGATAAGAATGCCCACTCACGTGACTTTTATTCAACATAGTATTGAAAGTCCTAGCCAAAGCAATTAGACAAGAAAAATAAATAAAACTCATCCAAATTGGAAAGAAAGGAGTAAAACTGTCTCCATTTGCAGATGACATAAAACTATATATAAAACCTTTAAAGATTCCACAATAAAAACCTGTTAGAACTAATCAACAAATTCAGTCAAGTTTCAGGAAATAAAATCAATATGCAAAAATATGTTGCATTTGTATACACTAGTAACTATCAGTAAGAGACATTAAGAAAAAATCTCATTTAAAATTACATGAAAATGACTAAAATATTAGAAGTAAATTTAACCAAGGAGGTGAAAGACTGCTATACTGAAAACTATAAGACTGTTGAAAGAGATTGAAGAATATACAAATAAATAGAAAGTAATTTCATGCTCATAGATTGGAATAATTAATATTGTTAAAATGGCCATATTATCTAAAGTAATCTACAGAGTCAATGCAATCCCTATTAAAATTCCAATGGCATTTTTCACAGAAATAGAACAAACAATCCTAAAATTTGTATGGAACCACAAAAGACCTTAAATAGCCAAAGTAATCTTCAGAAAGAACAAAGCTAGAAGCGTTATAACTCCTGATTTCAAACTATATTACAAAGCTATAGTAATGAAAACAATATGTTATTGGCATAAAAACAGACATGTAGATCAAGGGAACAGAATATAGAGCATGAAATAAACCCATATGGTCAATTAATTTATGGCCAAAGAGCCAAGAATATAAAATGGAGAAAAGACAGTCTCTTCAGCAGATGGTGTTGGGGAGACTGGACTGTTGCATATGAAGGAATGAAACTGGATCATTATCTTACACCATACACAAAAATTAACTAAAAGTGCATTAAAAACTTGAACATAAGACCTGAAACCATGAAATTCCTAAAATAAAACATAAATAGTAATATTTTTGACATCATTTTTTGCAAGGATTTTTTGGATCTGTCATCAAAAGTAAAATAAGCAATTGGGACTACATCAAACTGAAAAATTCAGCACAGCCAAGAAAATCATTGACAAAATAAAAAACCAACCTACCAAGTGGGAGAAAATAATTGCAAATCATGTATTTGATAGGGGGTAAATATCCAAAATATAAAAAGAACTCATGCAATTCAATAGCAAAAAGACAAACTATCTAATTTTTAAAAATGGGCAGAGGATTTGAACAGATGTTTTTCCAAAGAAGACATGCAGATTGCAAACAGTGCATTAAAAAGTTCTCAATATCACTAATCATCAGGGAAATACAAATCAAAATCACCATGGGATATCACCTCACACCAGTTAGAATGGCTATTATCAAAAATACAAATAACAAGTGTTGGTGAGGATGTGGAGAAAAGAGAACTTTTGTGCACTGTTGATGGAAATGTAAATTGGTGCAACCTCTATGGAAAAGGTTTGAAGGTTTCTCAAAAAGTTAAAAATAGAACTACCATATGTCTAAGATTTTATATCAAAGTTCTTCCACTTGTTGAGGAGAAGAACAGAAGTTTTCTCGAGATATCAGTGCTGTGTCCCTACCATGAGTCAACACTTTGAGATACAAGGGACCTAGTCCTGACAGGGTTCTCAGTGCAGAGAAAGATTCAAATCTGTGTTGGCATGAGGTGCTGGGAAGTTAGAACATTGGAAGGCAGGCAAGATCATGGAAAAGGTGTAATGAAAACTGGATTATTTTGACTTCTAATTTGGTATCTTGGGAACAGAGAATCATTAAGGAAAAATCCCTTTGTGTCAAGACCAGTGAACTGAGGAAAATCACATGCTTAGAGATTGCAAAAAAGAAAAATCTGCCTAGTCAGCATATAGAAACTTTAAATATATCCTCTCCTGTACTTCCTCAGCTTGTATAACATTGGGTAGATGGAACATCTTTTTTGATTGCCGAATCTTGCTCTGGGACTGATGTTTAATGTTTTCCTTCTGTCTGGTCTGGGAACTGAGTTTTAATTTTCATCATTAATTATTCAGGGAGAAATTCAGAATTCTACACAGGGAAACCTCCCTCTCATAGACATCATCATGTGAGTCTGAGAGAACAGTAGGTAATTCAGGAAAAGTTCAGAGAGAATGGAAACCAAGATCTTTTACCTGAGGTCACCTGAGAACCTAATCAGCCTAGCCCAGAGATAAGAGATGGCTGTGTTTGCTTGCTAGACTAATTAATTTATAATTAATTTATTTAATATATTAATTATAAATATATTAAGAAAGTGTCCATTGGAATCAGCAATACAAGGATCATCACTGACAATTACATGATGGAAATGAATGTCTAATTTGGTGAAACAGAAGAAGAGAAGAAAGGCATAGTGGTTCCAGTAATATTAGAATATGCCTGAGGAGTTTTGTAGTTCAGCAAAATAAAGTATTAGAAAAACAGAGTATTAAGTGTGCAGGAATGTGCAGTGAATTGAGGGTACTTTTTTTAAATTAAGATAGGGTGTATTTGAGTATGTTTTGTTTTCATTAAAAGAGATCGAGACCATGGAGGTAGATATTACTTTGCAACGGCAGTTCATGAGACATGTATTTCACAGTATCTTACCTCACATTTAGTATTGTCATGAAAGATAAATTTTACTTAATAAAAGTAGAGGAAGCGTAAGGGGTTTTACTTTGCTATTGTTTCACCACTGGTGATGCTGAACATATTTTCCAGGTTGTTAGCTTTTTACATTCTCTATTGTAAATGATTGCAAGTTCTTTGCATAGTTTATATACTGGGGTCTGGATTTTTATTTTTGTTTTTAGTTGCATACTTTCAAACAAAAATTTAAGTTTTTCTGCCAACTTTGCTGTGTGACATTTAATTATTTACATGTACAGATGTGTTTGTGGAGAATGCAGGAATATTTTTAAGTTTTCTGTGGTCGATTCTATCAGTCAGTTATCTTGTACCTCTCCCAAGTACTTTTCAAACATAGAAGATTCTTTTTCCTCCTTAGTAGTAATAATCTCCTTTTATACATATTGTGTTCTTATTTTACATCTGCTTTTCCTAGTTGCTAACTTTTTGCCTTTTGTTGGAAGATCTGCTTTAAAAAATAACAACCATCTTCTCCTCTCTTGTGGAAGACATTATTTGTATTCAACTAATGTTTTCCTTTATTTCTTTAATAAAAACATTTGACAACATTTATGTTTATATTGCTAGAAATTATAACTTTAGATACTACTTCCTTCACTGCGTTTTAAGAAACGTATTTTTATATTTTTTTATTTCCAGTCTTTGCCAATTTACTATTTAGTTTGATACCCATGTTGACGTGATTAAATCATTTCTACTTTATATCTTTTCTTTCAGGTGTTACTCTTAGAATTTTATTCAACTCCATTTAATACAGTTATTTGAATCCACAAAATTTCACCTGGTTTATATTCCTTGCTATTCTAAATTATTGTTATTATATATCTCTTCTTTCAAAAGTTAGTCTTAGATTTTTTATATGATTATTTTATTGAGGTTATATTGGATGATATTGTATAATTTCAGGTGTACACTATTATATATCAGTTTCTGTATAGACTGCATCATGTTCACCACTACTAGCTGAGTTTTTTTTTCTACCAGCATGCATATGTGCCCCTTTACCCCTTTTTCCCTCCTCCCCTTCCCGTCTGGTAACCACTAATCTGTTCTCCAAATCCATCTGTTTATCTTCCATATTTGAGTAAAATCATACAGTCTAGTCCTTCTCTGTCTGGCTTATTTTTCCTTAGCATAATATCCTCAAGGTCCATTCATGCTGTCACAAATGGCATGATTTTGTCGTTTTTATGGCTGAGTAGTATTCCATTATATATATAATATATAATATATATATACACACACACACACATATACATATATACCACATCTTCTTTATCCATTAGTCTGCTGATGGGCACTGGAGTTGCTTCCATGTCTTGCCTATTGTGAATAATGCTGTGATAAGAATTCTTTGGCTTGTTGATTTCAAGTTCTTTGGATAAACATCAAGTAGTGGGATAGCTGAGTTGTATGGTATTTATGTTTTTAATTTTCTGGGAAATCTCCATACTGTTTTCCATAGTGGCTGCATGTTTGCACTCCCACCAGCAGTGTATGAGGGTTTCCTTTTCTCCACATCCTCTCCAACATTAGTTATTTCTGATATTGTTAATTATAGCCATTCTGACAGGTGAGGGGATGATATCTCATTGTAGTTTTGATTTACATTTTCCTAACAATTAGTGATGTTGAATATCTGTTCATGTGCCTATTGCCCATCTGTGCATCTTCTTCAGAAAAATGTCTCTTCATATCCTCTGCCCATTTTTTCATCAGGTTGCTTGTTTTTTTTGTTGTTTATTTTTATGAGTTCTCTATATATTTCGGAAATTATCCCCTTGTTGGTTTGCACATATTTTCTCCCAGTTGGCGAGTCATGTTTTCATTTTCTTCATGGTTTCTTTTGCCTTACAGAAGCCTTTTAGTCTGATGTAGTCTCTTTTATTTTTTCTTTTGTTTCTCTTGCCTGAGTAGACATGGTATTGGAAAAGATACTTCTTCAGACCGATGTCAAACAGTGTAATGCCTATATTTTCTTCTGGGAGTTTAATGGTTTCAGGGCTTACATTCAACTCTTTAATCCACTTTGAGTTAATTTCTGTGTATGATGTAAGATAATGGTCTACTTTCATTCTTTTACACGTGGCTGTCCAGTTTTCCCAAAATCATTTTTTGAAGAGAGTTTCCTTTCTCCTTTCTATGTTCTTGGCTCCTTTGTTGAAGATTAGCTGTCCATAGATGTGTGGTTTTATTTCTGGGCTTTCAAGTATATTCCATTGATCCTTGTGTCTATTGTTCTGTCAGTACCATGCTGTGTGATTACTGTAACCTTGTAGTATATTTTGAAGTCAGGGATTGTGATACCTGCAGCTTTGTTCTTTTTTCTCAGGATTGCTTTGGCTATTCAGGGTTTTTTGTTGTTCCATGTATATTTTAGGGTTCTTTTTCTATTTCCATAAAGAATATCATTGGGATTCTGATTGCATTGAATCTGTAGATTGCTTTAGGTAATATGTACATTTTAACTATGTTTATTCTTCCAATCCGTGAGCATGGAACATCTTTCCATTTCTTTCTGTCTTCTTTGATTTATTTCAATAGTATCTTTTAGTTTGCAATGTATAGGTCTTTCATCTTCTTGGATAAATTTATTCCTAGATATTTTATTCTTTTTGTTGCAATTGTAGATGGAATTGTATTCTTGACTTCTCATTCAGCTAGTTTGTTATTAGCATATGGAAATGTAAGTTATTTTTTTATGTTGATTTTGTACCCTGCAACATTGCTGTAGTTGTTGATTATTTCTAATAGTTTTCTGGTGGATTCTTTAGTGTTTTCTATATATAGAATCATGTCATCCACAAACAGGAAGAGTTTTCTTCCTTTCCAATTTGAGTACATTTTATTTCTTTTTCTTGCCAATTTCTTTGGCCAAAACTTCCAGGATTATGTTGAATAAGATTGACGAGAGTGGGCACTGTAGTCTTGTTCCTGTTCTCAGAGGAATGGCTTTCAGTTTTTCAATGTTAAGTATGATGTTGGCTATGAGTTTGTCATTTGTGACCTTTATTATGTTGAGGTACTTTTCTTCTATACACATTTTGAGAGTTTTTATCATAAATGAATGTTGGACATTGTCGAATGCTTTCTCTGCATCTATTGAAAAGATCATGTGATTTTTATTCCTCATTGTGTTAATTGATACACCAGTATCAAATTGATTTATTTACACATGTTGAACCATCCCTGCATTCTTGGAATAAGTCCCACTTGATCACAGTGTATCCTTTTAATGTATTGCTCTAATAGATTTGCTAATATTTTGTTGAAATTTTTTCATCTATGTTCATGTGTGATATTGGCCTATAATTTTCCTTTTTTGCATTGTCTTTGTCTGGTTTTGAAGTCAGGGTACTGTTGGCCTCAGAATGAGTTAGGAAGCATCCCATTTTCTTCAATATTTTGGAATAGTTTTAGATGGACAGGTGTTAAGTCTTCTTTGAATGTTTGGTAGAATTCACCAGAGAAGCCATCTCATCCTGGACTTTTCTTTCCTGGGATGTTTTGGGTTACTGTTTCAATATTTACTTGTGATTGGTCTATTCTGATTTTCTATTTCTTCTTGATTCAGTTTTAGGAAGTTGTATGAGTCTAAGAATTTATCAATTTCTTCTAGGTTATTCAATTTGTTGCCATAAAGTTTTTCATCATATTCTCATAATAGTTTGTGTTTCTGTGGTATCCATTGTAATTTCTCCTCTTTCAGTTCTAATTTTATTTATTTGAGCCTTCTCTATTTTTTTCTTAGTGAGTTTGGCTAAGAGTTTGTTAATTTTGTTTATCTTTTCAAAGAACTAGCTCTTGGTTTCATTGATCCTTTCTATTTTTTTCTCTATTTCAGTTATTACTTCTCTAATTTTTATTATTTCCCTCCTTCTTTTGACTTTGAGCTTTGCTTGTTCTTCTTTTTCTAGTTCTTTCAGCTGTAGTTTAATATTATTTATTTGAGATTTTTCTTGTTTGTTGAGGTAGGTCTGTATTGCTATAAATTTCCCTGTTAGTACTGCTTTTACTGCATCCAATAAGAGTTAGTATGTTGTATTTTCATTTTCATTTGTCTCTAGGTATTTTTTGAATTCTCCTTTGATTTCTTCATTGATCTACTGGTTGTTCAGCAACATGTTCTTTAGTCCCCACATATTTGTGACTTTCCCAGCTGTCTTCTTGTAGTTGATTTCTAATTTCATAGCATAACATTGTGGTTGAACAAGATGTTTGATATGATTTCAATCTTCTTAAATTTATTGGAGCTTGCCTTGTTTCCCAACATATGGTCTGTCTTTGGGAATGTTCCATGTGCAGTTGAGAAGAAAGTATTCTGCTGGTTTTGGAAGGAATGTTCTACATATATCTATTAAGTCCATCTGGTCGAGTGTTTCATTTAAATCCACTGTTTCCTTTTTGACTTTCTGTCTAGATGATCTATCCATTGATGTAGGTAGGGTGTTGAAGTCCTCTACTATTATTGTATTGCTCTCATTTTCTCCCTCTAGGTCTGTTAATACTTGCTTTATATACTTTGGTGCTCCTATGTTAGGTGCATATATATTAATAAGTGTTATGTCCTCTTGGTGGAGTGTCTCCTTTATCATTATATTCTGCCCCTCTTTGTCTCTCATTATCCTTTTTATCTTGAAGTCTGCTTTTTATGATCTAAGTATGGGAATATCTGGTATCTTTTGCTTGCCATTTGCTTGGAGTATCATCTACCATCCTTTCACTCTGAGCCTGTTTGTTTTTAGAGCTGAGATGTGTTTCATGGAGGCAGCATAATGTTGGGTCTTGTTTTTTTAATCCATCCAGACACTCTATGTCTTTTGATTAGTGAATTCAATCCTTTTACAATAAGAGTGATTATTGATATATGAGGGCTTAATCCTGCCATTTTATCTAATGTTTTCTGGTTGTTCTGTATTTCCATTGTTTCTTTTCCTTTGTATTTCTGACTTCCATTTCAGTTTTGTGGTTTTCTGAGATGGTTTTCTCTTTATTTATGATTTGTGATTCTGCTCTATTTTTTTGTTTAGTGGTTATCATGGGGTTCGTACAACATTTCTCATAGATAAAGTAGTCCATTTTCTGATAGTTTCATCTCCATTAGCCTAAGCAGGTTCTAACCCTTTCCGTTTCCCCTTCTGTGTTATTGTTGTCATAGATTATTATTTCTTGTGTTGTGAGTTTGTGACTAAACTGAAGTGTTTATAGTTATTTTTGATCATTTTTCCATGTATCTTTTATGTTACAATTGTTTGCTAACCTATTCTGATATAGAGCTGCAATTTTATGATTCTGTTTATCTCCTTGCTCAAAGCTTTGTAGACCTTTGACATTTTGTTTCAGGTTGGATGGTTCCCTTCCTCATTTCTTATAAGGCAGGTCTAGCGATGACGAACTCCCTCTACTTTCATTTATCTGGGAAAGCTTTTATTTCTCCATCGTATCTTAAGGATAATTTTGCAATTAGAGTATTCTTGAATGATAGTTTTTGTCTTTCAGTATTTTAAATATATCATTCCAATCTCCAGGCCTGTAAGGTTTCTGCTGAGAAATGCCCTAAAATCCTCATAAGCGGTCTTTTGTAGGTTATTTTCTTCTACCTTGCTGCCCTTAATATTTTTTCTCTGTCATTGACTTTTGACAGTTTTAATATTATATGCCTTGGAGAAGGTCTTTTTGCATTGAATTAATTAGGAGTTCTATTGGCTTCATGTTTTTGTATATCCAGTTCCTTCTCCAGGTTTGGGAAGTTCTCAGCTATTATTTCTTTGAACAAGCTGTCTACTCTTTTCTCCCTCTCTTCTTCTTCTGGAATACCTATAAACCTCATGTTACTTTTCCTAATTGAATTGGATATTTCTTGAAGAATTTCTTCATTTTTTTAAAAGTCTTTGTTCTCTCTCCTTCTCTACCTGAAGCATTTCTATATTTTTATCTCCAGGTCACTAATTCTCTCCTCTATATGATCTGCTCTATTTTTTATGCTTTCTACTTTATTTTTTATCTCACTAATTGTCTTCTTCATATCCATAATTTCTGTTTGTTTTTTGTAAGGACTTAAATCTCTTTGGTGAAGTATCCCTTTTGTGCATTAATTTTATTCCTTAGTTCATTAAACTGCTTACTGTGTTTTCTTGTATCTCATTGAGTGTTTTTAGCCACGTATCATGAATTCTCTGTCATTTAGATTGTAATCTTCTTTGATGTCAGTGTTGATTTCTGGAGAGTTGTAATTTTCCTTCTGTTCTGCACTGTTATTATAGGACTTCATGGTGTTTGATGAATTGATCCTCTGCTGGTGCATGTGTGGCAGTAATCATGTGTTTTTATTTGGGTCTAGCTTTGGTTACTTTTGTTCTAATCACCTGGGTCTTGTGCTCCTCCACCTGGTCTCCATGGGCTCAAATGCTGCTGTCCCATGCACCGTACATGCTGCTGGTCTTAGATTGTCTTGAGGTGCTGGTTGCACTGCTCTCAAGGTGCTAGGTTCACAGGAGTCACTTTAGCTGCTGGAGACCCAGGGACCCAGGGACTTATACAGAGCCCCCACTGCTGGTGGAGCTGGTGTTAAGGTTGCCACCACTGGGGGCTGTGTCACAGGTTCTGCTGTGGTTCCTGTTTCTTCTGGTTGCAGATTCAACCTGCTACCTCTGTGATGGGGTAAGGGGCTGTGCTTTCTGTTCCCACCCCATATGCTCATAGTAGTGCTAATTGGGCCACTCTAGGTTCATATGGGCTGGCTTCAGCCACTTGGCAGGTCACACTCACATGAATGGGACCACTTTGGGAGGGTGTGTCACAGCTGGGTCCTTGTGCTCAATGGGTGGGCTGTGGCCAGGCTGATATGCTTGGTGGATGGGTCACACTCACACAGGTAGAAAGCCTTCATGCAGGCTGGGCCACTGAATTTGGTCATTGGGTCCAGCCAAGCTCTGCAGTTGGTGGATTGGTGGGTTGTGTTAATGCAGGCAGTGCCACTGCAATCAGTGGATGGATAGTGCTCATACATGGTCTTAGATTTTTATTGTATTTTGTTTAATATAGTTATTTGAATTCACTATATTTAACCTTCATTATGTTCCCCACTATTCTTTTTATTATATAAATTCTCATTTTTTAAATTTTTTTATATAAATGCTCACATTTATGAAACCTTAAAGAAAAAAAAATGAGGTCCCTGTTTATTTAGATCTTACGTTACAATGATGAAAGCCCAGTAAAGTGAAATAAATGCATGCTGACACAATGTTCTCAGGGATAATTCATATAAACATAGGACATTAATATTAGTGGCATATGAAATATTTTAAAGAATATGTCTAAGGAAGACTTTGCTTGTTGGACAAGGAATAGAACAAACACTAGTCTACCCATCAGATGTGTCATAAAATATGTCACAACCCAAAGCCCAAGAATAACAAAGAAAAGAATGTCAAAAAGAAAAATGGGAGATGGGCTAGCCTCATCCCCTGCATCATATAAAAACAAGTGTGATCAAATAAACCTGAAATAACAGAAATAACAATTTGATCAGGGATTTGAGGTGGATAATATGATAAAGCAAGTGGAGCAATAAAGGTTGTCAGTGCGTGATCTTTTGAGTTTGAGGTAACTTCAGCATCTGTGCTGGCTTCCTGATCTCTCTACAATCTGGCTCTTCTATCAGTCTCTTTGTTCATGTCATCTTTTACTCATTCACAGGAACTGACCTATTTAAACTATTCTTACATTTACTGTAATGGCTTCTAGATGACTTTGACTGCATCCCAGCCTAAGATATGTCTTTTATTTTGTGATCTTGCATACTTGCACACAGAAATATTGAAATAGGCACATATACAAACCCAACGAACACACGTATACTCACACGAACTTGGCTGAACAAAGAGAATCATGTAACAATTTTGTGTGCACTCGACTATGTATGATGCACTCATATTTTCTTTTATACCTTATTTATTCTATTCTGCTTAATTCTTCCAAACTGTGGTCTAACATCCTAATGACTCCCAATCTCAGAATACAGAAAACATTCCTCTATTATGTTCTCCACACCTATTTTAGCATTTTCCTGCTTCTGTTCTTTTCCTCATCTTTGGCAATTTCGGTGAGAACACATTCTTCCATTTCTTCATGTAATATGTTTATTCAGCTACAGTTATGAGCTAAAATAATTTTGTTGGGGGGAGGGTGTTGAGTATGTATAATATTGCTACATACCTCAAGGGACCCACAGACTCGCAGGGGAAAAAGACATGGAATTAAATAAAAATTGCACAATTACAGCTTCTACATCTATATTAAGTGTGGAAGGAAGTGTCTTTTTCCTGTGGAAATGTTAAGAAAAACAATGTTCATGAAAAAGATGATCCAGGCAGTCTGAAAGAGGAGATAAGGTTTTGAAGATGGAAAGGGAATGAAAAATTCCAAATAGACCTATGGGTGAGATTCCAAGCCGAGGAAAGTGCTGTAAAACAACTTAGTGTCTAAGTTGTGGTGTGAGGTGTATGTAATAGCCAAGTTCAATCTTTGTCAGATTATTGTGGGTGAGAGAAGTGTGACGGTCAAGCTGGCAGACAGGTCACAAAGTGTCAAGCCTTGTGCTTTTAAAGCTAAAGGATTCTGGCTTCATTCTCTATCAGGAGGTTACTAGAGGGGACTTTAAATTGTAGAGTTTGATGATCAGATTTGTAATATAAAAAGATCTCTCCGGGTCAATGTGAATATCCTGTTAGAGGGATGCCAGCTCATGATAGACAGAAAATATGACAAGGAATTGAAATAAGACTGTAGAATTGAGTACCAAGAGATGAAAAAGAAATAGAGACATTGGACAGGTGGAAGAAAAAAATCAGCCTCATCTTATCACTAGTGATAACCATTTACTTACTAACAGAAAGGAACTATACTGAGCTTTGAACTTATATTGAATATCTACTAACCACCTTAGGAGAATGGACACCGCTATCTCCACTGTTTAGGGGAGGATAAGAACATTTAAACTATTTCAATTGGCTTTCCAAGTTCAAATATCTAATATGTGTAGATTTGAAATTCAAAACCAGATATTCGATTTCAAAGCTTTACATTTTATTTTATTTAGAAAAGTCTTTTAGTAAGTCTTCTTTAAAAATTCCCCACTTTTGTTGTACTTTGTGTATTTCCTTTTGTAAATTGTTGGTTTATACATTTCTGCTTATTTGCTAGTGGGATATTCAATCTGTAAGATGTTTTGGTATTATAAATATCACTGCACTGCACTACTCCTTTCTATTTGGATACATTGTTTGTGCTGCTTTGTTAATTATTCTGGATATATATGAGATATAACTGGAGTTGAAATACTGCCAGAACCAAGGAAGCTTTCTCCTCATCACAGTCTCTCAAGGATAATCTGACATTATTAGATCTTTTTCTCTCACATGTACTTTTCTTTCTTCTCCACTGTTTTTTGAACAGCTTTTTTGTTTCTTAAAATACTGGACACAAAATGGTAAAATGAAGCCCATGTTTACATGTCCATGATAATTTTACCAACTGAAATTTAGGTACTATTTTCAAATTCTTTAGGGAAAATATAATCTGATGTTAACAGCTTTCTTTGTATCATGTCTTTCTTATTTATGGTCGCTGGGAGTGAGTAGAGCCTGGTAGTAACATGGCCCCAGAAGACCATGGTGTGCTGTGTGTGTTTGTGTTTTGTGGGACATAAGCATTTCTAAGGGTGAGGGTACCTGCACTCATATACTCCAAAATGTGACACTTAAAATACGGGTACCAGAATATTAACCAACGTATAAAACTAGGAGGGGATCCATTTACATTCCCAAGATTCCTTTGAAACAAAAATAATAAATTGTAAAAAACAGCATGTAAATGAGGGCCTCTGAGTCTTGAAGTTTCAGCAGTAGCAGGGAGGCCACATCATTCCTCATAATTCTTGACAGCACCCCTCATTACTCTCCTTCTTCCTCATTTCCCTTGATGCACTGGTTTCTCTTTGAGCTTTGATTTTCTGAGACAAATACTTATTTGAGGGCCTGTGAATTGGTTTTTCCCTCTGACTATCACACAGTTCCCCAGAAAATCTTTTCTTTTGCCCTCTCTTCCTTGAGGTCTCTGTTCAAATATTTTCCGCTATACCTGAACACCCAGTAAAAAATAATACCCCCATTCACTCTCTTCATTATACATGATTTCTTTTTCTTCATAGCACCTGTCACCATCAACAATTCATGTAATCTTTGTATTTGCTTATATTCTTTCTCCATCAGTGAACTGTAGGGGTTTTTTTTTCTCAGCACCCTGTAACTCTTTATCAAACTTGGTCAGTACTTAATTTATATTTCTCGACTGCTTGTCAAAATATCTTATTAAAAGTGTGGAATAGATAACCACTTGGGGAAAAGGCTGAGAGCGGGACTGGGATTCCTAATCAGGGATGGACACAGATGATCCACTAAAGGAGACACGTTCCATACAAAAAATATACATATTAATTTGTTGACAACAAAATATAAATTGTAGCATTTCAACGGAGTAGTGCCCATTTGTGAAAAAATAATTATGTTATTTTTTCTTTACTACTAGTTACTTCCACCACATGGAACAAGAGAATTATACACAAATTTTAAGATTTATTCCTGCTAGATTATCAAACAAACCAAAACTTCAGCCTGTCTTATTTGGGCATTTCCTCTCCTTGTACCTGATTACTATGTTTGGAAACCTTCTCATCATCTTTGCCACCATCTCAGCCTCTTACCTTCACATGACTATATACTTCTTTCTCTCCAACCTGTCCTTTGTAGACATCTGTTTCACCCCCACCCCACCACCATCCTAAAGATGCTACTGAATATCCAGTCTCAGAACAAGTCATTACCTATGAATTTGCATCATATAAATATATTTTCTCAAATTATTTGCAGAAATGGACAATTATTCTGACCATAATGGTCTATGACCTCTTTGTGGCAATCTGCGACCCCCTGTACTACATGGTCATCATAAACCCCTGGCTCTGTGGACTGCTGGGTTTGATGTTCTGCATCATGAATGTCCTGTATTCCTTGTTAATGGTGTTGCAATTTTCCTTCTGTACAGACTTTATAATCCTTCACTTTTTATGTGCAGTAACAAGTGACCCAACCTGCTTGTTCTGATTCCTGCATCTATGACGAAGTGATGTACTTTGCAGCAGTGCTACCAGCAGGTGGTGCCATCTCTAATATCCTTTACTCTGACTCTAAGACAGTATGACCCATTCTTGGAATCCCATCAGCTCTTGGGAAGTATAAAGCATTTTCCATTTCTGCTTCATACCTATCGGTTATCTCCTTATTTAATTGTATGGACTTAGCACTGTATCTTAGTTCTACTACTACACACAGCTCACACTTAAGTGCAACACCCTCAGTGTTGTACACCATAATCACATCCATGCTAAACCCTTTCATTTATACTCTGAAGAATAAAAGCTATAAAAGGGGATCTGAAAAGTTTCTTATTGATGTCAGCTATAAAAGGGTTTAAGAAGTGCCCTGATTGTAGAGTTCAAAGCCCCAAAACCAGAAATTATGATTCTTTGATCATATTGTGGAAAACAATTTACTCCTTTTAATTTCCTGGTGTTTTCATTTTTTTTTTTTTTAGATTACAACTTCTCTCTATATTTTAAGTACCTGGTTTTATTAACTTTTCTGTTCTTGATATTCAGTAGTTTTCCCCCTTCTTGTTTTCTTAGTCTCCCAAATTTATTAATGACCTCAGGTCTCAAATATATGGAAATTCCATTTATCTCATGGGAGTACCTAAATTTCTTAAGAGTACTTTCTTTATAAATAACAAATATTAAGTAATTTTTCTTTTGTTTTACTAAATCAGTAGTCATGAGTTATACTACTCCTATGGAATAAACTACACTTGATGACCAAGGCAATTTATATAATTTAATAATAGAAAAAATCAGAGACCACAGTTTATTACTTTTGTGTAGATCAATATTTTGGATATCACTATCTTAAATGCTCTTCCTGATAAGGTAAACTTAAATACACTAAAGTGTTTTATAGCTGGTCATTGAGTTTTATTCTTCTTATTAGAATCCTGTTCTTTTTCAGCTTGGTGTCCACAATGCCTACCTTAGTCTCTGATAAAAATTGATTATCAGATACATGTCTCCAAATGGACTCTACACACAAACACAAGGGTCAATATATAGATTGACTTAGCCTTAAAGTAAGAAACATTATTAAATATGATGAAGTAAAATTTAAATTATACTTTCGATTATTATTCAAAATAGTTTTTCAAGCTGTACATCTCCTCACTGATGTATGTGTCTATGTTTAAGGAGGTTTATCTATTTGGTGAAGGATGGGTTGTCATATTTTATGTTTTTTTATTGTATTACTTCACTGTTTTCATTGAATGCTTCCAGTTATGCCTACAAATATAATTTTTTCATTACTCAAAATAAAATATTTCCCCCTTTTCTAAAATTTTTATAACCAGACTCAGAGTCTGGTTGCAGTGGCAGAGGTGTACACAGAGCTTCTACATTCCAACCACTGTGGTGTCTACAGCAACAAGGTAAGAGGCAATAGCTGAGGCAACATCCCACAAACCCAGCCCACCTCTCCTTTCCCTATCTTGCCAGTGTCTGAGCTTCCAACCCAAGTAATCCCAAGTGCAGCTGAGACATTTCTGTGGCCCCAGCAGTTAATCCAGCAACCACAGTGACACCAGCAACAGCAAAACATTAGTGACCCCCAGAGTCACAGGTGAGAACAATGAGACTACTGGCAACACCCTGAATAGAGGTGGTGGAGGGTGATATGTGTAGATTCTCAAATACAGTCAGAGGCAGCTCAGGTAAGAGAAAAGAAAAACTAGCACCATAGCACTACCTACTAAAAACAAAAGGCTTCTAATATCCAAATTGTTGAAAAGTTTGAATTAAAACAAATAAAGATAAACCTAAGATATTATTTGCTATGACAGAAGTTTCAGCAGAGAAATAACTCTGCAAGCACCACAAATAGCCATGATAACATGGCATTACAAAAAAAAACAACAATTCTCCAGAAATCAAACATAAAGTCATGGAAGATTGTGCTCTAACTGATAGAGAATTCAAAATAGCTGCCATGAAGAAACTCAGAAAGGAAGTTTATGAGCTCAGGAAGAAAATTAATGAGCAGAAGCAATATTTTACCAAAGAGACTTTAACACTAAAAAGGAACCGAAAAAAAATTCTGGAGCTGAAGAACTCAATAAATGACATGAAGAATGCATTATAAAGCATTGAGAATAGAGCAGATCATGTAGAAAAGAGAATTAGTGAGCTCAAAGATAGGAACCTAAAAATGATGCAGGTAGAAGAGGAGAAAGAACTAAGAGTTAATCAAATGTAGAAATTCTATGAGAGTTATGCAACTCTATTAGAAAAGGCAACACAAGGATAAAGGGTATCCCAGTAGAAGAGGAGAGAGAGAAGGGAGCAGAGAGCTTATTTAAAGAAATAACAGCTGAGATCATCACAAACTTGGGGAAGAAACTTGATATACAATCCATGAAGCTAATAAAACAACTAATTATCTCAATGCAAAAAGATCTCTCTAAGACAAATGATAATAAAACTGTCAAACATCAATGACAAAGACTATTAAAGGACTAGGGTAACAAAAAAGTTAATAACCTACAAGGGAATCCTCGTTAGGCTATTAGCAGATTTTTCAGTATTAACCCTAAAGGCTGAAAGTGTAAAGATATATTCACAATATTGAACAATAAAAATTGTCAGCCAAGAATACTCTATCCAGCAAAGTTATATTTTAGATATGAATGTGAAATAAAGGGTTTTTCCAGACAAAAAATGCTGAGGGAGTTCATTTCCACTAGACTTGCCTTACAGAAAATGTTGAAAGGCACTCCTCTACCTAAAAAAAAAAGTAAAAATATGCAAAGCTTTGAACAAGGTGATAAATAGACAGATAGAATCAGAAAATTGAAACTTTGTATCAGAATGAGATAGTAAATATTTAATTATAACGTAAAGTTCAAAGGGAAAGGAAGCATTAATAGTAAGTATAACCACTTCAATTAGCTAACAAATTCACAACACAAAATGGAATAATTTATGACAACAAAAACATAGAAAAGGAAGAGAAAAAAATGAAACGTGCATGGGCAAATGAAGTTAAGATTCTATCAGCAGATAAAGAACTATCTTACCTATTAGGTCTTTTATACAAACCTCATGGTAACCACAAAACAAAAATTCAGAGCAGAGTCATGAAACATGAAAAAGGAGAAAACTGAGAAATACATCACAGAAAACTAGCAAACTAAAGTGACAGAGACAAACACAAGGAAAAAGAATCAATGGAATTACAGAACAACCAGAAAACAAAAGATAAATTGGCAGTATTAAGTCTTCATACATCAATAATCACCCTAAATGTAAATGGATTATTCACCAATAGAAAGACACAGAGTGGCTGGGTGAATTAAAAAATAAGTCCCAACAAAATGCTGCCTCTAGGAGACACATAACAGCTCAAAGTAACAGAGGCTTAAAGTAAAAGTATAGAAAGTGATGCTCCAAGAAAATAGCAAGGACAAGAAAGCAGATGTAGCCATACTTATATCAGACAAAATAGACTTCAAGCTAAAAAAATTAACAATAGACAGAGATTGACATTATATAATGACAAAGGGGACAATTCATCAAAAAGACATAACATTTATTAACATTATGCACCTAACATAGGATAACCAAATTATATAAAGCAATTATTAACCAGTCTAAAGGGAGAATTTGTCAGCAACCCAAAAATAGTAAGGGACTTTAATACTTCACTTACATCAATGGATCATCCAGAGAGAAAGTCAATAGGAAAACATCAGCCTTAAATAAAACAGTAGACCAGATGAATATATATATACACACACACACACATATAGAACATGTCATCCAAAAGCAACAGAATATACATTTTTCTCAAGTGTGTATGAAAAGTTCTCAAAGAAAGACCATACATTGGAAAACAAAGCAAGTTTCAATAAATTTAAGAAGATTGAAATCATATCAAGCATCTTTTCTAACCACAATGGTATGAAACTAAAAATCAACTATAAGAAGAAACCTAGAAAAGTCATAAATACGTGGAGGCTAAACAGCATGCTACTAAACAACTAGTTGATCAATGAAGAAGCCAAAAAAATACCTACAGACAAATGAAAGTGAAAATACAACATACCATTATCTGTGGAATGCAGCAAAGCAGTACTAAAAGGAGAGTTCGTAGTAATACAGGCCTATCTCAAGAAACAAGAAAAATCTCAAGTAACCTTACATTACACCTAAAGGAAGCAGAAAAAAGAAAAAGAAAAGTCCAAAGTCAGTAGAAGGAAGAGAATAATAAAATTGATAGCCAAAAAAAATTAAATGGAGACTAAAAACACAATAGAAAGGATTACTGAACCTAAGAGCTAGTACTTTGAAAAAAATTAGCAAGTTGCTAGCTACACCAAGAGAATAAGAGAGAAAGATCAAGTAAATAAAATCAGAAAAGAAGAGTAATTATAATGGATATCACAGAAATACAAAAGACTATGAGAGAATACTATGAAAAGCTATATGGCAACAAACTGGATAGAAGAAATAAATAAATTTTTAGAATCATATAACTTTCCAAAATTGAATTAATAAGAAAGAGAGAATGTAAACAGACCATCACTACTAAGGAGACTGAAACAATAATTAAAAACCTCCCCTAAAACAAAAGTCAAGGATCAGACAGCTTCTCCGGTGAATCCTATCAAACAATCGAAAGGTTAAATACCTACCCTTCTCAAACTCTTCCAAAAAATTGAAGCGAGGGAAACGATTCTAACACATTTTACAAGGCCAAAATTACCTTTGTACTAAAACCAAAGGACAACAACAAAAAAGAAAATTACAGGCCAATATTTCTTTTTTTTTTTTTTTTACAAAGAAGTGGCTTTTTTTTTTTTTGCAGGATTCATCGTAAACTAACATCTAATGCCAGTCTTCCTCCTTTTCCTCCCTCAAAGCCCCAGTATATAGTTGTGTACAGTGGTAAGTTCCTCTGGTTCTTCTATGTGAGCTGCTGCCACAGCAAAGTCTACTTACAGATGACTGGTGTAGCTCCACACCTGGGAACTGAATCCAGGCCACCAAAGAAGAGTGCACTGAACTTTAACCACTAGGCCATTAGGGCTGGCTATATAGGCCAACATTTCTGGTGAACATAGATGCAAAAACCCTTAACAAAATATTAGCAAGTTGAATACATCAATACACTAAAAGCATTATACATCATGATCAAGTGGGATTTATTCCAGGGATGCAACCATGAAAAGATGGTTCAACATCCACAAATCAATCAACATAATACACCACTTTAACAAAATAGAGAATAAAATTTACAGGACCATCTGAATAGTTGTAGAGAAAACATATGACAAGATTCAGCATCCATTCAATCTTAGCCAGAACAATTAGGCAAGAAAAAGTAATAAAAGATATACAAATTGTAAAGAAAGAAATAAACTGTCACTATTTGCAGATGATGTGATTTTTTTATATTGAAAAGTCTAAAGAATCCACCAAAAAACTATAAGAAATACTAAACATATACAGTAAATTTGAAGGGTACAAAATCAACATGCAAAAATAATTTCTGTTTTTATACACTAACAATAAACCAGCAGAAAGAGAAATCAAGAACACAATATTGTATACAATTGCAACAAAAAGAATATAATACCTGGGAATAAATTTAACCAATGATTTAAAAGACCCACACACTGAAAACTATAAGACATTGTTCAAAGAAATCAAAGACAAAACAAAGAAATGGAAAGATATTCTACGGTCATGAATTGGAAAACTTAGCATAGTCATAATGTCTATATTAAGTTAGTTACAAATTTAATGCAACCCCTATTGAAATCTCAATAACAATTTTATGGAAATAGAGCAAAGAATCCTAAAATTTATATAGAATAAAAAAGACTCTGAATAGCCAAAGCAATTCTGAAAAAAAAGAACAAAACTAGAGGTATCACACTCCCTAATTTAAAAGTATACTACAAAACTATAGTAATCAAAACAGTATGGTACTGGCAGAAAAACAGACACACAGAGCAATGGAACAAAATTGGGAGCAAAGAAATAAGCCCACACATCTACGGACAGCTAATTTTTGACAAGGGAACCAAGAACATACAATGGAGAAAGGAAAGTCTCTTCACAAAACAGTATTACCAAAACTGGACAAATGCATGCAAAAGAATGAAAGTAGACCACTAGCTTAGAGCATGATCTAAAATTAACTCAAAATGAATTAGACTTGAATGTAAGACCTGAACCCATAAAACTCTTAGAAGAGAATTTAGGCAGTAAACTCTAACTATGGTCTTAGCAATATCTTTTGGGATATGTCTCCTCAGGTGAGAGAAACAGAAGAAAAATAAACAAATTAGACTGCATCAAACTAAAAAGCTTCAGCACAGCAAAGGAAACCATCAACAAAACAAAAAGACAACCTACCAATTGGGAGAAGATATTTGCGAATCATTTAGCCAATAGGGGGTTGATATCCAAAATATGTTTAAAAAATCATAAACTCAATGACTAGTAAACAACCTGATTAAAAAATGGGCAAGGATCTGAAGAGACATTTTTCCAAAGAAGATTCATAGATGGCTAACAGGCACAAGAAAAGTTAACATCACTAATTATCAGGGAAATGGAAATTAAATCTACAAAGAGATATTATATATACCCATCAGAATGGCTATTAATAAAAAAATCAAGAAATAACAAGAGTTGGAGAGAATGTGGAGAAAAGCAGTTTCCCTCACATACTGTTGATGGGAAGGTAAACTGGTGCAGCTACTATGGAAAACAGTAGGAGTTTCCTTAAAAAGTTAAAAATAGAACTACCATATAATTCAACTATTCCATGTGTCATATTCTGTGGTATATATTTATATTTATAATAAATATAATGTATAGTACATATTATATACATATATAATGCATATATGTGTTTATATATAATTGTATAAAAATACTATATATTATGTATAGTATATAACATATAATATATTATGTATATTATACATAACACATATGTTATAATACATATAAACATAATATATTGTTGTATGTGTATTATGCATTACATGCAAATATTATGAATAATAATTAATATATATTATAGAATACTAGTCACCCATAAAAAAGATGAAATCATGCCATTTGAGACAACATAGATGAAACTTGAGGGTATTATATTAAGTGAAATAGGTCAGACAGAGAAAAACAAACTGCATAATTTTACTCAAATTTCGAAGATAAAAAAACACATAAACACATAAAGAGAACAGATTGGTGGTTCAGAATAGAACAGGTCAGGGGAGGGATAAAGGGGTAAAGGGGGACATTTGTACAGTTATGGATGAAAACTAGACTTTTGGTAGTCAATACAATGTAGTCTATACAGAAGTCGAAATATATTGTTATACACATTAAACATATAATATTATAAACTGATGTTACTTCAATTCAAAAATAAAAGAAGAATTTCTGTGTGCATCAGAAGTTGCTATATCAGAATCTGCATTTATGTTAGAAACCTGGGTGATTTGTATGCATATTAAAGTTGGAGAAGTGTCTATCTAGAATAGGTTTTCTAACCTTTTCACTGTTGATATTTGGGGCAAAATATCTATGTTGGATGCTTTTGGCAGATTGCAGGTTTTAAGTAGCATCCCTTTAAATTTTGAGACATATTCTCAGGGGCAAAATAATCTTTGCTTGAGAACCACTGCTCAGAGTTTGAGAACTGATAGCATCCTGATAGAATTCCAATTGAGACCCCTTCTTCTACTAAATTATAACTTCAGGCAGGCCACTAAATCTCTAAGCTGCCTCTGTAACGGAGAATGAACTTCATGACAAGACTACCTCAGAAAATTGACTTTTATATAAATTAAATTATACAATATCTATAAGATGCAAAGCTCAGATTATAGTGCATGAAAAGATCTAAATATATCTCATAATTAACATACACTTTATAACAAGGGACTGAATTACAGGTACCTTGTGACATAAGTATAAAATTCCTAATTGCTGTGACAAAAATGTCATGAAGCCAAGGAGTGTAGTGTCCAAGGTTTTAGATCAAAGAAGCACAGTTCCCCTACTTGTTGAAAAGGAAAATAGCAATTTTCTGGAGATATCATGGGCTGTGTCTTCACCATAATTCAATGCTTTGAAGATACAAGGGACCTAATTCAAACAAGTTTCTCAGTCTTAAATGGAGAAAACTTTAAGTCAGGTGCTAAGAGATTCAGAGATCTGGAAGGGCAGAGAGTTTATACAGAAAGAGTAGAGAGTTTATACAGAAAGAGTAAAAATCAAACAAACAAAAAAACTGGATTCACTGAACTTTTAACCTAGGCTCTGGAGAACAGAGAATCAGTGGGAAATTTTTTTCTTTTTATCTACACCAGTGTCCCAAAAGGGAATTGTGTGCTTAGTGGTTGAAGTAACAAGAGGGAAATGAGCCTAATGAGTAGATATAGGGACCTGTAATATCTCCTCTTCCCCAGTCTCTCAGTGTGTGTAACCTTGGGATGGACTGGACATGTTTTTTTGTTATGTTTTTAGGTTTTAAGTCTTGCTTGGGGACTGATACTTTAATCCTATCTGTTTTCTTGTCTGGGGCAGAGCTTCGATCTCCATCATCTACCATCCAATGAGAAATTCAGACTTCTGCATGGCAACCTTTCTCTCAGAGGTCCCATCAGGATGAGTCCAACAACCTATTAGACCCTGGAGGAGGGAGGCATAAAAATGTGGGCTAAGAACATTTACCTGTGGTCACCTGAGAGCCAATCCAACTTCTCCCAGAGGCAAGAGATTGCTTTTTTGCTTCCTTGATTAATTAATGTATTTATTTATGATGATAAAAAGGGAAGTGAACATTGAACTCATCATCAGAGGGGTCATTGTTGACATGTAAGTGATGATTAGAAAGCCCAATTTAAAGAAATAATTGGAGGCATAAAGTGCTTCCAGTAAAAATAATATTACTGGAAGATATTACTGGAAAATAATATTACTGGAATATTACCTTAGAATATTTCCAAGGAGTTTTGCAGTTAAAGGGGACTGGAAAATAAAATATTTGACATGAAAGGATATTCACCGAAATTAGGGCATTTATTTTTTATTTTTAAGATGGGATATATTCAACTATGGTTCCATATTGATGAGAACAATCAAGACAAAAGGACTGCTTGTTTGCAAATATTACCTTGCAATGCTAGCTCATGAAACATACATATAATGCCTTCTTTCACTCTGAGTATACACGTGAAAAAACATTTTTTTAATAGCTAAAAAGTGGTACACTATCTTGCTTTACTTTCCAGTTACTTCATTATCTGTGACACTGAATATATTTCTGGGTTTGTTAGCCATTTTCTTTCTATATAGTAAATTGTCTGTGCAAGTCCTTTACTTTTGTGAAGTGGGGTCAGTGTGTTGTTATTGCTGCTTTTCATTACATTCTTTTGAACTAGTTATTGGAGTTGTTTTCACCAAGCTTGCTTTTTGTCATTTAGTTCTTTTATGTATGTATCAGTATATTCTTGGAGAATTGTCAGGGTTCATAAATTTTATGTGGACGAGTCCATCAGTCAGTCATATTGTGTTCTCCCTGCTGCTTTTTAGAGTTTTTTTTTCCTTACAGAAGGTATTGAGTTGTCGCTGTAATATTTTTACATAAAATGAAATTATAACTAACATAGTGCTTCTTCCACAATTTTAAAATTCCCTATATTATATTCTTTTATCACCAAGGTTTGGCAAGTTAATCATGAATCAGTGACATGTTGATGTCATTATATTATTTTACATCTCTATGTTAGTTTTAGAATTTATTTCATACAGTTGTTTTGAAACCACTACCCTTAACCTAGTTTTATTCCCATTGACAATCTTTATTCCATAAGTTCTTAATTTCTTTTAAACATCTTTCTATATTATGTACATATACATATTAATACAATTTTATACAAGTGCATGAATAGCATCCTCTGCACATCATAGATGCTCTTTATGTTTTAGTGCAGTCTTTTATTCTACCTTGTGTCCCCTTTTTCTACATACTCAATAACACTTCATGAACTTGCCTCCAATCAACTAGTTTAATGCTGGTTCATTGTTTTATGGATTCATAATGTTTCATGGTGTGTCTCTGCCATTTACAGTTTTAATAGTCTTTTTATATTCTTTTGTGTGTGTGTGTGAGGATGATTAGCCCTGAGCTAACATCTGTTGCCAATCCTCCTCCTTTTGCTGAGGAAGATTGGCCCTGGGCTAACATCGTGCCCATCTTCCTCTGCTTTATGTGGGACGCTGCCACAGCATGGAATGACAAGCGGTGCGTTGGTGTGCACCCGCGATCTGAACCTGTGAACTCTGGGCTGCCAAAGCGGAATGTGAGCACTTAACCACTGCGCCACCAGGCTGGCCCCAATATTTTTATATTCTTAACATTAAATTGCTATTATATCAATGCTATAAAAATATTTTGAGATTATGAAGTTTAAAGTGTAGTCTCAACCAGGAGAGAATTTTTTCTGCTAGGAAACATTGAGCAATGTCTGGAGACATTTTTGGCTGTCACACTGGGAAATGGTAGGTGGAGGCTAGGGATGTTCTAAACATCCTACAATGTACAGTACAAACCCCACCACAGAGAATGATCTGGCCCAGAATGTCAAAGTGCTGAGACTGAGAAACTATGAGTTAAAGAATATCAGTATTTATAATATTTATCCCTGTCTTCATGTTGTTTCCCTAGCTTGTAACACTCTACATTTCTGCCAGCAAAATTAGATGGTACCCCTTTGCTACATGTTTAAAAGTTCCAATCCCAATCAATGTGATGGCTCTTTAATTTATTTTACCCAGTCTAATGGGTGTGAAAAAAGTTCTTATTGTTTTCTCAAACTATTGTTGAATTTGAGCAAAGATTCATATATTTGATCACCATTTTAATTTGCCTATTATTTTTATATTAAAATGTTATGTAGCCATTTTTCTACAGTTATCAAAATTTCAAATGATATTTTACAAATTATTGTTTCTCAATTAACTTCTGAAGAATATTTTGGTCATAAAGTTTTAAATTTTATTTAAATATGTCTCTTCTTCTTTCTGAGTTTCTTGCTTTAAGATGGTTTTTCCTGCCCATAGATTTATACGTAGTTTTATAGATGTTCATCTAAAATGTAACAGTCCTTCTTACACTGAGGTTGTAATCTTTTAAATTTTTTGTAATATGTTTGAGAGAGGGAAACAGCTTTATTTCTGCAAGTTAGATAATCATTTATATCAGCTTCTATTCAATGATCTAACCTTTCCAAATAAACTGAAATACAAATGTTCCATATATTAAATGACAATATATACTAAGAACTAATTCCTGCTTCATCCAACAAATAATAATTTAGCATCTGCTACATGCCAGAAAATTCTAAGAACATTATGTATTATATTTTTTATGTCTAGGTCCTTGCCAATTTATTTATTAATTCATATTGATATTGTTAAATTATTTCTATTATATTTCTTGTTTCAATCAGTTTTAATGCTTCATACGATTTAGTGGTTGTTTTAAAACTATGCTATTTAACCTAAATTTAGTCTCTTGGACATTCTGTTTAATTCATCATTTAAATTTTCTTAAATTTGTTTCTATATAACTGCACATATATTTGCATATCATTAAGAAAATACAAAAGTGAACAAGGCAGATGAAGCCCTTGCTCATTTGGATTTGCATGATAATGAAGAAGACAGAGTGCAATTAAATAAATGTGTGTATGGTGTAATGCCATCAGGCATAGATATTATAAAGACTACTTAGTTTAAAAAATAACATATTCATGGCACATGCAGGGTTTTATGCAAAAAATATGATCTGTTGATGATTAGCGTGTTAAATAAAGACCAAAACTGGGACTAGAGTGTGCCCAGTGAACATGTCAAAAAAAAGATAAGAAATCAAAGCCCAAAAATAGCAGAGAAAAGAGTGCCACAGAAAAAGTAAAAGAAGGGCCTGCTTCATTTACTATTGGGCCATATAAAAACAAGTGTGGTCAAATAAACATGGAATAGGTACAGGTGTAACAATTCGATCAGGGACTTGAGGTGGATGCCGTGATGACACAAGAGCAACAATAAAGATTCAGTCCTTCTGTGCTCTCTCAAGTCTGAGGTAACAGGTAACTGGTTGCCTATAGTTTCTGCAACTGGATCTTTTGTTGGGCTCTTAATTTTGTGTGTGTGTGTGTGTGTGTGTGTGTGTGAGCAAGATCAGCCCTGAGCTAACATCCATGCTAATCCTCCTCTTTTTGCTGAGGAAGACCAGCCCTGAGCTAACATCTATTGCCAATTCTCCTCCTTTTTTTTTTCCCCAAAGCCCCAGTAGATAGCTGTATGTCATAGTTGCACATCTTTCTAGTTGCTGTATGTGGAACTCGGCCTCAGCATGGCTGGAGAAGCGGTGCGTCTGTGCGCACCGGGGATCTGAACTTGGTCCACCAGTAGCGGAGCGCGAGCACTTAACCACTAAGCCACGGGGCCGGCCCCTGGGTTCTTAATTTATATTTCTTTTCTGTCATTAGCATAAACTATATTTCTTAAAAAACTATTACTTACCTTATGGCAGTGACCCACAATGAGACATGCATTTTATGTTGTGATCCAGCAGATGTGCAAATGCAAATATGCAAATACACTTACATATACACACACAACAGAACAAGGAAAATCATAAAACTATTTGGTATGTACCCTTCTATGTATGACAAACTCTGATATTTTCTTTTGTGTTTTATTTAATTTATATGATTTTTAAAAAGCCTCAGTCTGGCCTTCTAATGAGTCCCAATTGCAGAATATGGAAAACACTTTTCTAGCATTTCCTCAACACCTATTTTAACATTTCACTGCCTCTTTGCTTTTTCTCATTATCTTTCATCATTGGCAATTTTCGTAAAAACGAGTTCTCTCATTTCTTCATGGAATATATATTTATTCACCTACTACTACAAACTATATTAGGTCCGGGGTGGGGGAGTAAGTATAATGTTGCTCCATGCCTCAAGGCACATCCTAGCTACCTGAGAGGAAAATAGAGTTAGGTAAAAAGTACTCAATGATAGCTTCAACATCTAAATTGAGTGCAAGAGGAAGTGTCCTTTTTCTATGGGAATGGTAAAAAATGAGGTTTATGGAAGAAATGATCCAGACAGTTGCAAAGAAGAGATGGAGATTTGAAGTGTAAGAGGGGTAAAAAAAATAAATAAATTCAAACAGCCCAGTGGGTGAGACTTCAGGCAGAGGAAAGCTGGTGTGTAGAGGTGCTGATTTGAATCTGTGGAGACTGGTGAAGCTGCAAGTCGCGTTCAATGTTTGGGAGGTGAATGTGGACCAGGGCAAAGCAGCGTGAGGGTGAAACTGGCAGACCAGTCACAGCGAGTGCAACCTCATGTTTGAAGCTATGGAATTTTGGTCTTATTCTCCAGTGGAAATTTACTGAGTGTGGCTTAAGTCAGAGAGTTTAGTGATTAGCCTTGTAATATAGAAATGTCTCTCTGGGTAAATGTGAATGTTGAGCTAGAGGGATGCCAGCCTGTGATAGATGAGAGAGACTACAAGGAACTGAAATAAGGCTGTGGAATTGGAGACTGAGAGATGGGAAGGAGAGGAAGATGTTGGAAAGGTAGAAGAAAAGATCAGGTTCATCTCATCACCAGTGATAACCATTCATTTACTAACAGGAAGGCAGCACGTCAAGTATTTTTTACATATATTGATTAAATCTGTTGACCACCTTAGGACGGTGGATACCACTATGCCTACTATATAGATAAGGATATTAACATTTTAAACGATTTGGTTGACTCTCCAAGTTCATACAGCTAATAAGCGGTAGAATTCAGATTCTAATCCTGATTTTCTGATTTCAAAGATTTGCATTCATTGTTACTTAGAAAAGTCTTTTACCATTTTATCTTTAAAAATTCCCCATCTCTGTTCAGTGTGGTATATTTCCTTTTGTGAATTCTGGATTTCTTTCCTTTGCTCATTTTTCTAGTGGGATATTTAGTCTGTAAAATGTCTTGATGCCGTAAATAATATCACTTATTTCTCTTTTGGATAAATGGCATTTTTCTGCTTTATTAGCTATTTTGGGCATTAAGGGGATATAACTGAAGTTGGAACGTTGCCAGAACCAAGGAAGCTTTCTTCTCACAATCTCTCAGGGACCACCTGAGCTTATTAGATTTTTGTTTAATCCTTGTATTCTTTTTTTCCCCCCTCTCAGTTTTTTAAACTGACTTTTTAGATTTATTTAAATACAGAACACAAAATGATCGTATTAAAATGATGCTCCACATTTTCATGTCCACAGGAGGCTTATCAATTGGAATATGGGTACTATTTCCACATTTTTTTGGAAAAGATAATCCGATGTTGACAGCATGTCTTGTATCATTTCTTTTCTAATTCTTGTGGCTGGGAATGTGAGGAGCATTGTAGTAACATGGCCCCAGGAGGCAATAGTGTGTTGTGTGTATGTGCGTGTCTTGTGCGGCAGGAACCGTTCTCAGGTCAGGAGTACTTGACCTCATATTCTTCATAATGTGACACTAAAATACAGACAACAAAATGTTAGCCAGCAGGTGGAAATAAGGAGAAAATTCATTTCTATTCACAAGATTCCTTGGATACAAAATTAATAAAGTGCAAGGAACAATAAGTGATAGAGGGACTCTCTTTGTCTTGAAGTTTCAGCAGCAATAGGAAGACCACCTCTGTTTAGATATTCTCTGACACAATCTCTCATCAATCTCCCTCTTACTTATTCCCCTAGGCACACTGACTTCCCCCTTTTTTTGTGTGAGGAAGATTAGCCCTGAGCTAACATCTGTTGCCAATCCTCCTCTTTTTGCTGAGGGAGATTAGCCCTGGGCTAACAGCCATGCCCATCTTCCTCTAATTTATATGGGACGCCGCCACAACATGGCTTGACAAGTGGTGCATCAGTCCATATCTGGGATCCAAACCTGTGAACCCCAGGCCACTGAAGTGGAGCATGTGAACTTAACCACTCTGCCACCAGACCAGACCTGTGACTTCCTTTTGAGCCTTGATTTTCTGAAACAAGTATTTTGCTCAAGTATTTTACATTGGCCACTTTCCCTGCAATGCAAACACATTCTTAGATAACCTCACATCTCCTGTCTTATCTTCCTCGAGGTTTCTGTTCAAATGTCACTTTATTTGCCTGTCTTGCCTAAACACCCAGTAAAACATAACACCCTCATCCACTCTCTCCTTTATACCATTATCTTTTTCTTCATAGCAACAGTCACCATCTCACATGTTATGATTTTTTATTTGCTTATATTCTTTTTAAATCCTTTAATTACATGGACTTTTGTTCTCAGCACGCTTTATTCTTTGTCTGGAAGATGGCTGATACTCACTTGTATTGCTCAAATGCGTGAAAAAAATCTCTCAATAAAACTGTAGACTACATGATCTCTTGGGGAAAAAGCTGAGAGTGGGAAAGGAAATCTCAATCATAGCAGGATACAGGAGATCCCCTAAAAGGGGCAAGTTAGACACATATATACAGATATTTATTTCTTGACTACAAAATATAAATTGTAGCATTTCATCTAAATGAGTAATGCCCATTTGTGAAAAAGTTGTTATTGTTTATTTGCTAGTAGTCTCCTCCACCACATGGAACCAGGAAATGATACACAAATTTCTGAATTTGTTCTTCTGGGATTTTCAGAGGAACCAGAACTGCAGCCCCTCATATCTGGGATTTTCCTCTCCATGTACCTGATCATGGTGTTTGCAAATCTGCTCATCATTCTGGCCACCATCTCAGACTCCCACCTCCACACACCCATGTACTTCTTCCTCTCCAACCTGTCTTTTGTGGACATCTGTTTCACCTCCACCACCATCCCAAAGATGCTGCGGAACATCCAGATGCAGAGCAGAGTCATAACCTATGAAGGTTGCATCACCCAGATGTATTTTGCCTTATTCTTTGCAGGGGTTGATGACTTTCTATTGACTGTGATGGCCTATGACCGCTTCATGGCCATCTGCCACCCCCTGCACTACATGGTTCTCATGAACCCCCAGCTCTGTGGACTGCTGGTTCTGGTGTCCTGGATCATGAGTGCTCTGCATTCCTTGTTACAAAGCTCAATGGTGTTGCAGCTGTCCTTCTGTAGAGACTTGGAAATCCCCCACTTTTTCTGTGAACTTAATCAGGTGGTACAACTTGCCTGTTCTGATACTTTCATCTACAACATAGTGATATACTTTGCAGCAGTGCTGCTGGCTGGTGGTCCTCTTGTAGGCATCCTTTACTCATACTTTCAAATAGTTTTCTCAATCCATGGAATCTCATCAGCTCAAGGAAAATATAAAGCATTTTCCACATGTTCATCTCACCTCGTAGCTGTCTCCTTATTTTATTCTAGTAGCCTAGGAGTGTACCTTGGTCCTGATGCTACACACAGGTCACAATTAAGTGCAACAGCCTCAGTGATGTACACTGTGGTCACACCCATGCTGAACCCCTTTATCTACAGTCTGAGGAACAGAGACATAAAGAGGGCTTTGAAAAGTTTCTTATCGATGGCGGCTATAAAAAGGCCAATTGTATTGAGGCTTAGGAAGCACCCCTGATGCAGGGTTCAAAGTCTCTAAACCAGAAATGATGACTCTTTGTCAGATTGTGAAAGTGTGACTTGCTTCTTCATTTATTTCCTTGTATTTCCATTTCTCTGAGTTCAACTTCTCTATACAGTTTAATTAACTGACTATTATTTCTCCTCTTGATATCCAATAGTCTTTTCCTTCATCATTTTCCTACTCTCACAAAATTATTCTCACCCTTGGGTCTCAAAATATAGGTATTCCCATTTATTTGATGAGACAATATGGATTTCTTAAGAATAATTTCTTCTCAAATGACACATACAGTTAATTTTTCTTTTGTTTTACTAAATGAATAGTCATGGGTTGTATTACGCCTATAGAATAAACTATACTTGATGACCAGGACAATACAGGAAAATCTGAGACCACAGTTTTTCACTTTTATGTCCAGTATTTCTTTGTATATCACTATCTTTACTGCACTTCTTGAAAATGTAAACTTGAACATACCAGTGTATTTTATAGCTAGTCCTTGGATTATATTTTCTTTATTAAGATCCTGTTCTCTTTTGGCTCATTGTCCACAATGTCTACCCCAAGCTGGGAATAATTGATTATCAGATATATTTCTCCAAATGGAGTCTACATGAAAATATAAATTAAATAAATAAATTGACTTGTGGCTTTATAGTCAGAGAAGACCGTAAATATGATGAAAAAATTGTAAATTGTACTTTGTATTACTATATAAAATATTTTTTCCAAGCTATACATCTACTCACTGACGTATGGATTACTGTTGTCTATGTGTAAGGGGATTTATTCATTGAGTGAAGAATTGATTAGCATGTTTTATGTTTTTTCATGGAATTATCTTATTGTTTGTAATTGCAAACTTCCAGTGATATCAAAAATATGATTTTATTACTGTAAATGAAATATCCTCCCCCTTTTCTAAATATTTTTATAACCTCTAAAGGGTTAGTAGAAGAACAATATCAATATCACTCATTATATTTCTCCATTTTGCTCAGAAATCTCTTCAAGATTCATGGTTAAAGAACGATTCACATGAGTGTTTGAATTTACCAGGCTAGTCTTATGAGTCAAGGTCACCATTTTTTATGAACAACCATGCATATCCTTCTAACCACTCCTGGGCACCTTCAAAGAACTTCAAAGTAGTCACTTCTTAATAAAGTCATCTAAAATAAACTTGAATAACTAGGTAATCAAGAATACTGTCTTCAAATGTCAGAACAAGTATTAAAAATTAGAAAAAGCAAGTTATTATTATTGTTTTCAATTATGTTTGCTTCATTGTCCTAGTTAGCTATCGTTGTATAACAAACCATCCTAAGATCAAATGTATTGCAATAATATCTTTATTTTCAGATGAGTTTATATAGTGAGAAGTTGTCCTAATCTCTGCTGTTCTCCTAATGGGTATACAGTCAACTGTGCATCTCTACATTGTGTTTCTAGAGTTTATCCATAATGTTGTGTGCAGGTGTAGTACACTTCTGTTGTGAACCAATATATAATCAGTTTACTCCATTTATACATGTGGATTAATCTAACTTAGGGGAAAAATGAGTTTATCAAATGTG
Source organism: Diceros bicornis minor (assembly GCF_020826845.1). Classification (NCBI taxonomy): domain Eukaryota; kingdom Metazoa; phylum Chordata; class Mammalia; order Perissodactyla; family Rhinocerotidae; genus Diceros; species Diceros bicornis. The sequence continues at coordinate 2,327,646 of NC_080769.1, read as the reverse complement.
AATTGCTATAATTTAATTCCACTGTTTCTATATTCATATATGATTCTTCCAAATAAGAAAAAATTCTTCCACACCTGTCCATTATGACTTAGCTATCTATGCTCTCAATTTTACCTGGAGTTATGCACCATTAGAATTATATCCTTTTAACTAATTAATGAGTATAATAATAAACAATAAACTGCATATATTTTAAATGTACAACTTTTGGAAATAAAGAAGCCATACAAAATTCAGAACCCATACTGCATCATTCCATTTTTATGTAATTCAAGATAGTGCACAATATGCTTTTACTGCTTTGGTATTTTGTTTTTAAATTCAATTATTCTATGCCTCACTTACCTTATTTCAGAAGGTAATGTGGAATAATAAACTTAAGTTCACATGGATGATGTGAGGAGTAAATAAAATGTGTGGAAATACTTTGTTATTTAAAAGAAAACATTCAAGAGTAATATTTTTGTTTATTTGTATACACTTTTTCTTTTAAACAAGCTTACTCTCACCCGTATATGTACATACACATGAATGCATTTATAATTTCATCTTTTATGTTGACCATAAACTTGAGAAAAAGTTGTAGAAGCTAATATGGAATAGATGAATATTTGAAGTAATATGAAATTCAAAGAATGTAGAAATGTAGACACAAAGACTTAAAGTAGAATGGGTGACCTTGATGTTAATAATAAATTACTTTTTCTATCTTACTGCCCAAATGTCTCAAATCAGAACCACATTTACATTTATGGAATGGAACATTCTCTGTACCAGTTATTAGTGCTAAATATCTCCAATTAACCTTAAATTTCTTTTTCAACATAAGGTAGTATGTCAACAGAAAATAACTTTAACCAAGGGAAATTGACCGATGTAATTGTGGAGTTAAATTTAGTTTCTTCAAACATGATTTTATTGGATAAATGTCTGTATTAGATTTCTATTGCTGCTGTTAAAATATTGACAAACTAATGGTTTAAAACAAAGAGATTTATGCTCTTACAGTTCTGGAGGTCAGAAACTTGAAATAGGTCTCATTGGGTTAAAATCAATATGTATGCAGGGCTAGGTTCCTTCAAGAGGCTCAGGGATGATCCATTTCCTTTTCTATTCCAGTTTGTAGTGGTCACCTGCACTCCTTGGCTCATGGCCCTTTATCCATCTTCAAAGCCAGCAACAGTGCATTTTCAAATTTCTCTGTTACATCTGCACTTCTGACTTCTGCTTTGAAATTTAAAGATCCATTGTGATTATGTTAGTCCAACCTGGAAATAATGGCTAATCTTCTTAAGGTCAGCTGATTAAAATGTATTGCACTTGATGACTTAATCTTCCTTTGCTATAAAAATAACATATTCAAAGATACTGGAGATTGAAATTTGGAGATATTTGGAGGACCTCACTCTGCTGCTACAAAATCTTTTTCAGAAGTATATTATTTGGGGGCACTCAAGGACCCTTACATAAAATAATCAAACAGAATTTTTCACAGCCTCTGGATGAGTGAATACACTAGTCCTTCAAAATTACATGCAAAGATAATTTTTAGTGGAGAAGATATAAAACTATCTACATTTAACTCTAACACCCCATCCTTGCTATTCAAAGAGACTTCCACAACCCAGAATTTGCAGCATCAACATCACCCATGAGCTTGTTAGAAATGCAGAATTGCTGGGCTTATCAGGGCCTGCTAAATTAGAAACTAATTTTATACTAGAAACCTAGCTAATTTCTATGTTTGTTGAATTTGGAGAAGTGCTGGTCTAGAATAGATTTTCTTACCGTTTTACTGTTGATTTTGGGGGCAGGAAAATATCAGTGTTGGGGCCTATCCTGTGCATTGAAGGTTTTTAGCAGCATCCCTTCAAATATTGACAAATATCTGCAGAAGCAAAATTTTCTCTGGTTGAAAATCATTGACCCAGAGTTTGAGAACCAGAAGCATCCTAATAGAATTTCAGCTGAGGGCCCCTCTCTTACTTAATTTTAGCTTTATGCAGATAGCTAAACCTCTCTAAGCCTTATTTCTGCAGTGGAGAATAAAGTTCACAACAACACTACCTCACAGAATTGACTTTTATATAAATTAAATCAAACAATCCCTATAAGATGCTAAGCTCAAGTTACAGTGCATTAAAAAATCTAAATATGTCTTTTATAATTAACAAGCATTTTATAGTGAGGGACTAAATGATGGCTCTTAACTTGTCACATAAAGTATAAAATTCCTAATTACTATGGAGAAACTATCATAAAGCCAAGAAGTATAGTACCCAAGGTTTTATATCAAAGGAACACAGTTCCTTTACTTGTTGAAAAAAATAGAAATTTTCTGGAGATATTTTGGGCTATGTTCCCACTAGAATGCAAAGCTTTGAAGGTACAAAAGACCTAATCCAGATAGCCTCCTCTGTCTTAAACTTGAAGAAAACTTTATCTCAGAGTTGAGATAAAGTGCTAGGAGATTTAGACCTCTAGAATGGCAGACAGTTCATAGAAAATGTGTAAAAAAAAAAAAAAACTGAATTCATTGGACTTCTATCTTAGTCTCTTAGGAACAGAGAATCAGTAGGAAAATTTTATTTTGTATCCACATAAGAGTCCCAAATGGGAATCATGTGCTTAGAAGTTGAAGTAAGAGAAAAACGTGCTAATGAGCAGATATAGGGACTTGTAAATATCTCCTCATTTTTTAGTCTCTCAGAGTGTGTAAACTTGGGATGGGTACAACATTTTCTTTCTGTTGCTGCTGTTGTTTTAGGCCCTAAATCTTGTCCAGGGACCAATGCTTCACTTAGTTTTGCTCTCTTCTCTGAGGACAGAACTTTAGTCTCCATTATCTACCTTCTAATAAGAATATTCAGACTTCTGCAAAGAGACATTTCTCTCATAGATCCCATCAAGATGAGTCCAATATACCCTTAGACCCTGAATAAAAGGTTCAGACAGATTGTGGGCTGAGAATATTTACCTGTGGTCACCTGAGGTAATCCTTAATGTTCTTCATTTCAAATCTGTGCTTCAAACAAAATGATATGAACATACTTCTGTGTGCTTAGTGCTAATACATCATGCTTTTTACGTATTTCCAACTTCTTTTTTACATCTTCATTGTTTCTAAATGTTTCTTTTGGACTTTTATGATTAGATGGATTTCTGAAAGTTGCATCACCTCTGGCCATTATTGGAAGGCATCCTTATTAATTATTTGACTAAAGGTCACCTTTATGGTCCATAAACATGTTTCAATCCATATATCTTTATCCAAGATATAACTTAGGTACTTCCTTCTCCACAATTTTATTTTATTGCAATAACATTGGCTTATAGAATTACATAAATTCAGGTGTACGTCATTATATTTTGATTTCTGTGTAGATTACATCATGTTCACCACCCAAAGACTAACTACAATCCATCACCTTACACATGTACCTAATAACCCCTTCCATCCTCCTCCCTCCCACCTTCCCCTCTGGTAACCACCAATCCATTCTCTGTCTCTATGTGTTTCTTGTTGTTTTTATCTTCTATCCATGAGTGAGATCATATGGTATTTGACTTGCTTTCTCTGCATTATTTCACTAAGCACAATACCCTCAAGGTCCATCCATCTTGTCACAAATAGCCAGATTTCATCCTTTTTTTATGGCTAACATTCCATTGTGTATTTCGTTGATAGCAAACCATGTCTTCTTTATCCATTCATCCCTTGATGGGCACCTAGGTTGCTTCCAAGGCTTGGCTACTGTGAATAATGTTTCAATGAACATAAGGGTGCATATACCTTTATACATTCGTGTTTTGATGATGTTTGGATAAATTCCCAGCAGTGCAATAGCTGCATTCTATGGTAGTTCTATTCTCAATTTTTTGAAGAATCTCCATGCTGTTTTCCATAGTGACTGCAACAGTTTGCATTCCCACCAGCACTGTATGAGCATTCCCTTTTCTCCACATGCTCTCCAACGCTTATTTCTTACCTTGTTAATTGTAGCCATTTTGACGGCTGTGAGGTGACAGTTCATTGTAGTTTTGATTTGCATTTCTGTAATAATTAGTGATGTTGAACATATTTTCATATGCCTGTAGGCCATATGTATATGTTCTTTGGAAAAATGTTTTTTCAGATCTTTTGCCCATTTTTTAATTGAGATATTAGTTTTTCTGTTGCTAAGATGTATAAATTCTTTATATAGTTTGGATATTAACTCCTTACCAGATATATGGCATGCAAATATCTTCTCCCAGTTATTAGATTGTCTTTTCATTTTGTTGATGGTTTCCTTTGCTGTGCAGAAGCTTTTTAGTTTGATGTTTAGTTTAGTTTTTTTGTGTGTGTGAAGAAGACCAGCCCTGAGCTAACATCTGATGCCAATCCTCCTCTTTTTTTTCTGAGGAAGACTGGCCCTGAGCTAACATCTTTGCCCATCTTCCTCTACTTTATATGGGACACCACCACAGCATGGCTCAACAAGCAGTGCGCTGGTGTGTGCCCGGGATCCGAACCGGCAAACCCCAGGCCACCACAGTGGAGAGCGCGCACTTAACTGCTTGCACCACTGGGCCGGACCCAGATGTAGTCCCATTTTTAATTTTTGCTGATGTTTCCCTTGCCCAATCAGACCTGGTACTTGAAAATATCTTGCTAAGACTGATGTCAAAGAGCGTACTGCCCATGTTTTCTTCTAGACTTTTCATGGTTTCAGGTCTTACGTTCAAGTCTTTAATCCATTTTGAGTTAATTGTTGTGTATGGTGTAAGATAATGGTCTAGTTTCATTCTTTTGCATGTGGCTGCCCCATTTTCCTAGCACCATTTATTGAAGAGACTTTCCTTTCTCCACTGTATGTTCCTGGCTCCCTTCTCGAAAATTATCTGTCCATAGATGTAGCAGTTTATTTCCGGGCTCTCAATTGTTCCATTGATCTATGTGTCTGTTTTTGTGCCTACCATGCTGTTTTGATTACTATAGGTTTGTAATATATTTTGAAGTCAGGGATTTTGATACCTCCAGCTTTGTTCTTTTTTCACAAGATTGCTTTAGCTATTTGGAGTTTTTGTTGTTCCATATAAATTTTGGGATTCTTCATTCAACTTATGTGAAAAATGTCATTAACACTTTGATAGGGATTGCATAGAATCTGTAAATTGCTTTAGAAAGCATGGACATCTTAACTATGTTAATTCTTCCAGTCCGAGAGCATGGAATATCTTTCATTTCTTTGTGTCTTCTTCAATTTCTTTCCACAAGGTTTTATAATTTTCAGTGTACAGATCTTTCACCTCTTTGGTAAAGTTTATTCCTAGGTATTTTGTTCTTTTTGTTGCTATTGTAAGTGGGATTGTATTCTTAAGTTCTCTTTCTGCTACTTTGTTGTTAGTGTATAGAAACACAACTGATTTTTGTATGTTGATTTTGTATCCTCCACATTTACCATATTCATGTATTATTTCTAAAAGATTTTTGGTCAATTCTTTAGGGTTTTCTATACATAATATCATGTCATCTGCAAATAGTGATGGTTTCACTTCTTCCTTTCCAATTTGGATCCTTTTTATTTCTTTTTCTTACCAGATTGCTCTGGCTAGGACTTCCAATACTATGTTAAATAAGAGTGGTGAATGTGGGCATCCTTGTCTGGTTCTTGTTCTTAGAGGGATAGCTTTCAGTTTTGTTCTGGTGAGAATGATATTACCTGTGAGTTTGTCATATATGTCCTTTATTATGTTGAGGTACTTTCTTTCTATACTCATTTTATTCAAAAATTTTTTAAAATCATAAGTGGATGCTGTATCTTGTCAAAAGCTTTCTTTGTATCTATTGAGAAGATCATGTGATATTTATTCCTCATTTTGTTAGTGTGCTGTATCACATTGTTTTGAAGATGCTGAACCATTCCTGCATCCCTGGAGTAAATCCCACTTGATCATGGTGTATCATCTTTTTAATGTATTGTTGTATTAGATTTGCTAGTATTTTGTTGAGGATTTTTGCATCAATGTTCATCAGTGATATTGGTCTGTAATTTTCTTTTTTTCTGTTGTCTTTGTCTGGTTTTGGTATCAGGGTAATGTTGGCTTTGTAGAATGAGTTAGGGACCTTCCCCTCCTCTTCAACTTTTTGGAAGAGTTTGAGAAGGATAGGTACTAAGTCTTCTTTGAATGTTTGGTAGAATTCACCAGAGAAGCTGTCTGGTCCTGGATTTTTTTGGGGTGGAGGCTTTTGATTACTGTTTCAATCTCCTTACTGGTGATTGGTTTATTCAAATTGTCTATTTCTTCTTGATTCAGTTTTGGAACATTGTATGATTCTAAGAATTTATTCATTTCTTCTAGATTATCCAATTTGTTGGCATATAGCTTTTTATAGTGTTATAATCCCTTGTATTTCTGAGGTGTCCATTGTAATTTCTCCTGTTTCATTTCTGATGTTATTGATTTGAGCCTTCTCTCTTTTATTCTTTGTGAGTCTAACTAAAGGTTTGTCAATTTTGTTTATCTTTTCAAAGAACCCGCTCTTGGTTTCATTGATTTTTTTTCATTATTTTTTAGTCTCTATTTCATTTTTCTGCTCTGATTTTTATTATCTCCTTCCTTCTACTTATGTGGGGCTTTGTTTGTTCTTCATTTTACAGTTCTTTTAGGTTCACTGTTAGATTGCTTATGTGAGATTTTGCTTGCTTGTTGAGGTAGGCCTGTGTTGCTATAAACTTCCCTATTAGAGCCACTTTTGCTATCCCATAAATTCCGGCATGTCGTATTTTCATTTTCTTTTGTCTCCAGGAATTTTTTTATTCCTCATTTGATTTATTCATTGACTCAATCATTATTCAGTAGCATTTTGTTTAATCTCCACATATTTGTGGCTTTACCAATTTTCTTCTTGTAATTGATATCTAGTTTCATACCACTGTGTTCAGAAAAGATGCTTGGTGTTATTTCAATCTTAATTTTATGAAGATTTGTTTTAGGGCCTAATATGTGATCAATCTTGGAGAATGTTCCATGTGCATTGTAAAAGAAAGTGTATTTTTCAGTTTTTGGATGGAATATTCTGTATATATCTACTAAGTCCATCTGTTCTAATGTGTCATTTAAGGCCAATGTTTTCTTATATGATCATCTGTATGGATGATCTACCCATTGGTGTAAACGGAGTGTTAAAGTCCTCTACTATCATTGTGTTGCTGCCTATTTCTCCTTTTACATCTGTTAATAATTGCTTTATATATTTAGGTTCTCCTACGTTGGCTGCATAGATATTTACAAGTGTTATATCCTCTTGTTGGATTGTTCCCTTGATCGTTATGTAGTGCCCTTCTTTGTCTCCTGTTACAGTTTTTGTTTTAAAGTCTATTTTATCTGATATGAGTATTGCTACCCCAGCTTTCTTTTCATTGCCATTTGCATGGAATATCTTTTCCCTCCTTTCACTTTCAGTTTGTGAGTGTCTTTAGGTCTGAAGTGTGTCTCTTGTATGCAGCATATATATGGGTCTTGTTTTTTTATCCATTCAGCCACCCTATGCCTTTTGATTGGACCATTTAGTTCATTGACATTTAAAGTAGGTATTGATAAGAATGTACTTATTGCCATTTTGTTACTTTTTTCTGAGTGTTCAGTAGTTCTTCTCTCTTCCTTTCTTCTTCTCTTGCTCTCTTCCCTGTGGTTTAATGGCTTTCTTTAGTTTTATGTTTGGGTTCCTTTATCTTAATTTTTTTGTGTGTTTATTATAGATTTCTGGTTTGTAATTACCCTGAGGTTCATATATAATAACCTTCATATATAACAATCTATATTAAGTTGATGCTCTCTTAAGTTTAACCTGTGGCTAAAAGCTCTATTCTTTTACTCCTCTCCTCACATACTTTTGTTTTTGATATCATATCTAACCTCTTTTTTATGCATGTGTATCCATTACCCTCTTATCATGGAAACAGATAATTTTAGTAGTTTTGTCTTTTGACCTTCATATTAGCTTCATAGATGGTTGATCTGCTACCTTTACTGTACATTTGCCTTTATCAGTGATTTTATTTATTTATTTTATTTTTTTATTCCTGTTTACAGTCTTTTCTTTCCTACTTCAATAAGTCCCTTTAGCATTTCTTATAAAGCCCGTTTCTTGGTGATAAACTTCTTTAGTTTTTGCTTGTGTTGGAAACTCTCTCCTTCCATTCTGAATGATAACCTTGCTAGGTAGAGCATTCTTGGCTGTACATTTTTCTCCTTTCGGTACTTTAAATATATCATGCCACTCCCTTCTAGCTTGTAAAGTTTCTTCTGAGAACTCAGCTGAAAGCATTATGAGGTTTCCTTTGTATGTAACTTGTTGCCTTTCTCTTGCAGCTTTTAGGATTCTCTCTTTATCTTTAATTCTTGACATTTTAATTATAACATGTCATGGTGTGGACCTCTTTGTGTTTATCTTGTTTGGTGCTCTCTGTGCTTCCTGTATCTGGATATCTGTTTCCTTGCTTAGCTTAGGAAAGCTTTCAGCTATTATTTCCTCAAATAGATTCTTGGCCCCTTTGTCTCTCTATTCTCCTCTGGGACACCTATAATACAGATATTTGTGAACATGATGTTGTCCCAGAGTTCTCTTAGACTGTCATTCTTTTTTAGGGGGTGGGGGAGATTGGCCCTGTGTTAACATCTGTTGCCAATATTTTTCTTTTTCCTTTTTCTCCCCAAAGCCCCAGTACATAGTTATATATCATGGTTGTAGAGTTGTAGCTCTTCTATGTGGGATGCTGTCTCAGCATGGCTTGATGAGTAGTGAGTAGGTCCACACCCAGGATCTGAACAGGTGAACCCCAGGCTGCCAAAATGGAACATGTGATCTCAACTGTTACACCACCAGGCTGGGCCTGTCATTCCTTCTAATTCTTTTCTTCATTTATCTGTTTAGCTTGAGTAATTTCCTTTAGTCTTTCGTCCAGCTCGCTGACCCATTCTTCTGATCATCTACTTTCTATTGAGTCCCTCTAGTGAACTTTTCATTTCCAGTATTGTAGTCTTCATTCCTGATTGGTTCTTTTTTACATTTTTCAACTCTTTTTTGAAGTTCTCACTGAGTTTATACATTCTTCTCCCAAGATCAGTGAGCATCCTTATGACTCTTTGCACTCTTTGTCAGGTATATTATTTATCTCTGTTTCATGTAGCTCTTTTTCTAAGGATTTGTCCTGTTCCCTCATTTGGAACGTATTCCTTTGTCTCCTCATTTTGCCTCTTTCTCTGTGCTTATTTCTATATATTAAGTAGGTCAGCTACATTTCCCTGTCTTGGAGAGGCAGCCTATGTAACAGATGCCTTATGAGGCCCAACAGTGGGCTTCCCTCTTGTGACTGGTTCCAAATGTTCCAGGAGTGTCCCCTGTGTGGGCTACATGTGTCCTTCTGTTGTGGCAGGGTTGCTCTTGCTTCTGGTGCATGGGGAGGCTAGGCTGTTCCCCTGGCCAGCTGGTTGTAATGCTCAGCCATATATGGTTATGGTCCCTTCAGTCACTGTATTGCATGTGGGGAGACCCAGCACAGTTGGCTGCAGGGTATAATAGCACATTCATTTTGCAGTTTTTCTGTTAAGTAAGTAGGCCCACAGTGTTGCTGGTTGCTGGGCTCAGGGTCTTACAATTGTTATAGGCTCAGGCCTACAAGGCTGCTATCAGCTCTCTCAGGAGAGCAGCTCACAGGGGCCACCCCCAGGCATGGGAGCACCCAATTGTTTCATACTTTGGAAGGTGAGGCTGATCCCCTATGTGGTTGTTTGAGAAGCACAAGTCTGTTGCAACTGACAAGCCACACTACCCACAGGCCCACACACCCTGTCAACACAGTCCAGCACTGTCACACACCCTGACAGACTGAAGTGCACCCAGTTGCCCCAATTCAGAGGCCCCACACACTCTACCAATGCAGGTCTGCCCTTCGCACGTGCCATGCCCCACAGAGGTGGACCCACTCACCCCACTGTGTGGGTCCAGGCACACCATCTATGTGGGCCCACAAGTTGCCTCAGGGCTTGCTTTTGGGTGGGGCCATTCCTTAAGGTGTGCTGGCTTCCATGGCTTAGCTGGATTAAATTGGTGCTCTAGTGGGTGGGACAGACCCCTGTGCTAACAGGCTAGGGGAAGAACTCCAATGGTGTCTGCCAGTGTCTATATCAGCACACCTGTACTAGGTAACAAAATGGCTTCCACAAATGCCTCAGTCACTTGGGGGGTGGTCTCAGCCTGGGGAGGTCTCACATCTTACTGAGATGCACCCAGAGCCTATCAAGTGAGTCTCTTTTTACCAAAGGACTGTACACCTTTTCTTCTGGTGATTTTAGGTTGCTTTTGAGAAGGGAAAATTTGTTCATGGACACTTTAAGAGCAGGATTTTTTTTCCCTTATGTCTGATAGCTTTTCTAGGGGTATTCCCTGTTGTTGTTAATAGCAAGCAAAGCCTGATATTATGACTATCATCTCAATTGTGCCGAGTTCTAAAGCTGCTTACTGTGGTACAACTCCCCCACTCATATCCCTCACTCCTCCATGAAAGGCTTTGTATTTATGCTCCCAGCCATGAAGTACCATGGCTAGAAGGGGGATATTTGTCTGTCTGGAAAGGTATTTCTTCCTCTTCCACCTCAGTCAGCACCATCTCTTGTTGTGGGGCTTCTTTTTATACAGTTTTCAGTTCTCTCAGGGGTCATTATTCCAAGAGTAGTTGTAAATTTGTTGTGTATGTGGGAGGAGGTGAGTTCAGAGTCTGTCTACGCCTTCATCTTGACACTGGATCCATTTCTTCCTCCACGACTTCAAAAGCCCTTGTATTATGTTATTTTATTTCTAAGTACTGACAATTCAATCTTCAATCAGTGACTCATGTTGATGTCATTGAGATTATCATTTTATGTCTCTATATTTTAGTTTTACATTTTGTTTCATATGACTGTTTTGAAACCACTATCCTTAACATAATCTTATTCTTGTTGACAATCTTTCTTTAGCAAGTTTTTAATTTCTTTTAAACATTGCTTCCTATATTATGTAGACTTACATATTCATACAATTTTATATAAGTGCAGGAATAGCATCCTATGAACATCATAGATGCTCTTTATGTTTTAGTGCAGTCTTTTTTATACTTTCTGTCACTTTTTTCTTAATAATTCCTCATGAACATGCCTCCATTCAACTAGTTTAATGCCAATTCATTATTTCAGTGGCTACATAATATTTCTTGGTGAGGCTATGACATTTATACACTTGATGATCTTTCATATTCTCAGCATTAAATTACCATTATATTAATGCTACAAAAATATTTTAAGATTGTAAACTTCAAACAATAGTTCCAACCACAGGTGATTTTGTTGTCCAAGGCACATTTACCAATGTCTGGAGACACTTTTGACTGTCACACTGGACAGGTGTGGGTGGAGTCTAGGGATGCTCTAAACATCCTACAGTGCACAGGACAGACTTTACTACAAAGTATAATCTGGCCCAGTGTGTCCAAATTGTTGAGATTGAGAATCTCTGAGTTAAAGAATTTCATTATTTGTAATATCTATAGGTGTCTTCAGGTTGTTTCCCCAGCCTTGTAACTCTTTGTGTTTCTGCCATCAAAATTAGAGAATACATTTTGCTACATGTTTAAAAGTTTCAAACCCAATCAATGTGACAGCTCTTTAAGTGTTTTCCCAGAATAATGGTTGTGAGAGACATTTTTGTTGTTTTCTTAAACTATTACTGGGTTTAAACAAAGATTCATATACTTGATCACCATTTTGATTTGCCTACTATTATTATGTGTCCATATACCATTTGCGTGTTTTTATACAATTATCAGCATCTCAAGTAATTTTTACAAATTATTGTCCCTCAATTAACTTTTGAAGTATACTTTTGGTCATAAAATGTTTAAATTTTATCAAAAATGTCTCTCTTCCTACTTTGGAGTTTTTTGATTTATTTAAGAAAGTTTTTGCCTACCTGTAGATTTTATATGTAGTTTTCTACATATTCATCAAAAAGCTATGGTTGCTGTTACACTGACATTGTAATCCCTCTGAAATCTTGTAAGATGTCTGAGGGCAGGGATTGATTTCATTTTCTTCCAGATAGCCATTTATGCTAGCTTTTATATAATAATCCAATCTTTCTTACAAAATTGAAATACTATTTTGCTGTATTGTAAATGTCCACATATTCTGAAAGCTAATTCCTAATTTATTTCACAAATAATACCTGAACATCTGCTACATGCTATAGTGCTCTATGTACACTTTAAATTATATTTTCTTAGGTCAACTGCTCTGCTAATTTAATTATTAATCCATGCTGATTTTGTTCAATTACTGTTATTGTATATCATGTTTCAGTTAGTTTTTATTTGTTTCTTTTTTCTTTTCTTTCAGTTAGTTTTTGATGTTCCATTTAATTTTGCTTAATAGAGTTGTCTGAAACCACTCTATTTAACTGGTTTTATTTTCTCTGCCATTTTTTTATTTTGTAACTTCTAATTTTCTTGAACTTATTTCTATATAAGTGCCATATATTCAAATAAATATGTAAAAATACAAAGCAGGTAAAATTCTTTCTCTTTCAGATCATGCATTATAGCAACAAAGACAGAGTATAATAAAATAAATGTGTGTATGTCATAATGTACTCAGGCATAATCACATGAAAAAAGTGATTCAGTGTAAAGTAATAGAATTGTCCTGCTGTCTGTTGGATGTATAGAACTTAGTCTGGGGAGGTCTTTGCATGTTGGGTGAAGTCCAGAATGAGGACTAAAGTGTACCCATTGGATTTGTCAAAAAAGAAATGAAAACCCAAAGCCCAAGAATTACAAAAAAAAATTTTTTTTTTATAAGAAAAGGGAAATAGGGGTTTGCCTCATTCACTATCAAACCACATAAAAACCAATTGTCCAAATAAGTAAGTAACAGGCACAGGACAAACAAGTCTTCTACTCCTTGACATTAAAAATAACTGACTTTTGCTGTACGCTAAAAAGTTCATTTTGTGAAATGTTGGCTTATTCTTTTTAATCATTTTTTTTTCTTGGAGGGTTTAATCTGTAAGATGTCTGACACCATAAAGGTAACACTTCTTTGGATTTTGTAGAAATTTATTTTTGTTCTTTTATTATTTTGCTGGGTATCAAGGGGATGTAATCAGGATTGGAATGCTCCCATAACCAAGGAACACTTTTCTTTCTCACAGTCTCTCAGGGGCCATCTGAACTAACTAGATCTTTTTTCTCCTCATCTATTTTATTCCTCTATTTCTATATCTCTGTTTATTGAAAAGATTTGCTTATGTTTCTTTAAATATGGTGTGTAAAATGGACATACTGATATGGAGCTACAAGTTTAGTTTTTCATGGAAGGGTCACAATTTTAAAATTCTGGTACCATTTCTACACTCTTTAGAGAAAAGATAATTGATTTGGAATATTTCCACTCATAGTCTAATCAGTGTAGGTGGGGTTGAGAAGGGCGTGGTAATAACACAGCTCTGGAGGCCATGGTGTTTATATGTATATGTGTGTGTGGGTGGTCCCTGTGGAGTGACAGTCCTCAGAGCAGGGGTACCCCGGGCTATATATTCCAACGTGACTCATAATACAGAGGCCAGAATTCAATAAATAGGAGTTACTAAATATAGGCTTTGTTATAATTCATAGGTTGCTTTTGAAACAAGATTAATAAAGTACAGTAGATACATAGTGTGGATAAGAGACTGTCTTGAGTTCTTAGCAGTAGCAGAGAGGCCACTTTATTCCTTGACATTTTCTGACACTGTGTCTCATCACTCTACCTCTTGTTTATTCACCTTACAACATAGGCTTTCTTTTTTTGACTTGAACGTTTGAAGCAAGCAGCATCCTCAGGGCCTTTGCACTGACCATTCCAGATGACCAAACAGAATCATCACAAATATTAACAACTTTTTTACTAACAGGAAGGAACTATGCTAAACTTTTTACATTTATTGACTAAATCTGTCAACCACATTAGGAGAATGGTTATTGCTACTTCCACTATTTGCATGAGGATATAAACATTTAGAATTGGGTTGCACTTGGGGCCTGAGGTGGTGCTGAGGAGCAGAGACTGAAAAAGCTTGATGCTGGCACTGTCCATTGAGGTGCAGCTTGGTGGGAGACTACAACTAAAGCAGCCCAGAGCAGAAGAGGCCATCACCACTGCCTTCTGTGGAGCCCAGCAAAGCTAGCCATGGCATTGTTGATACCACTGAATGGGGTGAAGAAGACGGCCAAAGAATGCATCACTGACCTCTTTGTCAAGGCTGACAGTGATGATGAAAGCATAGAAAACTGCCCCCTTTCCCAGAGGATCTTCATGATTCTTTGGCTCCAAGCAGTTGTGTTTAGTGTCACAACTGTTGGGCTGAAAAGAAAGCTTGCAGACCTGCTCAACATGTCTCTTGGGACCCACTCACCATTTATAACTTTCAACAAAGTAAAAATAGATGTAAATAAGATTGAATAATTTCTTGAATAAGTCTTATGCTTTCCTAGGTGCTCAAAACTTTCACCAAAATATCCAGAATCAAATACTGTTAGAATGGACATCTTTCCCAAATTCTCTGTGTATATCACTTCTAGGCCAGAGGTTGATGAAGCATCAGAGAGGCATCTCTTGAAAACACTGCAGAAACTAGATGAATATCTGAATTCTCCCAAACCCGGTGAAACCAGTACGGAGGACATTATAATTTTCTACACATACGTTTCTTTGTGACATTGAAATAACATTAGCTGATTGCAAACTGCTGACCAACTACACATTGTCAAGATGTGGATAAAAACAATCTCAACTTTGATATTCCAAAAAGAGTGACTGGAATCTGGAGATACTTAACTAGTGATTATATTAGGGATGAGTTCACCAATACCTGTCCCAATGATAAAGAGGTTGAAATAGCATATAGTGATGCAGCCAAAAGACTTACCAAGTAGATAGAAGTTATGAAAGAGAGGTCTTCACATCTTCCTCTGACTAAGAATATGCTTTTCCAAACAGACTGCTCTTTTTCCTATAAAGTAGAAATTTTATTTTGCATAAAAATGTAGTTATTCAAGGTTAGAAAAAAGATAAAGTATAGTAGCTATCTTTAAACATACGCTTCTAAGAAGTATTATTTTAAAATTATTTTACTCTGCCTACTTCTCCTACCCCATATCCCCCTCTCCTCTAATTTGGAGACACTCTATCACAAACCTTTCACTTTAGGAGTAGTTTGCCATCTTTCTGGATCCCTTACCATTATGTCCATTTACTATATAGAGATGGAAGAACTTTTGTGGTGCAATGTTTCACTATGAAAATAATAATCATTACCTCATTAGTCGGCCACAAACTGGTGCATAGTGCATGTTGCAAGTAATATTTAAGTATTTTTAAAATATTTAGTAAGGCTATATACAAGGATTTCTACTGTATGGAAATATTGTTTCAATTTATTCTTTCCTGGATATGTACTAAAGGATGTTACCACCACAGAAGAGAGCATTCTACAAAAGTTACTACAGGCTTTGATGTTTTGCTGTGTACACAGATTTTTACTTTTTTGTTTTTTTTGGTGAGGAAGATTCACCCTGAGATAACGTCTGTTGTCAATCTTTCTCTTTTTGCTTGAGGGAGATTCACACTGAGCCAACATCTGTGCCAGTCTTCCTCTGTTTTGTATGTGGGTTGCTGCCACAGCATGGCTGCTGAAGAGAGGTATAGGTCCATGCTTGGGAACTGAACCCAGGTCACCAAAGTGGAGCACACCCAACTTAACCACTAGGACACAGGGCAGGCCCACACAGATTTTTACTTTTACCTAAAAGCATTTATCCTTTATAACTATTATAACATCCCATACTATGTAGAAGCTAAATTTTACAGGGGGTAATGAGATTTTTAAAATCTTCCACAAGCATTTTATCCATATAAGAGAAACCAATGGGCACCTGATACTCTCTGTCTAAATGTATTATATGTATTTTGCCCAATGCCATTAATTTTGGAACATTATTGTTTACTTTATTTTATTTTATTTTATTTTATTTTATTTTATTTTATTTTATTTTATTTTATTTTATTTTATTTTATTTTATTTTATTTTATTTTATATTTTGTGTGTGTGTGTGAGGAAGATCAGCCCTGTGCTAACATCTGCCAATCCTCCTCTTTTTTTTTTTTTTTGCTGAGGAAGACTGGCCCTGGGCTAACATCTGCACCCATCTTCCTCCACTTTATATGGGATGCCACCACAGCATGGCTTGCCAAGCGGTGCATTGGTGCACTCCCGGGATCAGAACCGGCAAACCCCGGGCCGCTGCAGTGGAGTGCGCGCACTTAACTGCTTGCACCACTAGGCCGGCCCCATACATTGTTTATTTTAAAAGCTCCTTTTTAGGTAAGCATAGACCTTGTCATTTGCCAATCTTTTGAGTAACATTACATGATTTAGTTGATTTAGCTATAGCAGTACAATGATCAGTAATGTTAAAATTAACACTAACAGAAATTAACCTGAGAAATGTATGGTCAGTGTGTCAAAATATCAAGTAGAGTTTTCTTTCTAAAGCATATTTAATGTGGATAATCTAAAGAATGCGTTATCCATCTTATATTAAAAACAAGATAAAGTACACAAAATACTAGCTTCCCCATTTCAACCCCATTCATTTTAGCCATTGGATAGAGGATAACTCGTTCCTCCTTTTGGACTAAATTATAATTGTTATGGTGAGCATGTGTTTACCACAGTTTTGACTAATCTCAATCATTACACTTCCTTGAGTTAAATTTTTCTACAGTCACATTGAAGAATAGCACTCTACATGTTTCTGTTTCAAATTAAAGTTCTAAACCAGGAGTCATTTGTGCTCTAATAAAGGAAGATAAAGTTGATGACAGAAAATTCTATGTATTCATTTTCTTAAAAGACTTTTTAAGTATTGCTCCAAAAATTGTGGTTGTGATTATAATATATTTTTGGTATTTTTTTACATATAACTTTTTTAAGAAATGTTATTTCTCACAGGCGGTTTTTGGAAATTTTAAGTATATTGCTTTAAAATGACAATGTTTTTCCCTTTGATATGCTAACATTTATTAAGCACTGGCTTTATGGAAGCAGCCTGATTTTTATAAGCATACTGCATTTTTTAACCTATCACTAATTATCTTGGTATATAAAAATAAGAAAAGCTTCATACTGTATCCATTTGGTTCTGGGAGATTTATTTACCTTATCTTTCTTAGAACACTTTATTGCTGATCTAAAGTTTAGGCACCCACATTTTGTAATGAAATATTGTACGATGATTTGTCTGGTTCTAGAAAGAAGCACTGTTAAGTTGTCTATTGAGAAACTCTGTGGTGGTACCTTCAGTGGGTGAAAATGTCGGTCTGCACCGATACATAGGCAGTTACCGTGGCTTTTCACCTGCCTTCTAAATAGTGGCAACTTGGCATTCAGGTGATATTAAACTTTGCCTCATAGCTTAAAGTATGAAAAAGATCTCAGAGAAGTGGTGTCTGCTCATCCTGGTGAGCAGTGGACTAAGTGCAGAGTAGAGGGCGGATGAGGAAAGAGCTACATTCCTCAAAACAGAGTGAAGATAAACACATTTTGAAAATCAATTTTGAAGTATTTTCCCTTTGGATATTTGTTGTTTTCATTTTTTAAAATTTATCTCATGATTAGACTTAACTGTCTCTCTGTATCTCCAGGGAAGGCAGGTTTATCTACTATGATTCTGATGAATGCAGAATTATTTTTCTCTGTAAACAGCTCTTATTACTTGATCAGGGAAGTTATTGGAATGAAATTGAGGTTGGCAAATGAACAAAAGCTAGTAAAAACCTTTTAACATGCTTTTTATCCCATCTTATTTTTGTGGAAAGATCATAGTTTAAAATCTTGGAGATGTGGAGCACAACATTTTCATTGCAATTTCATGTAGTGTATGGGTTGACATAACTGAAATCATCTAATATTATTTTTACAATTATTGTCATTTATCTCTTTATTTAAACCCCTGCAGTTCCATTTCAGCAAGAAGATTGGAGTCTGAATAGAAGCTCTCACTATTTTGCAAGGGAATCTGAGAAATTTTTGTATTCAACAGTTGAAAAACTGTCTGCTATGTAAACTGATACAACTTTTTATGTAGATGAACATTTTTTAGACTGTTCTGTTATCTTCTTTTACTAGAATTGTTGACCTTTGTGACAAAATTCATATTAGATTTTATTTCTTGGCAACATTGACTTACATAACTTACCTTTAAACCCTTGAGCGATCTGTACACAATTAAGAAATTTCTGACATTCTTACACTGAGTTGATCAATTCTAGAATTTAGGCATTTTTACTTTACTTCTGTTGAGTTTTGACTCTCTCCAGAGTTGTATGTAGATAGCTTTTATTTTTGCAAATTTAAAATATCTATTTAGAAAATATCTACAGGGTGAAAATGAGAAGAAATATAAATGTATTTTTTCATGAATATTTGGATACACATTTTCATCAAGCTTTTGATTAACCAGTTTCTTACATTGTTTATAATTTACACTGGTCAGTATTTGATTCAAAGAGAAGGAAACATTTATTATTGATATATAGTGTATGGACTTTATCCCATTCTTTGTAAATTGCATTATCAAGGTTGGGGCCATCAAAATTATATTTTTATCATGGAAAAGATTTCACCTCCTCAAATCATAATTTTAGACAGAATTGGAGTATTCTCTTTAGAATTATTTGAAAAGGCAACTGAAAACTTTTTATAGAATACTTGTATTTACTTTCACTTTCTGAAACCAGTATATTCTTGGCAGCTACTGTATTAAAAAATAATGTATATTTTCACTATAAAAAAAATTTAGAATGAGTAAATTGGTTCTCCAAGTTCAAACAGCCAATATGTGGTAGATTCAAAGTTTAACACCAGGTTTTCTGATTCCAAAAGTTTTGCATTTAATATTATTTAGAGAAGCCTTTTACCATTTCTTTTTTAAAACTCACCCACTATTGTACATTGTATATTTGCTGTTGTAAACTCTATGTTTGTTTGCTTATTTTTCAAGTAGGATATTGAATCAGTATGATGTCTTGATAATCTAAAGATATCACTACTTTCTATTTTGGATAACGTTCTCACTGCTTTATATGTTATTCTGGGCATGATGGGAATAAAACAGGTTGGAATGCTGCCAGAACCAAGGAAGCTTTCTCTTCATCACAATTTCTCAGGGAACACCTGAGTTTATTAGTCCTATCATGTCCATTTCTCGCTGCTTTCTCTAGTAGATTAACTTATTTTTTAATATTTCTTTAAATACAGGACAAACAATGGTCATATTAAAATCGAGCCCAATGTTTACATATCTATAAGAGGCCTACCAACTGGAATTTGGGTACTATTTCTACATTTCTTTGGGGATAGATAATCCAATTTTATCAAGGTTGTTTTTCTTTATTGCCCAGTCTGAGGGTAAAAAAAAAAGGACTATAGAATATCATGGTTTTAATTTATACTTCTGTAAAAACTACAGAATTTGATAATCTTTTCATTGTTAATTATCTAGCTGTATTTTATCTTTTCTTTATGCCATTGTATGGCTTTTGTAATTTTTCTGTGATATGCTTTGTCTTTTCAGTTTTTCACTTTAAGGAATTCTTTAGGGAGAGCCAAATCATCAGGATCCAATCTCATCCACCTTCATCTGAAAAAATATTCTATTTATTAATGTCTTTTGATATATACATGTTAATTTGGAGGATAATTATATATTTCAAGTATAGAATTTTCTAAGTCATGTGCCATAAAATATCTCTCCAGTAATTCATGTCTTTAAAGACACTCAGTAAAATTTTGTGGTGTTATACATGTAAAATCTCCAATAACTTTTCAGATCTGTTTCTTGATGTCTCATATTTTTGTAGTGAATACCATTTCCCCTTAATATTTCCTCACTTTTAATAGCACAAAATTGATATTGAAATATGTTCTTTTCTTTATCCAACTATATGCTGAATTATTACTTAAATGGTTTATCATCTTATGTTTATAAGGACTTCTGTCAGCTAAAATTACCACTTTGTCTTCTTTTCTCAATAATTATATGGCACATTAATATGTCTTGACATTGGGAATTTACCTGCAAGCAATATTAAATACACCGGTAACCTGATAGGTGGTAGCATTGTGTTTCACCTGGTTTTAGTGGGAAAGCTGTATTTACCCATTACATATTGCTACTATATGTTTACTGACTACCTCCTAAAAAGTTTCTTATTCTTAAAACAACAGCATTAGATATGCATTATTAGGCTCATTTTACAAATGAGAACATTGAAAAGAACTGCATGCTCCCATGTCACATGGATATTACATAGCTGACAGATTCTAACTCAGGTTCTGATCCCATAGTAAATGATTACTTAACTCAGAGTAGTATAGGCAGGAGGATAAATAATCATTTCTGTGATAGGCCCCATGAATCTTCTCATGTACATATTTCTTGTGGCTATTATTTCATTCTGTACAAAGTGCTTCTTTATAGATTCCCTACTCACACATAGTGATTCTTAGTGCCAAGGCCAATGTACCTTCTGGTTAGAACCTGCTGTTCAACTTCCCCATGACTGAACATAGACAATTGCCAGCTGGTGTATTCACCCCAATATTGCCCATTAATCATTACCCAGAAGCTTTACAGCTCTATCTGGGATACTACATACTTTGTGGCAACTTCCACAGAAAATTCTGATTAAAGCAATTGAGTTTTATTTTCATCTTATTTTATCCATTTCCATTAGCAGGAGCCTCAGAGTAACTTTGCAGAAACAGAACTTTCTCAAGTTAGATCTAATCTCTATCCGGTAAGAATTAACGAGACACCGAATATTATCTCCACTGTATTTATTTATATTTTTTAGTGATGGTATTTATTGATCTACCTAAAATAATTTTCAAATTGTAAGGGTATAATATATTTTATAACAACCTAAGTTTGAAGTTGAAATTATGCAAGCACTGGAGACAAGATGTGAGTGGAGTTGGAACCTCTAGTTTATGTTATTTCACTTTATGAGGAGAACACAGTCTGGAGAAAGTGTCCATAGCTTGTGACAGAGCTAGACTAGACTAGGTTTTAACATAATCAGAATACAAAAACTGCACTGAAGTAAATTGTTTTAGTATTAAAATTAACTTTCTTCCTGAAGTAAGCAGAGGACTGTCAGAAATTACAGTGGGTGTTGAAAAATATTTTTGAGATTTGTGATAAGATTAAAAGTTCAGTGTTTGTAGTATTTGTATAATCTATAGAAAACTCTAAATCATAGTCAAATACCAACACTTAAATTTTACATATTAAGGAACAAATATAATTAGAGGCAGGATACTTGCTCTCAAAGGAACTTTGAAACAAATGAAGATAATCAAATGAAGGAAAAAGAACAATCCAGGGCCTAATAGTGGCTAAAAGAACATAAATCATGGGGATTTAGCAATGGTGAAGTCACTCCAGACTGGGTAATGAGGGAAGAATTCCTGAAGACGAGTTTCCAAATTGCCATCTGCGTATATTAAAAGCTGCCTCCTGAGAATCAGCCTCCTAATTTAGCATAAATCTAAAGGCCAACCTCCATCCTCTCTAGAGACCAGGAAGGCTGGCAGACACCATCATTGTGTTCTTTCTCTGTTCCACCCCAACACCAAAGAGCTTGTGCACATCTGTCACCCCAGTTTTTGAAACTGCTGCCCAGAGGACACATCCCTTGGTAGCCTTCTCTGGTGGCCCATGGGGCTTGTGCTTATGGGTTCAAAGGGACTGTAGCAAACAAGGAAACTGGCTATGTTCCCAGAGCTCAATGCAGAGGCAGCAGACAGAAATGCCCATCTCCCTGTTTCTTCCTGAAAGTGGCTGATTTGTATATCTTAAAATCTGCCACCTAAGGTCAAGCTTTCTAATTTAACACATGTCTAGGGCCTGAGTCCAATCTCCTCTGGAGACTGGGGATGCTGGTAGATGAAGTCAATGCATTCTCCCTCTAGCTTGCTCCAGGTTGCTGGTCTCTGCCTGGAATCAGATTGTGCACATGTCTGGTGCCCTTGATTTTGCAGCTGCTACACGGGGGACACACCCTTTGATCACCTGGCTCTTGTGGCCAGTGGGGTTTGTGTTCATGGGTCCCACAAGATTGTAAAAAACAAAAAAATAGTTCTTAACCAGCTACCCTCTTAGGGATCCCAGCAGAAATAGCAGATAGAAAAGCCCATCTTTCAGTCTTTATCTGATAGAGGCCTACACGCCTACTTTAAAAGCTTCTACCTAGGGGCAAGCTTCCAATCAGACTGCATCTAGGTGCTGACCGAGATCCTACTTTTTGAGACAGTGACAGGTCTTAGCACAACTCAACTACTTGGAGACAGTAAGAACAAATAAGGCAACTTGGATAACCACAAAGGTTTGAGAGATGGCTCAGAGCTAAGGCCAAGGTAAACAACAAGGTTTATCTCCTAGATGAGACCACTGTCAACTCGGAGATATGTGGCTATTTTATCTAATGCACAGAAACCAGCACCAAGAGTAAAAAATGAAGAAAGGAAGGAATATGCCCCCCCCCATGGAATAAGATAAAACCACAAAAAAATTATTAATAAAATGGAGATAAGAAATTTACCTAAAAAATAGTTCAAAACAATGGTCATAAAGATGCTCACTGGGGCCAAGAACACAGTGCATGAACAAAGTGAGAATTTTAATGGAGATAGAAAATATAAGAAATTACCAAACAGAAATCACAGATTTGAAGAATAAAATATCTAAACTGAAAATTTTAATAGAGGAGTTTAACAACAGACTGGAGAAAGCAGAAGAAAGGATCAGCAAACTCAAAGACAAGGCAGTGGAACTTGCCTATTTGTGAAATAATTTTTCACTACTTTGTGTTTCTTTTTTATCAGTGAGCCAGAATATGTGTATTTAAGTATTTCTAATTATAAAAATAAGCAAAACAAAAAAATCGTTGGAAATTGTAAAACCAAAACCAATTAAATTTTGCCCAATATGTTCACTGCTTTGACAGAATTGCTGGTAATATTTTGGTGTCTTGAAATCTGAGACTCCATATTATGCATTTTACACTTATGTTTTGTTATTAATTATTTTAAATTTCTTTACCTGTCAAGTCCAAAAAAACTCTTAAATTTGTGGATGATTTCTTGTAATAAAGGCTTTTGGTTTTTATTTTGTATAAAAAAGGCTGAAATGTAAAGTCATTTTCTTAGATAAAAGCATTTAATAGAAGTCTGGGCCTTTGGGTCAAGAGGTCCTTAAAAAGGTCTCCTGCTTACATAAAAACAGTAAACATTTTGAAGTGCTGAGCATAAAATATTCAAAGTAAAAAAATTGTAACTGTGGGTGGTGATGGTAGTTTAGACTTATTGTGGTGATCATTTCACAATATACAAATGTGAAATCACTATGTTGTATACCTGAAACTAATATAATCTTATATGTCAATTAAATCTTAATTAAAAAATGAAGTGAATTTGCATAAAATTTTTTTCCTCAGTGCCTAAAAGAATTTCTGTGTTGTCAGTACTCAATAAATGTGTATTGAATAAGTAAAGAAATTAAACAAATGAGCAAATTATAAATTACTCATGTCAGACATGTCTGTCTCTAACCACCCAACTTGGAAGATATATGGAACATCATGTACTAGTCTAGCATAGAATGAAAAAGAGCATAATTAGAAATCAAATACATAGATGAGAAAAAAGTGCTTGGTGATCTATGACAGAAATATGTCCTTTAGTTACCGAAGACTGATAGAACTTTCAAAATCTTATTGTCAGGAATTGGTGGTTAATGCCAGAACAAATCATTGTTTTATATCCACAGTTACCGTGCATATTTTGGTCTTTAAATACTATTATCCTTAGAAAGAACATAGACTCTTTGGAAAAATGAATTTCTGACTTGGAGAGAAAATGTATATAATAAGTTTTGTCATGGTGTATAATTACATTTATACATTATTGGATTTGATTTACTAATATTTTATGGAGGAATTTCACATCTATATTCATGAGAGATATTTGTCTGCAGTTTTTTTTTTTTCCTTGTAATGTCTTTTTTCTGGTTTTAGTATTAGAATACGCTGGCCTCATAGAATGAGTTAGGAAGTACTTCCTCAGTTTCTATCTTCTGGAAGAGATTGTAGAGAGCTGGTAAATATTTTCTATAATTTTTTGGTATTTACTAATGAATTTATCTAGGTCTGATGCTTCTATCTTAAAAGGTTATTAATTATTGATTCAATTTTTTAATAGGTATAGGTGTATTAAGATAATCTATTTCTTCTTGTTTGAGTTTAACATCTTGTTTTTTCAAGGAATTGGTCCATTTCATTTAGGTTATGAAATGTGTCCACATAAAGTTGTTCATAGTATTTCTTTATTATCCTTTTAATGTTCACAGAAACTGTAGTGGTTTCCTCTTTTATTTCTGATAATATTAATCTTATTTTCATTTTCGTATAGTTCCAAATATATTTTAAATTTCTCTTGGAACTTTTCCACTGACCCATGTATTATTACAATTGTACTGTTTAATCTCCAAATATTTGGGGAATTTATAGCTATCTTTTTTTATTGATTTCTCATTTAATTTTATTGTGGTCAGAAAGCACACATTGTACAATTTTTATTCTTTAAAATTTCTTATGCTATGTATTATGACCCAGAATGTGGTCTATCTTGGTAAATATTCTATGTGCGCTTAAGAAGATTCTGTATTGATGTTGTTGGATTAAGTAGTCTATAGATGTTAATTATATCCAGCTGGTTACTGGTGCTGTTGAGTTCAGCAATGTCCTTACTGATTTTCTGCCTGCTGGATCTGTGCATTTCTGATAGAAGCATATTGAACTCAACTATGTGTCCTTGCAGTTTTATGAGTTTTTGTTTTACTTATATTAACACTCTGGAGTTAGATGCATACACATTAAAAATTTTGACATCTTTTTGAATAATTATCTCCTTTATTATTGTGTAATGCACCTCTTTATCCTTTATAATTTTTCTTTGTTCTGAATCTGCTCTGTTTAAAATTAGTATAGCTATTTCAGCATAGTGTACCATCCTCTATTTCTTTACTTCTAATGCATATGTATACTTACATTTAAAGTTAGTTTCTTGTAGACAACATAAAGTTTGGTCTTGATTTTTGACCAATTCTGACAATCTCTGCCTTTTACTTGCTGTATTCTGACCATGGACACCTAAAGTGATTATCGATATGATTGGATTAACATGTACCATATTTCTTGCTCTTGTTTTATGTTCCTACTTTTGTCTTCCACCCTTTTCTTCCTTTTGTGGTTTTAATAGAGCTTATATTATGATTCAATTTTTCTCCTTTCTTAGACTATCAGTTATATATCTTTTTATTTTTTAACTTTTTTAATGATTGCCCTACGCATTGCAAAATACATTTACAACTAATCCAAATCCACTTTCAAAAAACAGTATACTGGTTCACAAATTGTGTAAGTACTTCATAATAACAAAGTATTCTTAATGTCTCCCTCCAATTCCTTGTATCTTTGTTGTGATTTATTTCACTTATCCATGAACTATAATAATCAAATACATTGTTGTTACTATTATTTTGAACAAACTATTGTAACAGGGGAAAAACTAAAAAGCCTTGTAGCTTCTCTCTTGATGTCAGCCCCGATGTCAGTTCCCCTACATTAAACCAAGCATATATGGGGTTAAAACCAAAGACACTCATTCCCCCTTTCCTGCTTCTCTAAGTTACATTCACTTGCAGATATTGGTTGTTTTATCCTTTGTGTCCCTGAATTCCACAAGGCAAATGGAGGTAATAAATTGTTAAAAGCCCAGGTGGCTACAAACTGAAATTCTGGCTAATTACCAGTTCTTGAGGTTTGTTACAGAGAAACTGATATCTATTTTTCGTGTGTGTGTGTGAGGGAGATCAACCTTGAGCTAACATCCGTGCTAATCCTCCTATTTTTGCTGAGGAAGACTGGCTCTTAGCTAACATCTATTGCCAATCCTCCTCCTTTCTTTTTTTTTCCCCCAAAGCCCCAGTAGATAGTTGTATGTCATAGTTGCACATCCTTCTAGTTGCTGTATGTGGGACGCAGACTCAGCATGGCCAGAGAAGCGGTGCATCGGTGTGCACCCGGGATCCGACCCCGGGCCACCAGTATCGGAGCGCGCGCACTTAACCACTAAACCACTAAGCCACGAGGCAGGCCCAAGACTGATATCTTGAAATTATCAAGAATCTGAAGCTCCCCAACTCCTGGTTCCTGGCGCTGAATCCACCATTCAACACAGGGACAGACAAACGGAGGACACCTGCAGCTTCCTTTATCTTGGCCAAACGCAGGCTGATGGGAGGACACCGGACTGCAAAGCACTAATTGGCGGCGGTTTCCTTCCACTTCTCAGGGCCCAATTTCAGGTGATGTGGGAGGATTGATTGATGGAACCCTAAATCTCCTGCTGTAGATAGAGATAATAACTGGCTCGGTGTTGGAGGATCTCTCCTCCAACAAATAATCACAATCACCAAGGGTACATTCTTTCCCACACTTTCCTTTAAAAATCCCAACTCCTAATGTCTCAGGAGGACTGTGGATTTGGGGGCATACGCCCACCACAGCCTCATTTTGCTGGCAAAATTAAACCATTTTTCTTTGCCTCTATCCCTTGTCCTTGTGTTCATTGATTTGGCTGTGGTGACAGGGTCCCGGGTTTTTCCAGCTACAAGACTATTATTTGGTAGATCAATTAACAATAAAAAATATATATTTATTTTATCTTCACTATTCCTGTTCTAATGCTCTTCATATCTTTATATAGATTTGATTTCAGACCTACATAATCCTTCTCCTCTCTGAAGAACATTTCTTGCAATGTAGGTCTATTAGTAACAAACTGTCATTTTTGGTTTATCTGTGAAAGACCTTTTTTCTACTTTCTTTTTAAAAGACAATGCCCAAGGTATAGAATTCCAGGTCAGTGTTTTGTGTGTGTGTTTTTTTAACCTTGTCGGGGGAAGAGGGAGAATCTCCCTCTGCCCTTTTCCTTAAGGTTCTTATGGCTGGCCAAATAATCAACAAGACAGGTTAGCAGGAGAAAATAATACTAAGTTTAATAACATGTATACATGGGAGAAAGCAGGAACACTGTGTTTTCTCAACACAATAGCAGAAATTCTTGTCTTAAATACTATGTTCAGCCAATGACAAAGGAAGATTTTGGAGGTGGGGGGAGTCAGTTACAGGAGATTACCACTAAAGCACAGTAAACAAGAGTAAGGTTCTTATATAGCTTTAAGGCCTCAACTTTCACATTGATAAGCCTCTAGAAATGAGGCCATCCCCCCCTCTTCTCAAAACAGAGAGGGAGATACCTTTACAAATGGAGATTTCCCTTATAAGTGTAAATAATTGTCTGGCAACTCCTAGCAGGGCCATCCAGAGAATGTAGCCAGAGAGACAGAACTTCTGATGAGATGGGCTTGTTGGTGCATTTCCTATTGTAACATTTATCCTACATTAGCTTTACAACCATCATGATAGATCTGTTCCAGGAAGGAGCCACCATGTCAAATTCTTTAGGCAGTTAGTGGGGGAGGTCAAATGTCCTCAGAGAAAACAACCAAGGTAAAGAGATAGATTTCAGGATGGTCAAATCTTGATCTCCCACAGTCTCGCCTTTGAAACTACAAGTTTCACAGTCCCTTTGAAACTTAAAGAAGTTTCATAGTACAGAAGCTGAGTTGGTAGATTGTTTTATCTCACTGAACACATTTTCTAGTCCTGATAATAGATCAGTTCAATTAAGTTTATTTCAGAAGGTGGTGATGCAGGTGGGCTCTCAAGGTTACGCCTATATTGTGGAAGCAAGTAATCAAGTATTTAATAGAAGCATTTCTATGAAACAAAAGAAAAACAAGATTAATTGTTGGAGCAAATTGTAAACCAGTTTTTGAGGTCAGAGGACAGCCAATTAAAATGATTTTTAGATGTCAGCGTCAAAGTATCCTTTGCAGTTTAAAATGTCTCTGATGGTGTCGTCAGGTCATCTCTTAAGTTTATATCAAGTCCATCAGCTTCAGTTTGTAAGGCTTCAGGAAAAAGGGCAGGTTTAGTTTTCAGTGACTCCAAATGAAAATGATGGAAAAAATCAAAAACGTTAGTTTGGAGATCTGTAGCCAGATATTTTAGGAGACTAGAAGAAATCAGGATCTAGTCCAGTCAACAGATATAAAACAA
This sequence comes from Diceros bicornis minor, assembly GCF_020826845.1. Classification (NCBI taxonomy): domain Eukaryota; kingdom Metazoa; phylum Chordata; class Mammalia; order Perissodactyla; family Rhinocerotidae; genus Diceros; species Diceros bicornis. Next base: position 2,299,278 of record NC_080769.1, on the reverse strand, counting down.
AAACCTCAAAAGACAACAAAACTAGGATCTAATATCTGCAAATGTATACTAGAGTTTTTACTGAAATATAATTTTTCTCTCTAAAATCACCCTCATTTTCATTAAGATGGCCAAATTAAAACTAACTAGTTTGTAAAATAAGTCTAGTTCTAATAGAGTTGGCCCAATTATTTACATAAGTACAGTAAGAATAGCAATTGATCACACAGGCTCTTTTAAATCTGCTTTGCTGGAACTTTTTATAAGGAATCTCAGATTGAACTTAAAAGGCCTCTCGAGGCCAGGAAAGCCAAGCCAAGGATTTTGTCATCAGACTTCGCCTGTAATACCTACAAATTTGGGTGAATTCTTCTCTTTCGAGGTTCCCCCAAAATATTTTGAGGTTCCTTGTACCTGCCAGATAAGTGACATTTTTTACTTATCCTGGTAAGTGTTGTTTGGAACATAAGGTACCAGGCCAATATTTCTATGTGGCTTTATTCTATAAAGTCCAATTTTCATTCCTCAAAAGCTGTATGGTTATATCACAAATATGATGTTCTAGTCACAACCTTGATAATATAACCAATGTTTCTAATTGTGTCCTGTTATAAGGAGAACAGATTCTTATTGAACTTATGTAAATAACTATATTGCCATGAAAACAACAATACTCACTTACTAAGAGTTTCCAAATCCTGGAGGGATCAGGTAGAGAGAAAAAGATAAATATTTCTATTTTACTTACAAAGGTATCATTTACCAAATTGCTATAAGTCATAGCTAGCTCAGGAGAAAAGAGAAAAAGTTTCCCTTAAATCTGAAAAAACAAAACATTAAAAATTCAGCAATACATCAAATGAAAAATCATAAAAATTATAATCATCTTTATCAGTTCATTCAGTCCTGTATAATCCATTCTTGATACCAATCTTTTTGTTAGCAGCTTCATGAAGTCATCAGTTTTTCCATCTGATTTTTGTAATTTTTTTTACCAAGTTTAGTTTTATGATCAGAAAGTTTGTCAGAAACTTGTATTTTAGAGTAAGTGTTAAAGTCTTTTCCATGAACTTCTCTGAAGATGAAACATATTTTGTAAAAGCATTAGTGCAAAGAAATAAGTCTGTAAACAACAAGACCTCAAAATGGCAGTTGACAAGGAAATTTGGTTAATTTTGTGACATACAACACTTTAAAATAATAATAACCAGAATTATGACTGATAACCAGGACAGATCAGAATTTCAGTAATGTTATACAATTTTAAAACGCCTATATCAATAACATTAACCCACAAAATACCACCTAAGCAGGCTTATCATCACTTGTCTGACAATGCTTTCCATGTAATTTAACATACTGAATAAGCCTAATAAGTTTAGTATCTTTCCCCTTATAGGAAGAGAGCAAATTTTTTTGAGAAGTTCCAGGGCCTTTTGAAAATTCTCAAAGAAAAAAAGACTTATTGTAAGATATGAATTTTGGTGGAGCTTGTCAAAAATATAAACAATCAAAGCAAACAGAATATTAAAAGTCCAAAAAGCCTTAATAGAGAGACCTCAGTCTTTTGAACGTAGTAAATTATTTTAACAGTTTTTTTTTGTCTGTCTTTTAGGTAGACTTATTCAAAGGTATAGAAAAATCTTTTGTAACCTCTTTATCAAGTTTAAGAAAATCATCCTTTTAAGAGAAATAAGACCAAATTGTAATTTTGCACCAGCTGACTTCTGCTATTAACTCATTTACTTAATTAAATTCATTTTAATCTTAGCCAACTTGACTATGCATAAAACTCCTTTTCCAGAATTCCCTCCACAAACCTTCTACAGCTTTCTTTTTACATTCAGAATTTGTCCCATGTCTTTCTTTTCCCTCCTAGTACTTGAGGACAAATTTATCTTTCTTAATCGACCAAACAAAACATTTCTATTCTTTGTACTGTGGGAGATCAAGATTTGGCCACCCTGAAATCTATCTCTTTACCTTGGTTGTTTTCTCTGAGGACATTTGACCTCCCCAGCTAACTGCCTAAAGAATTTGACATGGTGGCTCCTTCCTAGAACAGATCTATCATGATGGCTGTAAAGATCATGTAGGATAAATGTTACAATAAGAAAGGCACCAACAAGCCCATCTTATCGGAAGTTCTGTCTCTCTGGCCACATTCTCTAGATGGCCCTGCGAAGAGTTGCCAGACAATCATTTACATTTATAAGGGAAATCTCCATTTGTAAAGGTATCTCCCTCTCTGTTTTGAGAAGAGAGGGGGATGGCCTCATTTCTAGAGGCTTATCAATGTGAAAGGTGAGGCCTTAAATCTGCATAATAACCTTACTCTTGTTTACTGTGCTTTAGTGGTAATCTCCTGTAACTGACTGCCCCCGCCCCCAACATCTTCCTTTGTCATTGGCTGAACATGGTATTTAAGACGAGAATTTCTGCTATTGTGTTAAAAAACGCAGTGTCCCTGCTTTCTCCCATGTATACATGTTATTAAACTTAGTATTATTTTCTCCTGCTAACCTGTCTTGTTATTTTTTAGTAGTTTCAATCACATATGTTAATTAGAAATTTTAACCTTTAGAAACCTTAATTTCTAAGTAAAAACTAAGTAAACAGTTATAAACTTTCTTTTATATTAGTATCTTGTGGCTTGGAAAATTTATAAACACTTTATAACTTTTAGAAATATGTTACTTTATAGTACAATCTTTTAATAAAACACATGTTTACCAATAGACCCAAAACACCTTTTAGTTTTCCTGTAATGAAAAGCCAAAAGTAGACAAATGTACATTTAGCAATCAATGTCTAATATCTTATCTTATTTGGAAATGATCATAGTCAGAGAATTTTTTTTCATAAAATTTAGCAAAACTCTAAAAGTCACCAAAAAGAGTTTGGAAGCTGTAACCACCATAACACATAATTATTGTTTAAAGTTCACCCAACATTTATCTTTTTCACAACTATTTAGTTATTTTTTCCCAATAATTATTTAGATTGCCTACAAGACTTCATAAGACTTCAGATAAAATTAGCCATCATTTAAATTACTATTTTTGTTAACCAGTTCTGTAACAGAAATAACATCAGTTTTTTCTACAAAATTTTATGTAAATTTCATCACCTCTTATACCTTTAAACATAGTTATCATTAAGATTTTTATCAATAGGTCTTGGTCTTCTAATTCTGGACAAGAGAAGCATTCCCAGTCAGACATTTTAAAACATACTCAGGCAAAGTTGATGTAACCTCTTTATATAAAATTAGCTCAAACATTCCAACCTTTATAATCTTATCAACACTTACACTTTTATATGTTCTCAATTCAATTGTAACCTGAGTCAAGGTGTTAAGGTTAGTCAAATTTTTCCCTTCCTTTTTCTGGTCTTTTTTTAGGTACCAAATAAATAATTATGTGAGAGCTCTCAAAACAATTTTTTTTCCTCAATTTAGAAGTTTTTCCAATTCAAAGGATCCGTCGTCTGGCCATTGACGAGTAGGATCTTCATTTGTATATTTATTCCAATAGTGACTCGAACCAATAAGCCTTTTTAAGGAAAGACACGGAGGTAACTTTCCACGCTTAGAATAAATCTACCATGGATGTAAGAGTCGTCCCTGGTGAGGGCGCAGATGATGTAGCCCCCATGATCCACAGAATTCACTCCCAAATATATTCAGAGAAAGTAAAGACCTTCGTTGCACAGGCGGTAAGGATGGTGTCTCCGCTCTCCCACAATAGTGTGGGACGCCTCCAGTCACAGACCCGCTAATCTGTGACACCGGGCAGGCGATACTGGAATGGGATTTTTCCAGCACTAACAAGCAACAAAGGTTAAGATGACAAAAGCCCTTATGGACTGGGCCCTTTGTGACAAACTCCCCTGAGAGCTTGGTACAGCCAGACAAAGAGACAGTTGGGAACCCGAGTCTACTTGACTGGCCACCAAGGTGCACCCCGGTAAATGCACCTTCCGTATGGTGGAGACCAAGGAGAAGATTCTCACTGGTCACAAAGCCAAGTTCTCAGGACACAGAACAAGACAGAGATTACTCTGGGAGGAAAAGGGATCCAGATCAAAACCAAGAGTACTCTACCAAATTTAAACCGAGTCACTAAAAGCACAAGAAACTAGTTTCCCAAATATTTGCTCCTGCCAATCTAAATTTAGAAAGAGAAAAATTTCTCACCACTTCTTTCCGCCGGACTCCGCAGATAGAGATTCCGGGAGGCTGACGTGGTAAGAAGTCTTACCTTTTGCCGGCTTTTGTCAGGCGTTCCCGTATCTCACCATCTGCAGTAGTCCAGGGAGAAGGCAGGTCTTCCAGCCAGAGAAGGCAACTTGCCAGCCAGTGTGGCTTCTGTGGACTACTCCAAAACTGTCGGGGGAAGAGGGAGAATCTCCCTCTGCCCTTTCCCTTAAGGTTCTTCTGGCTGGCCAAATAATCAACAAGACAGGTTAGCAGGAGAAAATAATACCAAGTTTAATGACATGTATACATGGGAGAAAGCAGGGACACTGCGTTTCTCAACACAATAGCAGAAATTCTCATCCTAAATATCTTTTTCAGCCAATGACAAAGGAGGATTTTGGCGGTGGGGGGAGTCAGTTACAGGAGATTGGTAAACAAGAGTAAGGTTTATTATGTAGCTCAAGGCCTCACCTTCCACATTGATAAGTCACTAGAAATGAGCTCATCCCCCTCTCTTCTCCAAACAGAGAGGGAGATACCTTTACAAATGGAGATTTCCCTTATAAATGTAAATGATTGTCTGGCAACTCCTGGCAGGGCCATCCAGAGAATGTGGCCAGAGAGACAGAACTTCTGATAAGAGGGGCTTATTGGTGCCTTTCCTATTGTAACATTTACCCTACATTATCTTTACAGCCATCATGATAGATCTGTTCCAGGAAGGAGCTACCATGTCAAATTCTTTAGGCAGTTAGCTGGGGAGGTCAAATGTCCTCAGAGAAAACAACCAAGGTAAAGAGATAGATTTCAGGGTGGCCAAATCTTGATCTCCCACAATGGCTATAAAGATAATGTAGGATAGAGGTTACAATAGCAAAGGCACCAAGCCCCTTTTATCAAAAACTCTGTCTCTCCCTGACCACATTATCTACACTTGATCTTAGCCAAAAGGCCGAGAAGCGATGACCACATTATCTATAGATGACCCCGAAAAGAATTGTCCTCCTGCCCTCTGAAGTCCCAGACCACTACCCACCCCCAACACGCTCCTCGTCTTTAGCTGCAAGACTTAAGCAAGCAGCTTAGACAGAGGGACGAGTTGCTCATTTCTGAGCTTCTCCCATGTATACATGTTATTAAACTTGGTATTATTCTCTCCTGCTAACCTGTCTTGTTAATTATTTGCCCAGCCATAAGAACCTTAAGGGAAAGGGCAGAGGGAGATTCTCCCTCTTCCCCTTACAGTTTTGGCGTAGTTGCCAAGAGCCACACTGGCTGGCAAGTTGCCTTCTCTGGCTAGAAGACCTGCCTTCTCCCTGGACTACTGCAGATGATGAGATACGGGAACGCCTGACAAAAGCTGGCAAAAGGTAAGACTTCTTACCATGTCAGCCTCCCGGAATCTCTATCTGCGGAGTCCGGCGGAAGGAAATGGTGAGAATTTTTTTCTCTTTCTAAATTTAGATTGGCAGGAGCAAATATTTGGGAAACTAGTTTCTTGTGCTTTTAGTGACTCTTGGTTTAAATTTGGTAGAGTACTCTTGGTTTTGATCTGGATCCCTTTTCTTCCCAGAGTAGTCTCTGTCTTGTTCTGTGTCCTGTGACAACTTGGCTTTGTGACCAGTGAGAATATTCTCCTTGGTCTCCACCATACGGAAGGTACATTTACCGGGGTGCACCTTGGTGGCCAGTCGAGTAGACTCGGGTTCTGAACTGTCTTTGTCCGGCTGTGCCAAGCTCTCAGGGGAATTTGTCATAAAGGGCCCAGTCCATAAGGGCTTTTGTCGTCTTAACCTTTGTTGCTTGTTAGTGCTGGAAAAATCCCATTCCAGTATTGCCTGCTTGGTGTCACAGATTAGCGGGTCTGTGACTGGAGGCGTCCCACACTATTGTGGGAGAGCGGAGACACCATCCTTACCGCCTGTGCAACGAAGGTCTTTACTTTCTCTGAATATCTTTGGGAGTGAATTCTGTGGATCACGGGGGCTACATCATCTGCGCCCTCACCAGGGACGCCTCTTACATCCATGGTAGATTTATTCTAAGCGTGGAAAGTTACCTCCGTGTCTTTCCTTAAAAAGGCTTATTGGTTCGAGTCACTATTGGAATAAATATACAAATGAAGATCCTACTCGTCAATGGCCAGACGACGGATCCTTTGAATTGGAAAAACTTCTAAATTGGGGGAGAAAAAAATTGTTTTGAGAGCTCTCACATAATTATTTGTTTGGTACCTAAGAAAAGGTCAGAAAAAGGAAGGGAAAAATTTGACTAGCCTTAAGACCTTGACTCAGGTTACAATTGAATAGAGAACACGTAAAAGTGTAAGTGTTGATAAGATTATAAAGGTTGGAATGTTTGAGCTAATTTTATATAAAGAGATTACATCAACTTTGCCTGAGTATGTTTTAAAATGTCTGACTGGGAATGCTTCTCTTGTCCAGAATTAGAAGACCAAGACCTATTGATAAAAATCTTAATGATAACTATGTTTAAAAGTATAAGAGGTGATGAAATTTACATGAAATTTTGTAGGAAAAAACTGATGTTATTTCTGTTACAGAACTGGTTAACAAAAATAGTAATTTAAATGATGGTTAATTTTATCTAATGTCTTATGAAGTCTTATAGACAATCTAAATAATTATTGGGAAAAAGTAACTAAATAGTTGTGAAAAAGATGAATGTTGGATGAACTTTAAACAATAATTATGTGTTATGGTGGTTACAGCTTCCAAACTCTTTTTGGTGACTTAAAACTTTAGAGTTTTGTTAAAATTTATGATAAAAATTCTCTGAGTATCATAATTTCCAAATAACATATTAGACCTTGATTGCTAAATGTACATTTGTCTACCTTTGGCTTTTCATTACAGGAAAACTAAAAGGTGTTTTGGGTCTATTGGTAAACGTGTTTTATTAAAAGATTGTACTATAAAGTAACATATTTCTAAAAGTTATGAAGTGTTCATAAATTTTCCAAGCCACAAGATACTAAAGTAAAAGAAAGTTTATAATTGTTTACTCAGTTTTTACTTAGAAATTAAGGTTTCTAAAGAGTTAAAATTTCTAATTAATACATGTGATTAAAGCTACTAAAAATTAAGAAAAATATGTCTGTGTACAAGGAAAGTAAGATGTATAAAGAAGGAACAAAGAATGGAAATATTTTGTTTGGTTGATTAAGAAAGATAAATTTGTTCTCAAGTACTAGGAGGGAAAAGAAAGACATGGGACAAATTCTGAATTTAAAAAGAAAGCTATAGAACGTTTGTGGAAGGAATTCTGGAAAAGGAGTTTTTACATGGTCAACTTGGCTAAGATTAAAATAAATTTAATTAAGTAAATGAGTTTTAATATCAAAAGTATGCCGGTGCAAAATTAAAATTTGGTCTTCTTTCTCTTAAAAGGATAATTTTCTTGAACTTGATAAAAAGAGGTTATAAAAGATTTTTCTTTACCTTTGAGTAAGTCTACCAAAAAAAAAAAAAAAACCTGTTAAAATAATTTCCTATGTTCAAAGGACTGAGGTCTCTCTATTAAGGCTTTTTGGACTGTTAATGCTCTGGTTGCTTTGACTTTTTATATTTTTGAAAATTTCCCCAAAATTCGTATCTTAAATAAAGTCTTTTTTTACTTTTTTTCTTTGAGAATTTTCAAAGGGCCCTGAAACTTCTCAAAAAAATTTGCTCTCTTCCTATAAGGGGAAAGATACTAAACTTATTAGACTTATTCAGTATGTTAAATTACATAGAAAACATTGTCAGACAAGTGATGATAAGCCTGCTTAGGTGGTTTTTTGTGGGAAAACATTATTGATATAGGTGTTTTAAAATTGTATAACATTATTAAAACTCTGATCTCTCCTAGTTATCAGTCATAATTCTGGTTATTTTAAAGTGTGTATGTCACAAAATTAACCAAATTTCTCTGTCAATTGCCATTTTGAGGTCTTGTTGTTTACAGACTTATTTCTTTGCTCTAATGCTTTTGCAAAATGTTTCAACTTCAGAAAAATTCGTGGAAAGGACTCTGACATTTACACTGGAGTACAGGTTTCTGACAAACTTTCTGATCATAAAACTGAACTGGGTAAGAAATTATAGAAATCTGATAGAAAAACTGACTTCATAAAGCTGCTAACAAAAAGATTGGGATCAAAAATGGATTACACAGGACTGAATGAACGGATAAGGATGATTATAATTTTTATGATTTTTCGTTTGAAGAATTGCTGAATTTTTAATGTTTTGTTTTTTCAGATTTAAGGAAAACTTTTTCTCTTTTCTCCTAAGCTAGCTATGATTTATAGCAATTTGGCAAATGATACTTTTGTAAGGAAAATTGAGATATTTCTTTTTCTCTCTACCTGATCCCTCCAGAATTTAAAAACTCTTAGTAAGTGAGTATTGTTGTTTTCATGGCAAAATAGTTATTTGCATAAGTTCAATAAGAATCTGTTCTCCTTATAACAGGACACAATTGGAAACACTGGTTATATTACCAAGGTTGTGACTGGAACATCATATTTGCAATATAACCATACAGTTTTGAGGAATGAAGATTGGACTTTATGGAATAAAGCCGCGTGGAAATATTGGCCTGGTACCTTATGTTCCAAGCAGCACTTACCAGGATAAGTAAAGAATGTCACTTATCTGGCAGGTACAAGGAACTTCGAAATACTTGGGGGAAATCTCAGAAGAGAGGAATTCACCCAAATCTGTAGGTATTACAGGCGATGTCTGATGACAAAATCCTTGGCTTGGCTTTCCTGGCCTCGAGAGGCCTTTAAAGTTCAATCTGAGATTCCTTATAAAAAGTTCCAGCAAAGCAGATTTAAAAGAGCTTATATGATCAATTGCTATTCTTGCTGTACTTATGTAAATAATTGGGCCACATTCATTGAAACTACTTATTTTGAAAACTAGTTAGTTTTAATTTGGCTATCTTAATAAAAATGAGGGTGATTTTAGAGAGAAAAATTATATTTCAGTGAAAACTCTAGTATACATTTGTGGATATTAGATCCTAGTTTTGTTAATTGTCTTTTGAGGTTTTTGTTTTATATCTGTTTACTGGAGTGGATCCTGATTTCTTCTAGCCTCCTAAAATATCTGCCTACAGATGTCCAAACTAACGTTTTTCATTTTTTTCCATCATTTTCATTTGGAATCACTGAAAACTGAACCTGCCCTTTTTCCTGAAGCCTTACAAACTGAAGCTGATGGACTTGATATAAACTTAAGAGATTACCCGATGACATCATCAGAGACATTTTAAACTGCAAAAGATGCTTTGACGCTGACATCTAAAAATCTTCTTCACTGGCTGTCCTCTAAACTCAGACACTGCTTTACAACTTGCTCCAACCATTAACCTTGTTTTTCTTTCGTTTACATAGAAATGCTTCTATTAAATACTTGATTGCTTGCTTCCACAATATAGGCGAAACCTTGAGAGCCCACCTGCATCACCACCTTCTAAAATGAACTTAATTAAACTGATCTGTTATCAGGACAAAGAAATGTGTTCAGTGAGATGAAACAATCTACCAACACAGCTTCTGGACTATGAAACTTCTTTGAGTTTCAAAAGGACTGTGAAACTTCTAGGGAAGATTCAGAGGAGGGAACTGATGGTGCTCAGGGCAAGCTACCCCAGGAGCCACCACTCTGGTATGTGGATTATTTCAAGCTGAAGACAATAAGGACTCAGAGAACTCAGGAAGAATATTTGAGTTTCCCCTCCCAAACTGCCTAAAGAATTTAAAACAAAAGATCTGTTTCAGGAAGGAGTTATTATCATGATGGCTGTAAAGATAATGTAGGATAGATGGTACAATAGGAAAAGCATCAACCATCTTTTATCAAAAACTCTGTCTCTCCCTGACCACATTATCTATAGATGACCCTGAAAAGAATTGTCTTCCTGGTCTCTGAAGTCCCAGACCACTACCCACCCCCAACACGCTCCTCGCCTTTAGCTGCAATACTTAAACAAGCAGCTTAGACAGAGGGACAAGTTGCTCATTTCTGAGTTTCTCCCATGTATGTATACATGTTATTAAACTTGGTATTATTGTCTCCTGCTAACCTGTCTTGTTAATTATTTGGCCAGCCATAAGAACCTTAAGGAAAAGGGCAGAGGGAGAGTCTCCCTCTACCTCGACACATACCAGACTGGAAACCAGAAGTCTCATAGACATTTTTTTGACTTCTTTACGGAGATATAATTGACATTCATTCAGTAAGCTGCACATATTTAAAATATACAATTTGATAAGTTCTGAGATATAAATAAACCCATGAAACCACTGTCACAGTCAAGATAATGAAGATATCCATCATGGCTAAAAGTTTCCCCATGTCTCTTGGCGATCCCACATTGTCACCTCTCCTTCTCCCAGACAAACACTGATCTGTTTTCTGTAATTATATATCAGTTTAGAGTTTGTTGAAAATTATAAAAATGGAGCAGTAGAGTATGCATTCCTTATTCCTGGGTTCTTTCACTCAGCATACATTTCTCAGGTTTATCAACTTTGCAACATGGAAGAACACTTTTTTACTGCATAATTGTCCATTGTAGGTATATGTCACTGTTAGTTTGTCCATTCATCTGTTGATGGATATTTAGATTGTTTCCAGTTTTCAGCTATTACAAATAATGTTTCTATGAACATGCAAGTCTTTATGTGGATATATGGCTTCATTTACTTTGGGTAAATACTAACGAGTGGAATTAATAATATATGTGGTAAATTTTTGTTTAACTTTTCAAACAAATGGCAAAATTACCAAGTTATTATAACATTTTGTATTCATAAAAACATTGTATGAGAGCATCCATTTCTCCATATCTTTAACAAAATTTTATATTGTAGATTGTTTTTATTTCAATCATGCTAATAGGTGTGATTTTAATTTTTATTACCTATTGACTATTGATGTGGATTCTATCTTCATGTGCTTATTTGCCATCCACATATCTTCTTGAGCAAAATGCTCGTTGAAATTCTTTTCCGTTTTTTTATTGTGATGTTTTCTTTCATATGATCAAGTTTTGAGAATTTCTTTTTTTTTTTTAATTGTTAGGTAGTTTTATTATTGTGATATTCACACATGCCATTGGCACATAGTAGACACTAAAACATTTGATGGATGAACGAATGAATGAAGGAAAACAATGTTACATTGACAACTGGTACACATATACTAATATTTCTCTCTCTGGTTTGCAGAAATGAATCAATTTCAAAGAAACACAACCAAAACTTTGATGAATGAAGAGACAACTGAACATTTACAAGCCACATTTTGGCCACTAGATACAAGTCCTTTATGAGGTATATTATTTGAAAATATATTCTCCCAGTTTCTAGCTTGTTTTTTCATTCTGTTAGCCATATCTTACAAATATCAAAAGTTTTAATCTTGATGAAGTCCAATTTACCAAATTGTTCTTTTATTGATCATGTTTTTGGTGTCCAATATAAGAAATATTTGCCTAACTCTGTCAGAAGTTTTTCTTATGATTTCTTTTAGAAATTTTGTAGTTTTAGGTTTTACATTTAGACTTATCTGTCAATTTTGAGTTAACTTATGTATATCGTTCAAGATATGGTTCAAAATTCTTTCCTACATATGGATATCCAATTGTTCCAGCAACTATTGTTTAAAAGACTACTTTGTCCACTGAATTGCCTTTATACCTTTTTCAAAAGTCAGTTGTCTGTATTTGTGTGAATCCATTTCTGGATCCTCTCTTTTGTTCCACTAATCTGTCTATTTTTATACTAATATCATATTCTCTTTATTGCTGTAACTTTATAATAATTCTTGTGTTCATCTTTCTCTCTCAAGCTTGTTTTGGTATTTTAGATCATTCTATTTTTATATGAGATTTAGAATTAGCTTTTCAGTTTTCTGCAGAAATAATTGTTATGATTTTGAGTGGGATTTATTTGAATCTATACATTAATTTGGAGATGGTGTATTTTTCTATTTATTTAGGTTTTCTTTAATTTCTGCCAGTAATGTTTAGTAATTTTCAGTGTACACATCTGACACATCTCTTGTCAGGTTTATTTCTAAATACTCATCTATTTATGCTATTGTTGATGGTTTTTCCTTTCAGTTTTTTGAGATATAGTTAACATACAGCACTGTACAAATTTGAGTTGTACAGCATGATGACTTTACTTACATATAATCTAAAATGATTACCACAATAAGTTTAGTTAATATCCATCATCTCATTTAAATAAAAAAGAAAAAATATTTTTTCCTTGTGATGAGAACTTTTAGGATCTCCTCTCTTAGCAGCTTTCAAATATACCACAGAGCTGTGTTAACTATAGTCATTATATTGTACATTACATCTTCAGTACCTATTTATCTAATAATTGTACTTTTTACTATTTTCATCCAATTTCCTCACCTGCCATCTCCTGCCTCTTGTACACACGAATCTGATCACTTTTTCTATGACTTTGTGGTTTTATTTTTCAGAGTCTACATATAAGTGCAATCATACAGCATGTCTTTCTCTGTCATAACTTATTTCACTTAAATAATGCTCTAAAGGTCCATCCAAGTTGTCACAAGTGGCAGAATTTCCTTTATTAAGGCTGAATAGCATTTGATTGTGTGTGTGTGTAGATAGACAAATATCACATTTTCTTTATCCATTTATCCATTGATGGACACTTAAGTTGTTTTAATGTCTTGGCTATTGCAATTAAGGCTGCAATAAACATAAGGTGCAGCTATCTCTCCAACATACTGATTTTATTTACTTCAGATATATACTGATGATGCACATATTTAAAATATACAATTTGATAAGTTCGCCTTTAGCTGCAATACATAAGCAAGCAGCTTAGACAGAGGGATGAGTTGCTCATTTCTGAGTTTCTCCCATGTATACATGTTATTAAACTTGGTATTATTTTCTCCTGCTAACCTGTCTTGTTGATTATTTGGCCAGCCATAAAAACCTTAAGGAAAAGGGCAGAGGGAGATTCTCCCTTTCCCCCGACAATACCCAGTAGTGGGATTGCTGGATCATATAGTAGTTTTATTTTTAATTTTTTAAGGAATCTTCATAATGTCCTCTATAATTACAATCACCAACAGTGATTGTAACAACACAAGGGTTCCCTTTTCTCCATAAGCTTACCTGCACTTATTATTGCTTGTCATTTTGATGACAGCTATTCTAACAAATATGAGCTGATATCTCATTGTGGTTTTGATTTGCCTTTCCCCAATAATTAATAATGTTTCTATGTACCTTTCTATGTAGCTGTTCATCATTTGTATATCTTCTTTGGAAAAAGTGTCTATTGAGGTCATTTGCCAATTTTAATTGGACTATTTGTGGGATGTTTGTTATTGAATTGTATGAATTCTTTATGTATTTTGGATATTAACGCCTTATCAGATATGTCCTTTGCAAATATATTTCTTATGTCATAGGTTACCTTTTCATTTTGTTGATGATTTTTTTTTGCTGTGCATGAGCGTTTTGTTTGATGAGGCCCCACTTGTTTATTTTTGATTTTGTGCTACAGGCGTCGCATCCAACAGATCATTGCCGAGACTCATCTCAAGGGACTTTTTCCCATTTTATCTTCTAGCACTTTCATGATTTTACATCTTACATTTAAGTCCTTAATTTATTTTAAGTTAATTTTTGTGAGTAGTATATGACAGGGGTCTATTTTCTTTCTTTTATGTGTGAAAATCCAATTTTCCCAGCATTGTCTATTGAAGAGATTGTCTTTTCTCTACTGAATAATCTTATCTTCCTGTCAAATATTAGTTGACTGTATATGGGTGGGTCTATTTCCATTTATATGTGTCTTTTTTATCTCTTTCATCAGTTTTATAGTTTTCATTGTAAAAATCTTTCACCTCCCTGATTAAGTCTATTCATAAGTGTTTTATTATTTTTGATGCTATTGTAAATGGGATTATATTTTTCAGAAAATTTGTTATTAGTGTATAGAAATACTACCAATTTTTTATGTTAATTTTTTATCCTTTAAATTTACTGAATTTATTGATTAGATCTAACAGTTTTTTGGTGGAGTCTTTAGGATTTGCTGTATATAAAATTATGTCATCTGTGAATAGAGACAATTTTACTTTTCTCTTTCCAATTCTGATAACTTTTATTTTTTTTCCCTTGTCTGTTTTCTCTGGCTAGGGCTTCTAGTACAATGTTGAATGGGAGTAGTGAGAGTGGGCACCCTTGTATTGTTTCCAATTTTGGGGAATAAAGCTTTCACCCTTTCACCTTTGAGTATGATATTAGCCACGGCTTGTCACATATGGCCTTTGTTATATTGAGGTACATTCCTTCTATACCTAATTTGTTCCTTGATGCTGTTTTCTGCAATCTTGCTAAACTCACAGTTCTAGTAATGGCAGAAGTAAAAAAAGTTAATTTAACAATTGTCTCTATATTTCATTTTTATAGAACAAATCCAATAATGAAATTAAATGTGTGCTGTAATTCGATAACTCTGTAGCTTTAAATTAGAAATAACAATTTTACACTCACACTAGTGCATACAAAAATATCACTTCAGACTTTTTCCATGGGATATGCATTTTTTCAGTGTGATATGGTGTATGTGAGCATGTGTGTGTTTGAGCAGCATTAGCTATATAAAAAGTTTGAGAAGTGTATGTCAATGATAAAGTGTGATTATTGCTGGGAAGGTGGGATTTTACATTTCCTCATTTTTCTTATGGATTTTATGTTTTCTCCTATGTTTCCCTTAATATATGAACATATATTACTTAAGTAATAAAAAAGGAGAAATTATGTAAATAAAATAATTAATAATAAAATGTTCATATAAATCTAATGTATCAGAACACTAAAGAGGCAAAAATTTAAGTTATTTGAAAATAAATTTGAATAATGTTAAATATTTTATTTCTCATTCAATTCTGTTTTTTTATATTTTAAATTTATCCAAATATAGGCAAACTAAGACATAAACAGAGAGCTTCATTCTCCTGCTTCTCTTTCAAGTAATAAGGAATATTGAGTTATTCACCTCTGTTAACTTCAATTTGTATATTGTCACTCTTTACAGAAACTCTCTTCTGATTTTCCTAATTTGGGGAGACTCCAGACTCCACAGACCTGTGTACTTCTGTTCCTTTACCTGTTCCTCAATGATTTGGATGTCAACCCCTCACTGTTTCTAAAATTGTCACCATCTTTTTTCAGACAGAACCAACATACTTCATGTGGGCTGTGGAACACAAATATTAGTCTAATTTGCTCTAAGAGGTATTCAGTGCATCTTCCTGACTCTCATAGTCTATGATCTAAATGTGACTGTATGTAATCTCCCAAAACACCTAGGCACAATAACCTCCAATGTCTGCCTACAGATGGCTGACCTCTCCTGGGTTGAGGAGCCTCTAAATTTATTCAGTAATACCGCATACACCACTTTCACATTTATGTATCCAGACAAGTACACCACTTCTATTAGGTGATAGCCATCCTAAATTTATCTTGTGAGGGCACATAACCCTACAAGACAATGTTGCTAGTAATCAGTATTGTGTTGTTCTTGATTCTTTAGGACATATCTTGGAATCCTGAATGCTTATCTTCAAAACTGTCTTCCAAAGGGGAGAACTAAGGCCCTGGCCATCTGCTTATCTCATTTGACCTTTGTGAGCCAATATTTATTCCCCATTTTGGCACACTCCAGAGCAGGACCAAGTTGTGTCTCTTTTCTGTATCATTTGCACTCCTATATTTAATCCTTTCATATTTAGTGTCAAAAACAAAGAGATTGTTGAGGCTCTGAAAAAATCTGAGCAAACATATTTTTCTGAAACAAAGTAGACTATAACATTAATAATATATTTTATCAGGAAATATAATTCAATACCTTTGACCAGAATGTAAAGAAGGATAAGGAAAATATTTCTGTTAGACTTTTTTCCCAAAGTATAGGTTGTATATGCAGACAGTAAAATATTGTGACATGTGGATATATTGGTTTCACTATTTTATATTTGATGTCTATAGAATATTTATTTTATATTCTTATTTTTACAACATTATATTTGATTATCTTTATTGAAAAACTATGTTATTGATATTTTTAATTTCATGATTATTTTGGCTTTGTATGAGTGTAGATGCATTATAATTGGAGAGGTCTAGTTTTCATTGCTTTTCATTTTTCCTCCCTAAGAATGAGAAAATGTATATTTAATGGGATATTTCTATTTTGACAGGTTTTAGCAGAAAGATTTTTGAAAGTCCATAGTTAACAATACCATATTTTGTACTTAAACATTTCTTAATAGGATATATTTCATGTTAAGTGTTCTTATCATAATAAAAAAATACAAAAACACTTAAAAAGCATATCTATAAGGCATTCTGGGGTTGCAGTATACCATATTTGTTGTAAACATATTCCCAAATGAAAAGCACCATCAAAAAGACTTTCCCAAAAATAACTGCTCTATTTATTCATTTATTCTAATTACTTTTGATTATGTAATATTCTTTATTTCCCATTCACTTCTACTGTGTGGTTTGAAAAAGGATTCTGTCAGATTTTCATATGGATCTTGTTTCCTGTTTACACATAGACATGCAGTGCTTGAAGCCACATAGAAGAAAATGCCAATGAAGAATAATTTTTAATTCCATGTTTGCTTGGACAAGAGGTGGGGCATACCAAACAAAAGGCCACAGATAAATATGCTTAATAATCTCCACTCCAAAAGGAGTTATTCATTTCTATAGTTGGAAAAACAACAACAAAATTGTAACACATTCTTCATTTGTATCATAAAAGGAGTTTTTGATAACAAATATTTTAGACTTATTTAAACTTATCTATAATGTAAAAAGAATAAAGAATTTCAAGTAAGTCACTAATTTTAAAATATTTTGCCAGTGGGGAAGTCAAGATGGCAGTGTAGGCAGACTCTGAACTCACCTTCTCCCATGGACACAGCCAGTTTACAATTACTCTTGGAAAAATTACCCCTGAGAGAGAACTGAAAACTGGATTAGAAGAACCCCTGCAATAAATGACAATCTTGATTGAGGTGGAAGAGGCAGAAATTCCCTTCTGGAGAGAAAAAACACCACCTCCACATGCTGCAATGCTTCACGGCCACCCAAGAGCAACCCAAAGGTACACAGCCCTCTCTGGAGGAGAGGGGGCCTGGAGTCAGGGAGCATCCTGCTATAGGCATTTTTCGGACCAATCACAACTAAAATGAGTGGCATAATATCTGACTTTTCTTGCTGTTAGCAACATTGAGGAACACTCCCAGAAAAGCTGGTTCACACAGAAATTAAAGCTGGCTCTTAAAGGGCCCACGCATAACTAACTCGTTTTGGAAAGCAACCTAAAATCACCAGAAAGAAAGATGCACAGTCCTTTGGTGAAAAGAGACTCACCTGATAGGCTCTGAGTGCATCTTGGTGAGAGGTGAGAGCTCTCCAGGGATTGGGACATTGGCAGTGGCCATTGTTGTGACCTGGTGTGGGTGTACTGACACAGATGCTGGCAGGCACCATTGGAGTTCTTCCTGTGGCTTGCTAGACCAGGGTCTGCCCCACCCACTATAGCACCAATTTAATCCAGCTCAGCCAGGGTAGGCAACATACCTTAGGAACTGGCCCACTCAACAACAAGCCCTAAGGCAACCTGTGGGCCTGCTAAGTGAACTGCCTGTAGTCTCTGCAGCCTGGCAAGTGGACCCACCTCTGTGGGGCAGGGCATGCACAAGGAGCAGATGGAGAGTGTGGGGCAGTGGTAGAGTGTGTGGTGCTCCTGCTTTGGAGAGACTGGGTCCACTTCAGCAGGTTCGGGCACGAGCACAGGGCAAGACTGTGTTGACTATGTGTGCAGACTTGTGGGCGGTGGGGCTTGTCAGCTGCAGAAGTCTTGTGTTCTCAAAGAGTCACATAAGGGATTGGTCCCACCTTCCAAAGCCTTAAACAATTGGGTGCTCCCATGCCTGGGGCCAGCCACACATAGCTGCAATCCTCAGAGAGCTGACAAGAGACATAAAGGCTGGAGGCTTATAGGAATTGTAAACCCCTGATCCTAGCAACCTTCCACACTGGGAGCCTACTCACTTAATAGATATACTGCAACAGGAATGTGCTATTAGACCTTGCAGCCAACTGTGCTGGGGTTTCCCACACTCGATAAA
This sequence comes from Diceros bicornis minor, assembly GCF_020826845.1. NCBI lineage: Eukaryota > Metazoa > Chordata > Mammalia > Perissodactyla > Rhinocerotidae > Diceros > Diceros bicornis. Next base: position 2,280,867 of record NC_080769.1, on the reverse strand, counting down.
GATACTGAAGGGCCCACAACAACTACAAGCAGCTGAGCATTACAACACCTGGCCAAGAGCTTAGCTCAGCCCCTCTGGGCACCTATGCAGAGAGCAACCCTGCCACAACAGAGGGACACATGTAGCCCACATAGGGGTCGTTCCTGGAACATTTGGAACTGAGGGAAGCAACTACTGGGCCTCATAAGGCATCATTTATATAAGGTCACCTATCCAAGAGAAGGAGAATTAGCTGACCTACCTAATATGTAGACACAAGCACAGAGAAAGAGACAAAATGAGGAGGCAAAGGAATATGTTCCAAGTAAGGGAACAGGACAAAAATCCCAGAAAAGGAACTAAATGAAACATAAATGAGCAACCTACCAGATGGAGTTCAAAAAAAGAGCGTTAAGGAGGCTCACTGATCTTGGGAGAAGAATGGATGACCTCAGTGAGAACGTCAACAAAGAAATGGAAGATATAAAAAAAAAAACAATCAGAAATGAAGAATACAATACTGGAAATGAAAAATTCACTAGAGGGACTCAAAAGCAGAGTAGAGGATACAGAAGAACAGATCTGCAAGCTGGAGAAAGGACTAGAAGAAATCACCCAAGCTGAACAGATAAAAGAAAAAAGAATGAGAAAGAGTGAGGACAGTCTAAGGGACCTCTGGAATAACATCAAGCACACTAACATCCGTGTTATAGGTGTCCCAGAAGGAGAAGAACGAGACAAAGGGGCAGAGAATATATTTGAAGAAATAATAACTGAAAACTTCCCTAACCTGAGGAAGGAAACTGACATCCAGGTACAGGAAGCACAGAGAGCACCAAACAAGATAAACGCAAAGAGGCCCACACCAAGACACATCATAATTAAAATGTCCAGAATTAAAGACAGAGAGAATCCAAAAAGCCACAAGAGAAAGGCAATAGGTTACATACACCAAGATGAGCTGGGATTTATTCCAGGGATGCAAGGATGGTTCACTATTCGCAAATCAATCCACGTGATACACCACATTAAGAAAATGAAGAATGAAAATCACATGATCATCTCAATAAATGCCGAGAAAACATTTGACAAGATACAGCATCCATTTATGATAAAGTTCTGTATAAAATGGGTATAGAAGGAAATTATCACAACACAATCAAAGCCATATATGACAAACCCACAGCTAATATGATTCTCAGTGATGAAAAACTGAAGTCTTTTCCTCTAAGAACAGGAACCAGAGAAGGATGCCCGCTCTCACTACTCCTATTTAACATGGTGTTGGAAGTCCGAGCCAGAGTAATCAAGCAAGAAAAAGAAATAAAAAGGGATTCAAATTGGAAAGGAAGGAGTGAAACTGTCACTATTTGCAGATGACATGATTTTATATATAGAAAACCCTAAAGAATCCACCAGAAAACTTTTAGAAGTAATAAACAAATATGGTAAAATTGCAGGATACAAAATCAACATACAAAAATCAGTTGCATTTCTATACACTAACAATGAAGCAGCAGAAAGAGAAATTAAGAATACCATCCCATTTACAATTGCAACAAAAAGAATAAAATACCTAGGAATAAACTTAACCAAAGAGGTCAAAGATCTGTACACGGAAATCTATAAAAGATTGCTGAAAGAAATTGAAGAAGACACAAAGAAATGGAAAGATATTCTGTGATCTTGGATTGGAAGAATTAACATGGTTAAGATGTCCATACATCCTAAAGCAATCTATAGATTCAATGCCATCCCTATCAAAGTTCCAACAACATTTTTCACAGAAATAGAACAAAGAATCCTAAAATTTATATGGAACAACAAAAGACCCCGAATAGCTAAAGGAATCTTGAGAAAAAAGAATAAAGCTGGAGGTATCACACTCCCTGATTTCAAAATATACTACAAAGCTATAGTAACCAAACAGCATGGTACTGGCACAAAAACAGACATACAGATCAATGGAATAAAATCAACAGCCCAGAAATAAACCCACACATCTATGGACAGCTAATCTTTGACAAAGGAGCCAAGAACATATAATGGAGAAAAGAAAGTCTTTTCAACAAATGGTGTTGGGAAAACTGGATAGCCACATGCAAAAAAATGAAAGTAGACCCTTACCTTCCACCATACACAAAAATTAACTCGAAATGGAGTAAAGACTTGAATGTAAAACCTGAAACTATGAAACTTCTAGAAGAAACATAGGCAGTATGCTCTTTGACATCGGTCTTAGCAACATATTTTCAAGCACTATGTCTGACAGGGCAAGAGAAACAATAGAAAAAATAAACAAATGGGACTACATCAAACTAAAAATCTTCTGCACAACAAAGGAAACCATCAACAAAATGAAAGACAACCTAACAATTGGGAGAAGATATTTGCAAACCGTACATCTGATAAGGGGTTAATCTCCAAAATATATAAAGAACTCATGCATCTCAATAACAAAAAAACTACCAACTCAATTAAAAAATGGGCAAAAAACCTGAACAGACATTTCTCCAAAGAAGATATACAGATGGCCAACAGACACATGAGAAGATGTTCAAAATCATTAACTATCAGGGAAATGCAAATCAAAACTACAATGAGATATCACCTCACGCCCGTCAGAATGGCTATAATTAACAAGACAGGAGACAACATGTGTTGGAGATGATGTGGAGAGAAGGGAACTCTCATACACTGCTGGTGGGAGTGCAAACTGGTGCAGCCACTATGGAAAACACTACGGAGATTGCTCAAAAAATTAAGGATAGAACTACCATATGATCCAGCTATTCCTCAGCTGGGTATTTATCCAAACATCTTGAAAACACCAATGAGTAAAGATACATGCACCCTTGTGTTCATTGCAGCGTTATTCACAATAGCCAAGACTTGGAAGCAACCTAAGTGCCCATCAAGGGACAAATGGGTAAAGAAGATGTGGTATATATACACAAGGGAATCCTACTCAGCCATAAGAAACGAAGAAATCCAGCCATTTGTGACAACATGAATGGACATTTCAGGTATTATGCAAAGTGAAATAAGTCAGAGGGAGAAGGTCAAATACCATACGATTTCCCTCATTAAGTAGTAGATAATAACAACAACAAACAAACACATTGAGACAGAGATTGGATTGGTGTTTACCAGAGGTGAAGGGAGGAGAGAAGAGGGCAAAAGGGATAATTTGGCACATGTGTGTGGTGATGGGTTGTAATTAGTATTTGGGTGGTGAACATGATGTAATCTATGCAGAAATAGAAGTATAATGATGTACACCTGAAATTTATACAGTGTTACTACAGTAAACAAAAAATTAATAAAAAATTATCATACTAAATTCAACAAGGCATTAGAAGAATCATACACCATGATGGAATGGAGTTTATTTCAGGGATGCAAGCATGGTTTAATGTCCACAAATCAGTCAATGTCATATACCACGTTAACAAAATGAAAGTTAAAAATGCTATGATAATATCAATAGATGCAGAAAAGGTATTTGACAAATTCAACACCCATTTATGGTGAGACTCTCAAAAAAGAAGGTAAGGAGGGAATGTACCTCAACATAATAAGGCCATGTATGACAAGACCACAGCTAACATTATACTCAACAGTAAAAAACTGAAAGCTTTACTTCTAAGATCAGGAATAGGACAAGGATGCCCATTCTCACCACTTTTATCCAACATGGTATTGGAAATCCTAGTCAGAACAACTAGACAATTATAAACAAGGTATCAAAATTGGCAAGAAAGAAGTAAAGCCCTCACTAGTTGTGGACAACATAGTTTTATTTATAGAAAATCCTGAAGCTTCCACATAAAACACAGAACTAATAAATGAATTTAGTAAAGTTGCAGGGTACAAAATCAATACACAAAAGTCTGCCGTGTTTCTATACACTAACAATGAATTATCAGAAAGGGAAATTAAGAAAGCAGTTTTGGGGCCAGCCCGGTGGTGCAGGTGGTTAAGTGCGCACGTTCCGCTGCGGCGGCCCGGGGTTCGCCGGTTCGGATCCCGGGTGTGCACCGACGCACCACTTGTTAGGCCATGCTGTGGCGGCATCCCATATAAAGTAGAGGAAGATGGGCATGGATGTTAGCCCAGGGCCAGTCTTCCTCAGCAAAAAAGAGGAGGATTGGCATTGGATGTTAACTCAGGGCTGGTCCTCCTCACAAAAAAAAAAAAAAAAGAAAGCAGTTTTATTTGCAATTGCATCTCAAAGAATAAAATACCTTGGAATAAAAGTACCCTAGGTGGTGAAATACCCATACACTAAAATCTAGAAGACAGTGATGAAAGAAAAGAAGAATTAACATTGATTCTTAAATGTTTTGAAAAAATTTGAAGTGGAGGGAACACTCTCAAACTCATTTTACCAGACCAGTATTATGCTAATACCAAAGCCAGATAAGGACACTACAAGAAAAGAAAACTAAAGACCAATACCCCTGTTAAATATTGATGCAAAAATTCTCAACAAAATACTAGCAAACTTAAGTTAACAGCAAATTTAATAGATTATACACCGTGATAAAGTAGAGTTTATCTTGGGATGCAAGGAAGGTTCAACATACACAGATGAATATATGTGATACATAGCATCAATAGAATGAAAGATAAAAATTATATGATTATCCAATAGATGCAGAAAAATCGCTAGATAAAATGCAATATATTTTCATGATAAAATCTGTCAACACATTGGGTACAGAAAGAATGTAACTCAACATAACAAAGGCCTTATATGGCAATCTCTCAGATAACTTTATACTCACTGGTAAAACATTTTCCTGTAAGATCAGAAACAAAATAATAATGGCCACTCTCACCACTCCTATTCAAAAGAGTACTGGAAGTTTTAGCCAGAGCAAACAGGAAAGAAAAGAAAAGAAAAGTCATCCAAATTAGAAAGAAAGTAGTAAAATTTTCTCTGTTTGCAGATGATCTGACCTAATACATAGAAAATCCTGAAGAGTCCGCCAAAATCTTGTTAGAATTAATCACCAATTTCAGTAAAGTAGCTGGATATAAACCAACATACAGAAATCAGTTGTGTTCATAAACACTAACACTAAAACATCTGAAAAAGAAGTAAAACAATCTCATTCACAAGCGTGTCAAAAACTGTGAAACCCTATTAAATACATTTAACCAAGGAAGTGAAAAATCTGTACACTAAAAACTATGAGATTTTGATGAAAAAAAATTGAAGAAGACACAAACAAATGGAAAGATGTCCCATGTTCATGGATTGGAAGAATTAGTATTGTTAATGACCGTAGTACTCATAGCCATCTATATAGTCAATGCAATTTCTCAAAATTACAATGTCATTTTTCACAGAAATAGAAAAAACAATCCTAAAATTTATGTGAAGCCACAAAAGACCCTTAATAGCCAAAGTAATCCTGAGGAGAAAAAAAAAAAATAAGAGGCATCTCACTTTCTGATTTCAATCTTTTCTACAGAGTTAGAGTAATAAAAACCATATGGTACTGGCATAAAAATGGACATATAGACCAGTGGAACAAAAGCAAGTGTCCATAAATAAACCTTCACATATACAGTCAATTAATATTTGACAAGGGTTCAAAGAATGCTCAATGGATAAATGAGAGCTTTTCAATAAATGGTGCTGGGAAAACTGGATAGCCTCATTTAGAAGAATGAAACTGGACCCCTAAGTTATACCAGTCACAAAAATTAATTCATTATGGATAAAAAATTTAAACATAACACCCTAAAATGTAAAACTCCTGGAAGAAAACATAAGGAAAAATCTCTAGTCTTTGGCAGTTTCCTGAATATGACACCAAAAGCATAAGAAACAAAAGAAAAAATAAATGTCTGACCATATCAAACTGAAAAGCTTGTGCACAGCAAAAGAAGCAATCAACAGAATAAAAAGGTAACATACAGAATGGGATAACATTTTTGCAAATCACATATAACTGATAAGAGGTTAATATCCAAAATACATAAAGAAATTACACAACTCAACAGCAAAAAAAAAAACTGATTAAAAAGTGAGAAGAGGAGGTGAATAGATTTTTTTTCCCCCAAAATCACATTTGAATGACCCACATGTATATGAAAAAGTACTTAACATCAGTTATCATTAGGGAAATGCAAAAGAAAACCAGAAGATATCACTTCACACCTGCTAAAATTACTATCATCAAAAAGATACAAGATAATAAATGTTGGCAAAGACGTGGAGAAAAGGGAACCCTTCTGCTGTATTGGTGGAAACGTAAACTGGTTCAGCCACTATGGAAAACAACATGGACGTTCCTCAAAAATTAAAAATAGAACTATGTTATGATCCAGCAATTCCACTTCTAGGCACATATACAAGAAAATGAAAATAAGATCTGAAAGAGATGTCTCCCCTCCCATGTTTATTGCAGCATTGTTCACAACAGCCAAGATATAGACAACCTAAGTGTCTGTCAGCAAATAAATGAGTAAAGAAGAATTGGTATATACCATACATAATCAATTATCATTCAGCCATGAGAAAGAAGGACATCCAGTATCCAGCTATTTGGGACAACATACATGTAACTTGAGGACATTATGCTTCATCAAATAGGACTGATAGAGAAAGACAAATACGGTATGATATAACTTATATGTGGAATCTAAAAAAGCTAAACTCAAAGAAACAGAATAGATGGTTACTAAGGTCTAGGGAGTAGGGGAAATGGGTAGATGTTGGTCAAAGAGCACAAACTACCAGTTATAAGACGAATAATCCTTGAGGATCTATTGTACAGCATGGTGAAAATTGCTAATAATACTATATTATATACTTGAAAGTGGCTAAGTACACATTAAATATTCTCACCACAAAAAAAGAAATGGTAATTAGGTGATGTGATGGAGGTGTTAGCTAATGCTATGGTGCTAATCATTTTCTAATATGTGTATCAAATTAACACTGTGCACCTTAAACTAACACAATGTTATATCTCAATTTTATTTCAATAAATCTGGAAAAAATGTACAGCATGTGATGCACCTAATATAAACATTGATATCTCAATCAATTCGAACTTCTCCTAGCAATATTTTGATACATTATGCTAACAAATTTTCTCCTCTTTCTCCACTTGAAATAAAAATCCTTAGTCCAACAGGGCTAGAAGAGGATTACAGGGAAGGAAACAAGACAAACCCAAAGTTCCATGAATGAAAATGTTTATTAATATATAACAATCACTTACTATATGTCTACATCAACATTAAAAAGTACAATCAGGGGCCCGACCCCGTGGCTTAGTGGTTAAGTGCATGTGCTCTGCTACTGGTGGCCTGGGTTTGGATCCTGGGCGCGCACTGATGCACCACTTGTCCAGCCAAGCTGAGGCGGCATCCCACATACAGCAACTAGAATGATGTGCAACTATGAAATACAACTATCTACTGGGGCTTTGGGGGGAAAAGAAAGGAGGAGGATTGGCAATAGATGTTAGCTCAGAGACGGTCTTCCTCATCAAAAAGAGGAGGATTAGCATGGATGTTAGCTCAGAGTTGATCTTCCTCACCAAAAAAAAAAAAAAAAAAGCAAACAACAAATATAAAACAAATTGTTTGCATCTTATTAACAACTATTTATAGATTTGAATAAAATAAAGTTTGATTTTTACCTTTGGGAAATAAATGTAGAAATGTATTACTAATAAAATATAAATAAGTTTTGTTTTTTGTATTATTTTTTTGTGAAAGTTGGAATTCTTCATTGTGAAATAAATGAACTCCTTACTTTTATATTTAATTCCCTTCAGTGTTAACACTCTTTTACTATAATTTTAAGAATTTTAAAACATCAGCATTTGAATGAGGCTTGCAGATGTATGCAAGTATAAGTAGTCTTGGCTGTTTTTACCAGTTTGACCTACAGCTCAGTAAACTTTGTTATAGACGTACATTCAGATTTAAGGGCAGTGGTGCCTCCCATGAACTGGTTGATCATAAATAAGTCTCTAAAATAAATAAATATTACTGGCAACTCAAATTCAATATATATTTCTGAAGTTGTTAACTGTTTCCCACTGCCTAGAACCATGCCGTCTTTCTGGTTTTGCTTTACCCATTAATGGTTTACTTTGTTTTAATCATCCTGCTTTAAAAATTAATACTTCATTTCAGTGTTAAGAAGTATGGACAAAGTCTATTCACACTGAATTCCCATTACTTAGCAGAGTCTGGGGCTCATTGTATGTTCTCAATAAATGCTTGTTACAGGAATTATTAACTTATGTTTCTATGACCTCTGATATCAAAAGTTTTCAATGATGCATTAATTATATTTACAATTTTAGAGAGTTTGTCTTGTCTCCACAAAAAGGTCTATAATTTGTCTTCCGATATTGGAAGCACTCCATAATATATTCCCTAATTCCTTCATCATCTTATGTTTACTACTTTCTCCCCACTTCCACTAGTCACCAGAAGTTCCCACGACTCTCTTTTATGATTTTTTGCCTAACCAGTCAATCAGGTTTCTGGACTATCCTCCCATGATGCTGGAATGATGGACAAAAATCTTTTATGCCACCCCAGCTTGAGAATGAAATCTATTCTTGAACCGAAGAAGAATGCTCTAGTGGTGAGCTTCCTAACTCTAAGTTCAAAGGTGGAGGAAACACACGCTACATGTCACATGGCCTTGTCTACGTTTGTGCAACTCTTATCCAAGGTAAAGTTTTTTTCTCTCCATCTAGCATCCAATTTTCCTTGTTTAATAATACTAAAAGTTCAGAAAAGATATTAGCATGAAGTTTACTTCTTTCTTTCTTCTAGAAACTTGTATACTAATCATAGAAGATCATTTTTAGATGTAATTTTTAGCTTTAAATACAGTCATATCTCAATGTTTCCTCCCAGAAAAAAGAAAAACCTTTGTACTTTTACTCAGTGAATGTACTACAGTCAAATCAGTCTTACCATTTTGCTTTTATCAAGATTCTCAAAATACACTATATATTCATTAATTTTTACTTAACTGGACTCAAATTTTTTTTAATTTCTCTACTAGATTTCTCATTATATAAATAAAGCATACAAAATACGTCTTTAAATTTATATTTAACTAGAGGCCATTTACTCACTAATCTTGGTAAGACTACGTATTCATATGTTTAAAAATTATTTATATGTTCCTACCTTATGTCATTACATTGAAGTTTTGACTGTAAAACAAACAAAAGACAAAAACACCAAATCATTTCTTACTGAAAGATGTTTGATATGGAAATCCTGGGCAATATTAAGTCTGAGGTACACATTTATATTTTATACTATATGACACTGTCATTTTTATTTTTGGAATTTTTGTATAAATCTATAATATTGATGACCCACTTGAGGTAGCAATTATAAACTTTATCGTAAAACTTCAAATATCAGACTTACTTGACCAGTGTGCATATGATTCCAAATAACTGGTTATTACTCATAATTCAGTCAATTGCAGTGAAAATTCATGGAAGAGGCAGAAGCCACTGAATTGCGCTGAAAACAGATGGAATGAAACCATCACTCATTTTTAAGGAGTTTATATGAAATATGGGTACAATCAATATATGATAGATGTTACTTAGCCTAGGGAGATGAGTGTGCTATTGAAGAAATAACTATATTAAGAAAGTAGCAATATAAACTAAAAATTTCCTAATGCTTTGAAGAGATAAGAAAATTTAATGCAAGTAAAGTATCTTTAAAATATTTCATTTTATGTCTCATCTTAATACAAAACACCAACCAGATGTGAAATTACATATGAAATTAATTTCTATTATATCAAGATGATAATGGTACCCTCCTCACAGGGTTGTTTTGAAGATTAAATTAGACACATTAAAAAACACATTAAACAACACACACACATATACATACATGCATATGCACACACATATACATACATGCGTATGTGCACACACACATAGAACAGAGCCTGGCACATAGTAAGTACTCAAAAACAATAGTTATTATTGTTGTTTTTATTATTACTATTGTTTCTATAGTCTATTAGTATTTCTATTATTACTATATTGTTATTATTTCTTTACATTTTAAATATTCATTTAAGTTATTATATATTTGAGAGAGAGAGAGAGAGAGAAAGGGAGAGAACGAAATACACAGGATGCGAGAGAATATACCTGAGAAAAGAGAAGTGAATTTCAATGAGGTGAATCAGAAGTATAATTGTACTCTCTCTCTGGTAAAATTGGTCCATGAGGCCCCCTGGGGAAGAAAGCCACCCAGCATGTTGAATGAGAATGTGTGGGTTGGCTTCCTCACTCACACACACACATACAGGTAGTGTGAGAAAGTAAGGCTGTGTTTCTTATTCTGAAATCAATCTGCTGAGCTTCTCAAATTTTATTTCCTACTAGCCAATTGATGTTTTTATTAACCATTTTCTGCCCTTCTGACTTTTCAGGGCACTGCATCGTGCCTTAAGAGTTATTGCCAGAGTGATATTACCTCTGTCCCTCCTTGCTGCCACTTCACATTAGGGGAAAATTGTAATTAGTGTCTCACAGTGATGTAAAAATCATTGTGCCCAATACTGATCTGCCCAAGTAAGTCCCCTGAAACAATGAATGGAAGCACAATGTATAATTGCCCAACACAGAAATCAGAAAATCATGCTGACTTCTCTTTATCTCTGCTCTCTGCCATGCACATATCACCATCACCTGCCTGTTCTACGTACAGGAATACCACTCATGGGTTATTCTTTCTCATGGGCTGCATACCATGTGCAACCATAATGGTTCTAATATGTCCGTTCTACCACTAGTTTTCAGTTGAACAGACCTGTCTGGGCTCAGCACCACCAGTATACAATCACACACATCTCAGCTCTCCTTGAAGCCAGTGGAGGGTGTCCAGCCAAGCACATGTGGACAATGACAACAGAAGAGTGCTGGAACTGGAGGCACACACCTTCTTGCTCCTTCATCTTGCTGGTTAGCATTTGAATGTGATGATATGTGGTTCTGCATTCTTCCTGGATGAGTTGTACAGAGAACAAAGCCCAGGGATTCAGGAGCAGAAAGCTGTGACCCACCAGACAACATAAAAATGTGGGAATATTAATGAAAAATAAGTCACCAAATTGTTCAAAAAATTTGATTTGGGAAGGGAAAAGACAGGAGGTTGCTCTGTGAAAATTGTTTGCTATCGTTAACATTTCTTTCTGTTGGATCACAAATTTTGGGGAGTAATGGGTCTAATATATTTCCAGTATATTTTATTCAAAATGCATAACATTTGCTTCTATGAGATAGAAATTGAAAGTATTATAATATCATAATGATAATTCAAGTAATGTTCTGCCTCAAACTTCTGCCCACATCAATACACTTTTGCCCCAGTCTAGGTTAATCTTCCTGGAACATACTTTTGAGAATGCAAATAATTTGCTAGGTTACATTCTATGTACATTCCCTTACATTTACATTAAAAAATGACACATAAAATCTCCCTATTTTTAGTTCCCACTTCCAGCGAAACTGAAGTATTTATATCTACATAACATTGTCTTTCTTGCATCTTTGCCCACACCCCTATTCTTTTTTTCACGTAAACAGTCTTCCCCACCATTTCTAAGGGCTTTGAAGTCTTCTAATCTTTCAGGTTTATGTTAAATCTTCCTTCTGTGGAGACTTTCTTGCTCTCTTTAGACTTCTTTTCCTTGCTTGTCTTTGTTGCCCAGAACTAGACAGCTCTGTCAGGATATCATGTTTGATCTCCAGCTTCACCATCCATGTTTAGTTGTACTCTCTGCATGCCGAACATGACCAAGCTTTCTAACTTGGCCCCTAATGTCCCCCAAAGGTTCACATCTCTCACTCCATTTCACTTTACCAGTTTTACACCACCCAGTACAGGACCTTCTTGCCAAGTCTTTTCACGTCTAGCATACTGGGCTCACTGCTGCCTCAAAGGCTGCAAGCACAGAGCCACACCAAGAGGACCCCCTGGGCTTATACTCTTCTCAGTGGGAGAAAGAGAGCCCAAGGTGGACATCCAGCTCTGCCAGCATTGTGGGTCACTTCCTGGGAGGCCCATTTGAGTCTCGCCTCACAGGGATTGTGGGGGTAATTTGTGCGGCTGACTGCTGGAGATCAGACTGTGATGGGGAGTGGGAGAGGGGCTTACAGCAACCAGCACTCAGATTGTGGCTGGCTGAGTTTCTACTCACTGTGGCACCCAAGTAGATATATCAGCCAGGGGATCTGCCTATCTGCAGAGAAAAGGCAGTAGAGCTGTGTGGCCAGGAAAATTGTGAGCAGTTCTGCCTGATTTTCAACACCAAACAATGAGCATCACCAACCTTGGAACCTGTTCTGCTACTGCACATAGGCAGGAAAAATAATTCATAGCTCTGCATACTGCTGAGTACTACCCCCAACCCTGCTAATCAGAAAATTTGACTTCATCACCTGGAAAGCTGCATATCTCAGCAGCACTTGAGTGGAGAGACTGACCAGTGGATATGTAAGGTGGCAGAGCAAAGATGTAGGCCTCATTTGGCCATGGAACTCAGGGAGAAGTTCTGCCTGATAGGAGACCCCAAACACTGAGCCTCACTGAGGGCCTGTTCTGCCTCCACCTCCAGGTAGGGAAGCTTACTTTATTTGCCCACCTACTGTTGAGTGTATCCCCCCAGCTCTGGCAACCAGGAAGCCTGACCACAGCTCCTGAGAAGCTGTATGGCCCGCCAGCACTCAAATAGAGAGTATGGCCAGCAGCTCTGGCCAGAATAAGAGCCAGAATTTTTGACACACCTACTCAGTGACTCCTTGCACAATTTTCCCTAACTTGAGACCCAGAACAATGAGCCTTGCTGGCTTTGGTGCCTCTTTTGTTGCCATTCAAAAGTAACAAAGTTAATTCATACCTCTGCCTATGGCTGAAGGTAACTCTCAGGCGTTTCCAATCAGGAAGACATACCAGAGCAACTGGGAAGCTGCATAGCCCAGCAGCACTTGAGCAGAGAGCCTAAAATTGGCTCCGCCCTTCTGCAGAGCCAGCCAGTGGCCCTGTCTGGCCAGGGAACTTGATGTGCAGTTCTGTCTGATTTGGTCCAAAACAACAAACCTTGCCAGCTTTGGGGCATGTTCTGTGGTCCCACTCTGGCAAATATGCTAATTAGTAGTGTGACCCACTGATGGATACAGTCTTCAGCCTGTATCCTTTCCTCACCAGGAAACATACCCAGAACATCCAGGGAGCCATGTAGCCTATCCTGCAGCTCTGCTTACAGCAGCATATGAGCAGTGAACCCAGGCAGCCAATCTGCTTACCTGTATAGCAAAATTGGTGGTCCTATCTGGCCAGGAACCTTAGTGCATAGTTTGCCAGATTAAGATGCCAAGAAAGAGCCATGCCATCTGTAGAGCCCATTCTGCCACCCACCCTGGCTGGGTGGTAAAGCTAACATAGTGCTTCCTACTGCTGAGTATAGCACCTAGTCATGCCTGACAAGGAAACTTGACCAGAGAATCCAGGCAAATGAAGAGCCCATAACATAGGACTCAAATCAATATAAACAATCAAGACTAAATTAGGAAGAAATAAAAAATCTGAACAGACCAGTAATAAGTAAGGGGATTGAATCAGTAATAAAAATCTCCCAACAATGAATAACCCTACTAGGTTGTTTGTTTCTAGGAATTTATCCATTTCTACTAGATAGTGCAATTTATTGACATATGGTTGTTTCTAGTAGTATCTTATGATACCTTGTATTTTTGTGGTATCAGTTGTAATGTCCACTCTGTCATGCATAATTTTATTAATTTTGGTCCTCTCTTTTTCTTGATTCATCTATCTAGAGATTTTCCATTTTGTTTGTTTATCTTTTCAAAGAATCAACTTAGTTTTGTTCATTTTTCTCTTTTACTCTTCTCTATTACATTTATTTCTGCTCTAATGTTTATTATTTCTTTCCTTCTGCAAATTTTGGGCTTAATTTTTTCTTCTTTTATTAGTTCATTTAGGTGAAAAGTTAGGTTATTTATTTGAGATCTCCCTCTTTTCTTGATGTATATGTTTATAAGTATAACTTCCCACTTAAAACTGCTTATGATGTATTTCATAAGTTTTGGTACATAGTGTTTCCATTTTTGTCTCAAGATAATTTTTTATTTCCCTGTTAATTTCTTATTTGATCCATTAGTTGTTCAGCAGTGTGTTGTTCAATTTCCATGTATTTCTGGATTTTCCAGATTTCTTCCTCTATTGTTTTCTAGTTTCACATCACAGTGGTCTCAAAAGTTACTTGATAGAAATTCTATCTGCTTGAACTTGTTTAGATATGTTTTGTTGCATAATATATGCCTTATCTTTCAAAATTTTCCATCTGTACTTCAGAAGAATTTGTTGACTGTTTGGTCCATTTGGTCTATAGTGTTGTTCAAATTTCCTGTTTCCTTAATAATCTCTGTCTAGACAACCTATCCATTGTCGGGAGGGGTATCAAAGTCCACAACTATAATTGTATTGCTGATTATTTTTCCTTTTTTTTCAATATTTGCTTTATATATTTAGGTGCTCCAATGTTGGGTGCATAAATATTCACAATTGTTATATTTTCATGAAGCATAGATCCCTATTATTATATATTGACCCTATTTGTCTCTTTTTTACCATTTTTAGCTTCAAGTCTATTTTGTCTGATATAAGCAATGCTTTATTTTTGGATATCAGTTGCATGAAATATCTTTTTGTTTTCCTTAACTCTCAGTCTACATACATCTTTAAACTTAGAATTAGTCTCTTGAAGTCATCACACATTGAATCATTTTTTTATTCAGCCATTAAATGCCACTTGATTTAAGAATTTAATCCATTTATGTAACTGTAGTTATTAATAAGTAAGAATATGATATTGCCAGTTCCTTGTTGTTTGGCTGTTCTTAGATCCATTGTTTCTTGCTTTTTATCTTACTGTCTTCTTTTGTGATTTGATAACATTTTGTAGTAGTAAGTTTTGACTCCTTTATCATAATCTTTTGTGTAACTATTACAAGTGTTTTCCTTTGTGGTTACTATGAGGCTCACATAAAATATTTTATATTTATAACACTTCATTTTAAGCTAATAACAACTTAACTTTGATAGCATTCCTAAACCTTATACATTATTTCCCCCTCCTCACATTTTAGGTTATTGGTGTTAAAATGTACATATATTTTTTGTACATATATTTCTATGTTGTGTCTCCAATAACAAATTATTGTGTCATTGTTATGTTTTAATGTTTGTTTTTTAACTTCAAAATAGAATTGTTAATGAATAATGCACCACCATTATAATATTAGAGAATCTGACTTTGACTATATATTTATCCTTAATAATGGGTTTTAAACCTGATTTCATATGCTTTTGCAATGTTAATTCGCATCCTTTTATTTCTGCTGGAAGAACTCCCTATAGAATTTCTTGAAGACAACCCTAGTGGCAATAAGTTACCTGAGCTTATGTTTGTCAGGAAATTCTTTCTCTCTTCTTCGTTTCTTCAGGATAATTTTGCAGGGTATGGTATTCTTGATTGATAGTTTTTTTCTTTCAATATTTTGAAAGTATCTTCCCATTTTCTCCTGGCTCGAAAAGTTTCTGTTGAAAAATCCATCAATAACCTTAAGGGGGTTCTGTTGTAAAAGACATGACATTTTTCCTTGCTACTTTCAAAATTCTCACTTTGTCTTTGAATTTGGCAATTTAATTACAATGTATCTAGGTATAGCCCTTCTTGGGTTCAACCTATTGGGGCTCTTTTTGCCTTATGACAAAGAAGCCCGGCTGGAGTACTTAGAAAGCTGTGAGCCCAGCAGCACTCAAGCTGAGAGCCCAGCTTGTGGCACTGCCTAGAGAGAGAACCAGGGTGCTGGCCCCATCTATCCAGGGAACTTGGTGCATAGTTCTATGTGATTTCAGACCACAAACAAGCCTTTCTGGCTTTGGAGACTCTTCTGCCACTCTGCCCAGGATCAGAAGTTAACGTCACAATTTTGAAGATGATGTCATGTTCCTCCATTTAGACTTCTTAAAAAAGAGGGATGAAGGTGATGTAGGTTAGAGTTCAGGGAAAAGATAAAAATACTTATTCTAGCTTGTACTTACTGGGATATGAAATGTATCAGTAAGTTCCTATCAAATGAGTAAATATGTTTTATTTTCATTTTCCCCAATGATAATACATGTTATTCTTTAATTTGGAATATTTTTTCTAAATTTCCTGTAACTCATCTTGTAATCACTTCCTTAGAAAGAAAACTTCAGCATTGAAAAAATAATTGAATGTCAGTTTTAGATGGGATACACATTTTGGAATCCAAACACCAAATTTTAAATGAAAAATCTTAAGGATGGTTCACACTTGCCTCTATTTAATCATTGATGGAAATATTATAAAATATAAAATACAAAGATGTATATGTGGTGCTTTTCCTCAAGCAGTCCACCATGAGAAAGGTAGACAAAGAGATCATTATGATATAGTTACAGAGATACTCGTGGGTGCATTGTGTTCAAGGGAAAAGGCATCTAACCTGGCTGTGGCTGGCTACAGAGAAGAGGAAAAGGAGGTGGAGTTGGCACATATTAGGAGGCAATGCTATGGAAGATGTAATAACTAAGTGTAGACTTTGGACATGACTCAATTTTAGAGTTATGCAAATATGTGAGAACATCCCTGGAAAGTTAATATGATAGCAATGTTAAACTAAACATTGTAAATATTCAACCTTTATCTAAAGGAAAAATGAGTAACTACAGTGGGCTGAATATAGAGAAAGTATGTTACCAGGGTACAATAATCATTCTGTTAAAGCGAAATTTAGCTCTGATCTCATATTTCCATTTTACTAAATAACAAAAGAAAAAATACAAACAAGAATGCAACAAAAAGTCAAAAGTTAATTAGAACTATGTTTCTTGAAAACCATCTTTCATATGTTGACTTCCAGGAATGACTTCCTCTCTGATATTATACCACTACTTACTTGCACAACTCAGCAAGTAACCCTTTGATCTACGTGCAATAGTCTTCATGACACATGACCTGGTGAATACAGTATTCTCTCCATTATAAAGTAATATAATCATATTACCATGACTAGTTACATTGACATCCTAGATACCTACTCAGCTCTTGGGCATCCTTAAGCATAATTTTCTACATTTTATAAAAATACAGATAATTTTATGGAAACATTTGTTATATAATGTGTGTGACTGTATTACAAAAAATAATTCTTACAAATTTTTAAAATTTTAGGAGGAAGAAGTTGAAGTCTTGGGTAATCATTTGCTTTCAATAAGGGCCTTGGAAGATGATAATTAGGACCTCAGAGGGAACAATACATTATATGAGGTGTGTATTTACAAAAACAATCACACATGAAAACTTTATCAGGAGTTTGGAAATGTCTACTTCTTTCTATACTTAGAGTGACAGAGACTTTGATTTTGTTCTCAGAAGAAACTAATAATGGATTTCTTCTCACTATTGAATATAGGAAATACAACAAACATTTCAAGCATTTTTTTCTACTATTTTTATGTGGAAAGTTTTCTTGGAACATATTTATCACTGTTGCCCAAACATTTTTATTCCTAAAGCTATAGATAATAGGGTTAGTGTGGGTGTGACGATGGGGTAGAATATGCCCAGGCGTCACCCTGGCCTGGAGTGTGGTATGACTGAGGCGTCATGCTTGAATGTGGGTGGGAGGAAGGGGTAGAACACGGCCAGGCATTACCCTGGCTTGGAGTATGGTAGGACTGAGGTGTCATGCTTGAGTGTGGGTATGAGGATGGTGTAGAACACGCATAGGCGTCACCCTGGCCTGGATTGTGTTATGACTGAGGCATCATGCACATGAAAATATGGTTAGTGTGGGTATGAGGATGGTGTAGAACATGCCCAGGCATCACCCTGGCCTGGAGTGTGGTATGACTGAGGTATCATGCTTGAGTGTGGCTGGGAGGCTGGGGTAGAACATGCCCAGGCATCAGCCTGGCCGGGAGTGTGGTATGACTGAGGCGTCATGCTTGAGTGTGGGTGTGAGGCTGGGGTAGAACATGCCCAGGCATCACCCTGGCCTGGAGCGTGATAGGACTGAGGAGTTATGCACGTGGAAACAAATGGCCCATCATGAGGACAACCATGTGGAAAACAGGAGGAGAATGACTTTTCTGTGCCTCAGATGATTTCATTTGGAAGACAGTAAGGAGAACCTAGACATAAGAAGGAAAGATTAGAGAGAAAGGGATGAGGAGGAAAATGATGCCACTTCTATAAACTCCTCATTTGTAGTGTCTTGTGTCCACACAGGAGAATTCCAACATTGCAGGGACTTCACAGAAAAAATGAATAGCTCTTGAGTCACAGAAGAAAGGTGGAGTGTGTAAGCTGTGTGAATTACGGAGTTGACCGTCCCAACAAGCCAGGACCCTCTAGCCATGAGAATGTTGACCTAGTCATTCATAAGAATGGGAGAGTGCAGTTGTGACAGATGGCTACATAGCAGTCATAGGACATTGCTGCCAGGAGAAGTCACTCTCCATTCAAGAGGGTGAGGGATAGAAACATCTGGAAGCCACAACCTGCAAAAGAAATAGTTCTGCTGCCTCATAAAAGGTTAGTGACCATTTTGGAAACAATATTGGAAATATGCAAGCTATCCATAAAAGAGAGATGGCTGAGCAGGAAATACAATGGGGTATGGAGTTGTGAGTCCCTGTGGATAAGAAGAATCATGACTGTATATTCTGTTGTAGTCATAATAAAAATAATGAATATAAAGGAGAAGAAAAGCGGACAATTTGGGGAAGAAGAGAAGAGTTCCAGCAGAATCAAGTCACAGCTGAAAGTGTGATTCTCAACCCATGATGTATTTTCCTATGTTAAATAAAAAATAAAAATACAAATAAATAAAAACTAAATAGAAAAGGAAGAAAAAGTAGTGTAAATGTCAAACTAATTTCCATACATCTGCATAATAAAAGAGAGCTAGTGATGCACAGTTTGCCATCAGAGTCAAAGGACCCTCAATCAGCTTTTGAAAAGGGGATGTTTTACAGACGGGCATTTATTTGTTTAAATTAGGTGATGATATTCATAATATTGAGTGAGCACTTAGCTCTATGTAGAGTCACAAACTCTTAACTCCATATTGTTCACTCAAGTCCAGTCTTTTCCCAAATGTCACCTTCTCCAAGAGGTCTACCCCTGAACACCCTATTTATAACCACAAGGCTTCCACTAGCAGTCCCACTTTCCTGGTCCTCTTTATTGTGGTCATTTCACTTTTTTGCAAATCATCTTTCACTTTTTAGCATATTAAATAAACATACGAACTGTAATTTTTCTTTATTGTCATGTCACCCACAAGAAATTAATCTTCATGATGGTAGACCTTTGTTTTGTTCACTGCAATAAACCAAATACCTAGAACAGTGCCTGGCACATAACAGTTGCTCACTGATATATGTGAAATATGTGAAAAACTGAATGGGCCATGGAACTCAATTTTTTCATGCAATTTTTATTCAGATAATGTTTAAAGAGATTGGAATGTATTGTTTCTAAGTTTTTCCAAAAATAATAATAATGAAAGGCTGTTAAAAAAAAAACTAGCTTAATCTATGTTGGTAACTTGAGACATCACTTATATTTCAAATCAAAAAAAATAAAAATTTTATTCAGTGAAAATCAACAGTCTTTATAAGAATAAATTTTATTTTTGCCAGTTTTATTAACTTATAGAAGTTGAATTATATTTTATTAATTCTTTATTGGGGCATCATAGGTGCTAACAATATTGTTTTCACATGGATAGTGTTTACTTAACTGTTCACTTTATAATTATTTGTGCAAATTCAGTATGCATGATCTATCCCTCAATATGAATAAAAGCCAGGAGTTTTTTGGATCTAAGATTTTTTTCAAGGAAGTCTTTTTGTGTATATTAAGATTTTGTGTCTTTGTATATATGAAACGTATTTATCACTTGAAAGAAGCAATCAATGACTTCAGTCACTTCAGTGCAAAATTAACCTTTGTTCACTATTTTCTACATAAACTTCTTGTGGCTTAAATTAGCCACTTTATTTTAAGGCAACATAGACTCTGGTTATGGATAAAGAAACATAAAATAACATTGGCATGAATCATGTAGGTTATTTTATACTAGGAAAATTTAATACAAAGAAACAAATAGTTTTAAAAAAGATTAGGCTTGCCTTCTAGCCATTTGAATAACCTCTGAAGCCCACCATATTTCTAGATGAAAATCTTGAACATTTTAACAATATTAATCCTTCCCAAATATTTTTTAATTACATTCTAATCAAAATTTTATTAGATCTTCTGAACCTGACCAAGTGGTTTAAAAGATCAACTTAAAGGAGAAACGAACAGGCAAGAAATTGACCATTTTGAACTTGAATATGATGATAACAAGGAGATTTGTTCCACTAGATGTTAAAAATTCTCATGAACAACATCAATAAAACAAGATATTTTAGAGGAATTTGGTGATAGGTCATTGGAAAAGAAGGGGGGAGATGGAAATTTAACCTTGTCTACACTGGCTCCTGGTGTGAGACATCTTCTCTCCCTTCTCATGCAATCCCATTGCTTCCTCCGTGCATTGCTCATCCCCTAACCCATGACTTCAGGCCTGTCCTCCCCTTTGAACTCTTGACTCAGGCATCCAGTGGCCTTGCCTCATCTCCATGCACGTGTCTATTGAGCAATTTGAGTTTCAAACTCAGTTCTAAGTTTCCCCTCCAACTTGCACAGCCCCAGTGTCCTGAGTACATCCATAGTGCTTCAACCTAACATTCTCCATCACCACCCTCTCACTCAGCCTCCACATCTATCACCAGGACTCACTCAAACCACTCCTTGTATTCTTGCTTCCTGGATTTATTCTCCATTAAGCCTCTGGTGATGCTTGTACACCTAAGTCATATCACGTCCTTCTTTTCAATCCTCCAGTGGCACCTCAGAGTGGGATTCACTGAAAGCTAGGAGAGCTGAAGCTCTGGGGTCCCTCACTCTGTGGGGCTCTGTGAGTGCTGGCAGTTCCTGGGAGTTGTAGCACGTTGTGGTGGGGAGGGCAAGCCAGGCTGTAGTCACGACAGAAGACAATGTGAGCATGTCTGGTGAAGTGTCCAAAGAGATGTTAGAAGAAAGGAACCATTGGTCGGTTGTGATTTCCTTTCCTTTTCTAAATGCACATTCACTCTTTTCAGTTTTATACATTTTTTTTTTAACCATTTCCCTAAACACATCTTGAGCATCCCTGGTCCTTCTGAAGCTCCTCACAATCCTGGAGACCTGCCTCTTGGCTCCATGTGTAACATCATTTTCTATGTTTCTCCAACTTTCTCACCACAACCTGGAGGTGTGGATCTTCTTGCTGTCATTAAACATGGAAAGTGAGTATCTGTCTCAGGGCCTTTATTTTCCTGTTCCCTCTGCTTAGACATGCCTGCCCAGACGTTTAATGGCCAGCTCCCCCTGTTTCATTGGTGGGTCTGATGAAATTTCACATTCTTATCAAATAGATTCCCCCATGATTCTCACCCTGCCTTTAATTTTCTTCACTGTAATTATTAATACTTGATATAATATTGTGTATTTAGTACTTTATTGCCTTTATTTACCACTAGAATATGAGCTGGATGAGGGCAGAATCTTTGTTTTCACCATCATGAACCCATAAGAGTGGCTGGAACATAACTAGTACTGAATAAATACTTTTGGAACTAATGACAGTGAAAAAAGGATCATTTAGCACTTGAAGTTAGTCTCTACTTGAAAACAATCATGTTAGAAGTCTAATTCATATCACACCCCCAATAAGTTCCTGTTGTATTAGAAGTTAAATTAACAAAATTATGCTCAAGCTCATTCTTAAAAAAATGTCGAGGTGAAAATTTTAATGAAGTGTGAGGACTTTCTCCCAAAAAGTGTAAGGACTTTCTAAACACAAAGGTGGTGAAAGAAATCATTAAAGTTAATATGTTAAACTAAATACTTTCTAAAGTTCTTATGGAACAAAATGTCAGAATTGAAATTGAAATAAATATATAGTCCATACTAGTCAGAAAGAGTTACTATAATTAATATGTAAACACTTTTATATTTATAAAGAAAAGCTTTCAATAGAATAAATGTACAAAAGATATAAATAGATATCGGCATAAGTAGTTGCAAGGATAAACATATGAAAATCACATAAACATATTATTAATCAAGAAGGGAAGGTTAAACAATGATTTACTTATTGTATTGACTAAGATGAAAAAGAACAGAAAATTTAATGCTAGTTCAGATGAAATTTGAGGTCATAGCACAATTTGAAGCGGCTTTTGGAAAAGCAATTCAGTGTGGTATATGAAGAAACTTGAAACATTTTATACCCTCTGGTAAGTTGTCTAAGGAAAAATTACATTCACAGAGTGTTTTCTATATAAGTACTTTTATTTCAGCAAAATTTATAATTTAGAAATCTGAATGCAACATAATTATTCAATATTAAGGGAGGAAGTCAAGATGGTGGCATAGGCAGACTCTGAACTCACCTCCTCCTGCGGACACAGCCAATTTACAACTACTTGTGGAAAAATTACCCATGAGACAGAACTGAACACTGGATAAGAGGAACTCCTGCAACAAAGGACAATCCTAATTGAGGTAGAAGAGGCAAAAACTGCCTTCTGGAGAGGAAAAATGCCGCCATCACAAGCCGCAGCTCCGCACGGCCACCCGGGAGCAGCACAAAGGTAAGCAGACCTTCCTGGAGGAGCAGGGCCCTGAGCCGGGGAGTGCCCCTGCTGTGGGCATTTTGTGGACCCAGCACAATCGAGACGAGTGGCATTATATCTGACTTTGCCTGCTACTAAAACATTGGGGAGTACCCCCAGAAAAGCTGGTTCACAAAGAAATTAAAACCGGCTCTTAAACGCCGCAAGCGCAAACTCACCCATTTCAGAAAGCAACCTAAAATCACCAGAAAGAAAGGTGCACAGTGTTTTGGTGAAAAGAGACTCACCTAATAGGCCCTGAGTGCATCTCAGTGAGAGGTGAGATCTCTCCAGGGACTGGGACATTGGCGGTGGCCATTGTTGTGGCCTGGTGTGGGCATGCTGACACAGATGCCATTGGAGTTCTCCCTGAGGCCTGCTATCCCAGAGTCTGCCCCACCCGCTACAGCATTGTTTAATCAAGCTCAGCCAGGGCAGGCAGCATACTCTAGAGACTGGCCCCACCCAACAATAAGCCCTCAGGCAACTTGTGGGCCTGCATAGATTGGTGACTGGATTCTCTGCAGCCTGGCAACTGAGCTAACTTCAGTGGGGCAGGGCATGCACAAGGAGTGGGTAGAGAGTATGGGCAGGTGGTGGAGTGTATGGGGCTCCCGCCACAGAGAGACTGGGTCCACTTCGGGAGGTTGAGGTGTGCTCACAGGGCAGGACTGTGTTGACTGTGTGTGTGGACCTGTGGGCAGCAGGACTTGTCAGCTGCAGAAGACTTGTGCTTCTCAAAGACCCACATAGGAGGTTTGCCTTACCTTCCAAAGCCTGAAATATTTGGGTGCACCCATGCCTGAGGCCAGCCCCACCCAGCTGCAATCCTCAGAGAGCTGACAAGAGACCTAAAGGCTGGAGGCTTATAGCAATTGTAAGACCCTGAGCATAACAAACTGCCACGCTGGGGGACTACTCACTTAAAAGAAATACTGCAACACAAATGTGGTATTAGAACTTGCAGCCAACTGTGCTGGGGCTCCCCACACCTCATAAAGAGACTGAAGAGCCCACAACAACTACAAGCAGCTCAGCATTACAACAGCTGGCCAGGAGCATAACACGGCCTCCCTGGGCACCTACAGGGAGAGCAAACAGGCCATAACAGAAGGATACACATAGCACACATAGGGCTCACCCCTGGAACATTGAGAACTGAAGGAAGCACACTGCAGGCCTCCTAAGGCATCACTTACATAAGGTTACCTATCCAAGAGCAGGAGATGTAGCTGACCTACCTAATACGTAGACACAAGGCCAGGGAAAGAGGCAAAATGAGAAGGCAAAGGAATACATTCCAAGTAAGGGAACAGGACAATCCCCAGAAAAGGAACTAAGTGAAACAGAAATGAGCAACCTACCTGACAGAGAGTTCAAACAAAGAGTATTAAGGATGCTCACTGATGTGGGGAGAAGAATAGATGAGCTCAGTGAGAATGTCAACAAAGAAATGGAAGATATAAAAAAGAACCAATCAGAAATGAAGAATATAATACTGGAAATGAAAAATTCACTAGAGGGACTCAAAAGCAGAGTAGAGGATACAGAAGAACGCATCTGTGAGATGGACAAAAGACTAGAAGTAATTACCCAAGCTGAACAGGTAAAAGAGAAAAGAATTAAAAAGAGTGAGGACAGTCTAAGGGACCTCTGGGATAAGATTAAGCACATTAACATCCGTGTGATAAGTGTCCCAGAAGGAGAAGAGCGAGACAAAGGGGCAGAGAATCTATTTCAAGAAATAATAGATGAAAATTTCACTAACCTAAGGAAGGAAAGAGACATCCAGGTACAGGAAGCACAGAGAGCCCCAAACAAGATAAACCCAAAGAGGCCCACACCAAGACACATCATAATCAAAATGTCCAGAATTAAAGATAAAGAGAGAATCCTAAAAGCCGCAAGAGAAAGTCAAGTTACATACAAAGGAGACCCCATAAGGCTATCAGCTGACTTCTCAGCAGAAACCTTACAGGCTAGAAGAGAGTGGCACGATATATTTAAAGTGCTAAAAGGAAAAAACATACAGCCAAGAATAATCTACCCAGCAAGGTTATCATTCAAAATGGAAGGAGAGATCAAAAATTTCCCAGACAAGCAAGAATTAAAGGAGTTTGTCACCAAGAAACCAGTGCTACAAGAAATGTTAAAGAGACTGATTTAAGGGGAAAAGGGAAGACCACAAATAGGAAAAATTATCTATTTCCATGATAAGAGGGTAATGGATACAAAAGCACAAAAAAGAGGTTAGATATGATATCAAAAACATAAAAGGAGGGAGGAGAGGAGTTAAAGAGCAGAGCTTTCAGACAGAGGTCAAACTAAAGAGACCATCAATTCTGTATAGAAGAAAAAAGGTAGAGAGAAGGACTACTAAAACACTGAGGAAAAAAAGTTAAAAAATGGCAGTAAGTACATACTTATCAATAGCTACTTTAAATGTCAATGGACTAAATTCTCCCATTAAAAGGCATAGGGTGGCTGACTGGATAAAAAAACAAGACCCATATATATGCTGCATACAAGAGACACACTTCAGACCTAAAGACACTCACAAACTGTGAAGGGATGGAAAAAGATACTCCATGCAAATGGCAATGAAAAGAAAGCTGGGGTAGCAGTACTCATATCAGACAAAATAGACTTTAAAACAAAAACTGTAAAAAGAGACAAAGAAGGGCATTACATAATGATCAAGGGAACAATCCAACAAGAGGCTATAACACTTGTAAATATCAACGCACCCAATGTAGGTGCACCTAAATACCTAAATATATAAAGAAGTTATTAACAGACAGAAAAACAGAAATAGACAGTAACACAATAATAGTAGGGGACTTTAACACGCCACTTACACCAACGGATAGATCATCCAAACAGAAGATAAATAAGGAAATATTGGCTTTAAATGACACACTAGAACAGATGGACCTAGTAGATATATACAGAGCATTCCATTCAAAAACCAAAGAATACACGTTCTTTTTAAATGCACATGGAACATTCTCCAGGATTGATCACATATTAGGCCACAAAACAAGTCTCCATAAATTTAAGAAGATTGAATGATACCAAGAATCTTTTCTGACCACAGTGGTATGAAACTAGAAATCAACTATAGGAAGAAAATCAGAAAAGCCACAAATACATGGAAATTAAACAAAATGCTACTGAACAACGACTGGGTCAACAAAGAAATCAAAGAAGAAATCAGAAAATACCTGGACACAAATGAAAATGAAAATAAGACATGCCGGAGTTTATGGGATACAGCAAAAGCGGTTCTAAGAGAGAAGTTTATAGCAATACAGGCCTATCTCAACAAACAAGAAAAATCTCAAATAAACAATCTAACAATGCACCTAAAGGAACTGGAAAAAGAAGAACAAACAAAACCCAAAATCAATAGAATAAGGGAAATAATAAAAATCAGAGCAGAAATAAATGAAATAGAGACCAAAAAAAAAAATAGAAAAAATTAATAAAACCAAGATCAGGTTCTTTGAAAAGATCAACAAAATTGACAAACCTTTAGCTAGACTCACCAAAAAAAAAGAGAGAAGGCACAAATAAGTAAAATCAGAAATGAAAGAGGAGAAATTACAACAGACACCTCAGAAATAGTAATGATTATAAGAGAATACTATGAAAAGGTATATGCCAACCAATTCGACAATCTGGAAGAAATGGATAAATTCTTAGAATCATACAACCTTCCAAAACTGGATCAAGAAGAAGTAGAGAATTTGAATAGACCAATCACCAGTAAGGAGATCAAAACAGTAATCAAAAACCTCCCCAAAAATAAAAGTACAGGAACAGACGGCTTCTCTCGTGAATTCTACCAAACATTCAAAGAAGACTTAATATCTATCCTTCTCAAACTCTTCCAAAAAATTGAGGAGGGGGGGAAGCTCCCTAACTCATTCTACAGAGCTGACATCACCCTGATACCAAAAGCAGACAAGGACAACACAAAAAAAAGAAAATTACAGGCCACTATCCCTGAGGAACATCCATGCAAAAATCCTCAACAAAATACTAGCAAATCGCATACAACAATATGTTAAAAAGATTATACACCGTGATCAAGTGGGATTTATGCCAGGTATGCAGGGATGGTTCAACAGTCGCAAATCACTCAACATAATACACCACTTTAATAAAATGAAGAATAAAAATCGCATGATCATCTCAATAGATGCAGAGAAAGCCTTCGACAAGATACAGCATCCATTTATGATAAAAACTCGGAATAAAATGGGTATAGAAGGAAAGTACCTCAACATAATCAAGGCCATATATGAGAAACCCACAGCTAATATCATCCTCAATGGTGAAAAACTGAAAGGAATCCCTCTAAGAATAGGAACCAGACAAGGATGCCCACTCTCACCACTCTTATTTAACATAGTACTAGAAGTCCTAGCCAGAACAATCAGGCAAGAGAAAGAAATAAAAGTGCTCCAAATTGGAAAGGAAGAAGTGAAACTGTCACTATTTGCAGATGACATGATTTTATATGTAGAAAACCCTAAAGAATCCACCAGAAAACTTTTAGAAGTGATAAACGAATATGGTAAAGTTGTAGGATACAAAATCAACATACAAAAATCAGTTGCATTTCTATACACTAACAACGAAGTTGCAGAAAGAGAAATTAAGAATACAATCCCATTTACAATTGCAACAAAAAGAATAAAATACCTTGGAATATACTTAACCAAAGAGGTCAAAGATCTGTACACAGAAAACTATAAAACATTGCTGAAAGAAATTGAGGAAGACACACAGAAATGGAAAGATATTCCGTGCTCTTGGATTGGAAGAATTAACATAGTTAAGATGCCCATACTTCCTAAAGCCATCTATAGATTCAATGCCATCCCTATCAAAGTTCCAACATTTTTCACAGAAATACAACAAAGAATCCTAAAATTTATATGAAACAACAAAAGACCCCGAATAGCTAAAGGAATCCTGAGAAAAAAGAACAAAGCTGGAGGTATCTCACTCCCTGATTTCAAAATATGCTACAAAACTATAGTAACCAAAACAGCATGGTACTGGCACAAAAACAGACACACAGATCAATGGAATAGAATCGAAAGCCCAGAAACAAACCCACACATCTATGGACAGCTAATCTTTGACAAAGGAGCCAAGAACATACGATGGAGAAAAGAAAGTCTCTTCAACAAATGGTGTTGGGAAAACTGGATAGCCATATGCAAAAAAATGCAAGTAGACCCTTAGCTTACACCATACACAAAAATTAACTCCAAATGGATTAAAGACTTGAATGTAAGACCTGAAACTATGAAACTTCCAGAAGAAAACATAGGTAGTACGCTCTGGGACATCGGTCTTAGCAACATATTTTCAAGCACCCTGTCTGACCGGGCAAGAGAAACAATAGAAAAAATTAACAAATGGGACTACATCAAACTAAAAAGCTTCTGCACAGCAAAGGAAACCATCAACAAAATGAAAAGACAACCTGACAATTGGGAGAAGATATTTGCAAACCATACATCTGATAAGGGGTTAATCTCCAAAATATATAAGGAACTCACGCATCTCAACAACAAAAAAACTAACAAGCCAATTAAAAAATGGGCAAAAGACCTGAACAGACATTTCTCCAAAGAAGATGTACAGATGGCCAACAGATATGAAAAGATGTTCAAAATCATTAACTATCAGGGAAATGCAAATCAAAACTACAGTGACATATCACCTCACGCCCGTCAGAATGGCTATAATTAACAAGACAGGAAACAACATGTGTTAGAGAGGATGTGGAGAGAAGGGAACTCTCATTCACTGCTGGTGCGAGTGCAAATTGGTGCAGCCACTATGGAAAACAGTATGGAGATTCCTCAAAAAATCAAGGCTAGAACTACCATGTGATCCAGCTATTCCACTGATGGGTATTTATCCAAAGAACTTGAAAACACCAATGCGTAGAGATACATGCACCCTTGTGTTCATTGCAGCGTTATTCACAATAGCCAAGACTTGGAAGCAAGCTAAGTGCCCATCAATCAACAAATGGATAACGAAGATGTGGTATATATACACAATGGAATACAACTCAGCCATAATAAACCATGAAATCCAGCCATTTGCGACAACATGGATGGACATTGTGGATATTATGCAAAGTGAAATAAGTCAGAGGGAGAAGGTCAAATACCGTATGATTTCCTTCATTAAGTAGTAGATAATAACAACAATAAACAAACACAGAGACAGAGATTGCATTGGTGGTTACCAGAGGGAAAGGGCAGAGGGAGGAGGGTGAAAGGGATAATTTGGCACATGTGTGTGGTGATGGGTTGTAATTAGTATTTTGGTGGTGAACATGATGTAATCTATGCAGAAATAGAAGTAATATGATGTACACCTGAAACTTATACAATGTTATAAACCAATGTTGCTGCAATAAACAAAAAATTAAAAAAATCAAAATAAAAGGAAATTTATGTCACTACTGAAAAAAAATTATTATTCAATATTAGAGTGGATTGTAAAATTGAGGTATAAGTAATTTGACAGAACATTAATCTCACTATTTGTCTCCAATCATATACAAGCACTTTACACATTTCAAACTGAAGGGATTTAATGCAGGAGATTGGTTACAGAGGTGACAAAAGGCTGGAGTGAAGGCTGGGAGAGCATGAAGGAGAATGTTGTCACCCAAGGACCAGGAGTCCTTACCAACCACTGGAGCCCCATGTACCCCTCACTGCTGAGCTGATGAAGACTGTGCATTCTGGGGATGATGGTGGGACCCCTCCACCCGCCAGCTGCCACACAGATGCCTGCACCTCACCAATGCCACTGAAACTGCCTTTGAGGTGCTGGATCCTGCAGCTCCCCCATGGTCCTCAGTTGTCTACAGCTGCTGCAGCTGCCAGAGACCATCACCAGGAGCAGGAAAAAGGAAGGAATTTTTTTCTTCCTCCCACTATCCAGTGTCCCCCAATACCTGCACTCTCAGAGCCTTATGGGAAACCAGGTGACAAAGGGGTCTGGATAAACCATCTGCAGGCTGAAACCCTGGAGGACACTGGAGGCTCCAGCTCCCAAGTGTGGGCCTTACAAACAGAAGTCACAATCTGGACAAAGGATAGCATGGGAAAATGATCAATATAGTTCCAGAACATGCATACAGAAAAAGATTCAGAAGAATTTGGCTGGAAGTTCCATAAGAGTGGGTTTGCTTTTATCTTGTTCCCTGGTTTATCTCAACTGCCTAGTACATGATACATACTCCATACATATTTGTAGTTTGAAGACAAGACGTAACATTTAAGGCATGATTTTTGTCTGAGTGATTGCATTATGGTTGATTTAAAATTTTTTTTGTAATTGTGTTTTTATATTTTTCTATAATTATCATTCAACATTTATATTAAATACAAGTGCCCAAAAATGCAATGCAATGTTAAAACCACCTAGGTTGCAACTGAGTAACAGAAGAAAGAGGACCATAAGTAGCCTAATTAACAGTGATCCAGACAAAGATGTAAAGGAGACCACCTCAATTTTTGTCTCAACCACAGTACTGATTAGTGGTGCTGCCTTTGGCACATCAATTAGACTGAGTTTCAGAGTCTGTATCTGTGAAAGATGAGGACAATATCAATAACTCACAAAATAATTTTGAAGATTAAAAGAAGGTAGAGACATACAAGAAAAATATGTTGTAAAGGGAGAAAGGCTAAGGCTACTAAAATATATTTCATAGATACGATTTTATTGATGACGGTGAGATTTGAGATTATTGTTAATATTGGTTAAGATTTCTAGTGAACAATAAAAGGAGATAAGAAAAAAGACATGAGAAGAAAACCAGAAAGTGCAACAGAGATGTCTATTAGCTTTTTTAGCTCTCTTAATAGCACTCTTTGTCAAAGTCCCATATGGGATTAATCAACAGAAAACCTTTATCCACTCCCTTATTGGGCATAGTAAAACCAGGGACAGTGTCACCCTGTTATTTATCTTTGTAGAGTTGACAACAACCACACTCTGTTATCTCATCTGGATGAGGACTGTGGCATCATCTGATGCTGGGTTAAATCAGATAGGAAGACAGAACTACAGGAGCAACAGGGTAATTACTGTTTATGACTTGTTCTGCTTCTGACATATTCTGTTAATTCTTGACTGTATTTCCCCAAGTTTTTCTCTATCATCTATTTTTATAGAGAAAAAAATGTGTTTTTTTAAATCTTTTGTATATCACTTATTTACTGCAACTTATTAGTAAATGAGTTCTTGATTCCCAATTATTTATGAGCAAAAGAATTCACATTCCTCCTATATTATTAGATGATGAGTTTGTTTTCTTGAGACTGAAATTTTACCAGAAAAAAGTGACAGATTTTACTTTGATTGGGGATGATTTCCGGCACTTAGAGCATTGAAACTCATGTCTCAGTCATATTTATGTTTCCCAGATGAAACTGACAGTGACTGGTAATACCCACATTGTAGACTGTGCAGGGAGGACTGTGCTCCTGGAGAACTAAGGCAGTGTGACAGGCTCTGGGTCCCACACCTGCGCTAAGACATGGATCCTCCCTCAGCCTAGTTGTGTGATATTCAGCAGATGCCCTGGGAACCTGAATTTTTTTATCTGTAAAGGCAGGTAATAAGATGAGTAAGTACCTCATAGGCTCTTGGGGAAGATGAAATGTGGTAAAGCAATAGAACAATTGCTGAGATGATGTCAGCTTCAAATAAAGATTCAGTATTATTCTACCACCACTGTTAATAATTCCCCAAGTTAAATATGCACTAAGCTGTTTACATGAAACTCAAGGAAGCGGATAGAGAAGAGTAAGAATGAGCAGGGAGGCCAGTTGCCTTGCTTGGTACAGACAGCATTCCTTTGTCTGTCTGGTGTCCCTAGTGGGCTGTTCCGTGTGGCTTGATCACATTCACCTCCATTTGCCAACATGCGACAAAGATTTGCCCAGTGACCCATATGTGCCCTACTGCTTTTCCTCCCTTCACTCCCAAAACAGCTTCAAGGTCTGTACATGTGGCCAGTCACTGTGCTGGTCCCTGCTTCACTTGAAAACAAATATAGACTCAGTCAGAAAGTGTGTTTTGCATTAATTGGACTGTTTTTAAATTTGGCACAGAGCTAAGCTTTCATCTGCCAGTGGGGGTGGAATTTGACAGAAAGCTTATATTTTTTTAATGCAATGTGTCCCAGATTTGCTGGATATTTATGGTAAAACGTCACATTCATTTTTGGTGTTGTCTACTGCTTCAGCACTCCGGAACTTGGAACTGTTAATAAGTTGAATACTGTAATTAGTCTTTGGAATTATTGCAAGAGTATAAAATGTATTTGAAATTTGGAAACTGAAATATGCCTGTATCATGACCACTTCTAAACTCTTCTCAGAAAGAAGTGCCAATGTATCCTTTTTGTTGGTAAGGACTTGTAAAATTTAACATTTAACATGTCAGCAATAGAAAAGTTGCACAGGTTTAATCTCCATAAGAGAAAAGTTAGAAGAAGCTATTACTGATTTTCTTCGGAAAGGCCAAATGCATTTTGCTTCTATTGTTCTTTCTTATTTATTTTGTAGCTATTTTAAGACTCTACTTTAAATCACATTTATATAATATTTCTCCCTAAATAAACTGACTGTGACCTCCTTAAGTGTAACCAAGTTTAATTTTTCTTTGATTCATCTTCAGCAACTAACACAGACACAGACTGTGAGCAGCATGATAGAAGAGGAAACAGTGAGTTGGAGTTAGAGACCTCTCAGTGTTGTTCAGTTTTCCTGTCTGCATCTCAGTTTCCATAAAAAATTAATTGCTATAGACAATAAAGCAGATGTTGTCTGCAAAAACAGCTAAAGTCTTGTCTAATAAATGGCAGTGAACTTCATAATGCTAGCTCTTCTCCCTGAGATTCAGAACAACTGGTAGATGTTTTAAGGAGATGAAGTTGTAGAAGCACGTACTAGACAGAACCGAGATGGGATTCTCCAGAAAGCTCTGGTTAACCATGGTTAAAATAAAAAGTATATATATTCTATATTTATTTATGTTTCATATTTATATATATTTATACAAATACACATATTTATATAGGGTTTATATGTATTTATATAAAGTCTTGTACATATATATAGTCTGGGACTACAGAAATTATAAAATCAAATTCTTTTGTTTGAATTAAGTTTTCTTTTTTTATGCTTTATTTAAAAAAAATTTTTTTAATACATTTAGCATGGTCAAGCTCAGTGATAGTATTGGGGCTGCAAATATGATTAACAAAGAACTAAAAAAAATGAACATATATATTATTTTTCTTGGTGTAGCTGAAAAAACGCCTTGAAATGAGGAAATTTCATGTCTAATTCACAATGTTCAAATATGCAATACAGTATTATTAACTATTAACTATTATTAACTATAGTCACCATGCTGTATATTACATCCCCATGACATTTATTTTATAAGTGGAAGTTTGTACCTTTTGATTCCCTTCACCTATTTTGCTCACCTCCACCCTTTGCCTCTAGCAACCACCAATGTGCTCTCTGTATCTATGAGCTTGTTTTTTTTTTTTTTAAGACTCCACATGTAAGTGAGATCATATGGCATTTGTCTTTTTCTATCTGGTTTATTTCACTTAGCATAATTCCCTTAGGTTCCATCCATGTTGCCACAAATAGCAGGATTTCATTCTTTTTTATGGTTGAATAATATTTTATTGTGTATATATATATGCAATAAATATTGCAGCATTGTGGTATTGTTATATGTACATATACATATACATACACATATATATATATATATTCCACATTTTCTTTATCCATTCATCCATCCATGGACATTTAGGTTGTTTTCATATCTTGACTATTGCAAATAATGCTGCAATGAACAAGAGGGTGCATATTTTCAAGTTAGTGTTTTTGTTTTCTTCAGATAAATACCCAGAAATGGAATTGCTGGAATCTATGGTAGTTCTATTTTTAATTTTTGAGAAACTTCCATACTGTTTTCCATAGTAGCTGCACCAATTTACATTATCACCTACAATGTACAAGGTTTCCCTTTTTTCCACATCGTCATCAGCATTTGTTATCTCTTGTCTTTTTGGTGATAGCCATTCTAACAAGTGTGAGGTGACATGTCATTGTGGTTTCTGTTTGCATTTCCCTGATGATTGTGATGTGTAGCATCTTTTCATGTACCTGTTGGCAACCTGTATATCTTCTTTAGAAAAATATCTATTCATGTCCTCTGCCCATCTTTTAACCAGATTATTATTTTTTTGGTATTGAGTTGTATGAGTTCTTTACATATTTTGATGATTAACGCCTTATCAGATATATGATTTGCAAATATTTTCTCCCATTCAGTAGATTGTTTTCTATTTTCCAAATTCTTATATGTATAAATAGATACTAAGACTGGAGATTCTAAAGTAATACATCTAAGTCAATAATAGTAACAGACGTCTGTTACCTAGATTCTGCACAGTAAGTTTTGTAGATATTAACTCTTTAAACTAACAGTATATGTACTTACTCACCTGTAACTAGTAATGTTCCTAGCACTTTCATCATTTTACCTCGTTTAATCCTCACTGCATCTGAGGTCAATCAAAGTTATCTTTTTTTTTATTGTGTCAACAGAGGAATGGTGGGTAGAGGATAAATGACCCACAGCCACAGTCCAGCCTCCGAGTTTGGGCTCCTTACTTGTTGTCCCCAGAATATCTTAGGGCTTGGTCATTGGTGAAAACTCCAACCTGTTCGGGTGATTACACACAACCACAGAACCTCACAGCATGTCTTGAGCCTACAGGCAAAGGATGTTCAAACTTTTGGTATGGAATTTCCCCAAATTATATTTCAGTTACTCTCTAAAGCTTTTTTATATGTAATACACCTTCCAGAGTTTTTAAGCTCACAGTTGGATCCTTAAATCAGAGAGGTTGATTCAATTCTTACTTCTATAACAAAAAACTCTAGAAATAAGGAGTTTGATTTATCTTTTTTTCAATGATTTACTTTTTGTTTTTGCATAGGGCGGTGGTTTTGCAAATTTTCATACTTCTTGATAAACAACACTGTCTATCATCAGAAAATCTCATGACCTTGAACTATGGCAATCTTACTGCAAGTTAAGGATTCTTTTCACCCACAGTTGCAAATTCTTAATTTTCTGATAATACTGTTGAATTACAGATAATTTACAATCCCCATATCTGGAGACTCATGGAACCTCTTCCTGTTAGCACAATTGGGTTGGCATGCACACTCACCCCCCAACACACAGACACACAAGCTCACAAATCATTCATTTCAGGCCATCATATCTCATGAATAATCTATTAATCTCTAAGCTTTCCTTGGTGATCTAGGTGAAATCTCATGGACAACACCACCTGGTTGGCCAACAACACCAGATGGTCAGATTTCATTCTGGTGGGACTTTTCAGTCATTCCAAGCACCCAATTGTCCTTTGTGTGATCATTTTTGTTGTTTTATTGATGACCTTGTCTGGAAACACCATCCTGATCCTTCTGATACACTCTGATGCCCACCTCCACACCCCCATGTACTTCTTCATCAGCCAGTTGTCTCTCATGGACATGATGTACATTTCTGTCACTGTGCCCAAGATGCTCATGGACCAGGTCATGGCTGTGAATAAGATCTCAGCCCCTGAATGTGGGATGCAGATGTTTCTCTATTTGACACTAGTAGGTTCAGAATTTTTCCTTCTAGCTGCCATGGCCTATGACCGCTATGTGGCCATCTGCCATCCACTCCATTATCCTATCCTCATGAACCACAGGGTATGTCTCCTCTTGGTATCTGGCTGCTGGATCCTGGGATCAGTGGATGGCTTCATCCTCACCCCTGTCACAATGACCTTCCCCTTCTGCAGATCCCGGGAGATCTATCATTACTTCTGTGAGGTCCCTGCTTTAATGAAGCTCTCCTGCTCAGACACCTCCCTCTATGAGACACTCATGTACCTGTGCTGTGCCCTCATGCTCCTCATCCCTGTGACAGTCATTTCAAGCTCCTATTCTTTCATCCTCCTCACCATCTACAAGATGAGCTCAGCAGAGGGGCGGAAGAAGGCCTTCACCACCTGTTCCTCCCACATGACTGTGGTCATCCTCTTTTACGGAGCTGCCGCCTACACCTACATGCTCCCCAGCTCCTACCACACCCCTGAGAAGGACATGGTTGTATCTGTCTTTTACACCATACTCACTCCTGTTCTAAACCCTTTAATCTATAGTCTTAGGAATAAGGATATCACAGGGGCTCTAAAGAAAATGTTAAATTTGGGATCTATCTTTCGGGAAAATATAAAATAGGAAATTTTGGTACTAATGATTGATTTTCCTTCTCTCTACACATCAGAAGTTTAGTACCTTATGCCAATGTTATTCTTCGGATTCTCATACCATGATATGTCATCCTATATTCATCCCTTTTGGAGGCATCGTTTTCCTATACTGCAGAACTCTTCATTTTTATATTCCTTCTGCATTGAAAATATTTATACAATTGTATCAATGCTAAATTTTCTGAAGCTGATACCTGCACTGTGATTCTGTGGGAGAATAGCATATTCTCAGGAAATATATAATGAAAATATTTAGAAAAAAATATCATAAGGTGTGCAACTGATGAGTTACAGAAGGAGAAACGTGATGAAGCAGAAGGGGTATAATATGAATAAGTGAATCTAGGTAAAGTGTATATGCATGTTAATTGTACTATTATTATTCATCCTAGTTTTCTGTAAATTTATAATTACTTAAAAATAAAAAGTAAAGTGGCAGACTTTTCTCCCTTTTTTTGAGTTCCTATTTTCTGCTTGGTGGAAATGTAAGTGACGTACCTTAGAAATCATACTCATTTTAATGTGGCTGATCATTACTGTGGCAATCCAGTCATCTGCCCACCTTTACTGAAGGCGACCTTGCTCTTCTTGGTCCAACCCTGAAAGTTTCTAGTGGGTGTTATCCCCCTGAAATCATTAGCACCTTACCGTAGATTGAGGATCCACGACCATACAAGGTATTGTGGGAACAATATTAAGCCCAGGTGGAAGGAGGATCTAGGAAAGGTTCAACACATGAGGTGGTATCTTGACATACACATGTTATTTTTTATACAAGCAGGCAGAGGAAGAACATCAAACATTCAATCCTTCATTTATTCAGCAAACATTTATTATGCTATGTTATAATAAAAATAGCATCTAATAGCTAAATAAGTATAAAATACGAATAACACATGGCTGCTCTCTCCAAGAAATTTGAATTGTAGGTGCAGTTTGTGCAAATAGTTGTAATAAAATATACAAATTGTTTTGATGCTCCAGTAGAAATGGTACAGCTCATAGGGACACCAGTTCTACCTGTGATGTGCTAGTTCAGTGAAAAAAAGGGGGCTAGGAGAAGACCCCAGAGCTCCGTGTTTAGTGATGGCTAGATGTTACCTTCAGATGACTACAGGAGGTTGGAGCTGGGGCACATGCTCAGGAACGTGATGCCGTGGAAAGGCACAGCATGAGCACAGGGCAGATGGCTGACCAAGCAGGAGAGTAACTCCTGCCCTGTTTCACTTTATAGCATCATTTCTTGCCTTGCTGTGACTTGGGATTTTACAAACAGTAGTGAAATGATCAGATTTGCATTTCAGAAATGTTATATCAGTGGTAATTAATTGAAACAGTGCAAGACTGGAGGTGAGGAGACAAGAGGAGTGAGGTCAGTAAACTGAATGGTGTTGATCTAAGTGGAATAGACCATGGCTTAACACCAGGAGTAAATGAGGGGGTGGTATTTGTGGTAAGCAGTGCCTTGTTGAACCTGTTACATAACACCACAAACTCGTTTGTGTTTATACAAATTTCCAATTGACTGTCTCAATTTGTGAATTATCAGGTGGTTTCAACAGTACAGATTCCCTTTCCTCTTGACACACTCAATTACATCATGACTGTAAAATAAGGATCTTGCAGTATTTTGGGAAACAATGTTGGAAAACCAGTTTACGATAGTTTTGTGCAGTCAAACAGACTGACTACAAGGTGCACTCTCTGTAACTTTTAAAAGAATTGAGAAGTGTATGTATTACTCCTCAATTTGCTAGACCATAATTATACACACATTTGGTCTCTACTTACAACACCATAGACTTGGGGAACAAAGTGGAAGAAAACAATAATATGAGATGCAGAACCATATTCTTCCAAAGATGACTGTTTTAGTCTATCTCCAGCAAAAAAAAAAAAAATTAGATAGAAATGTTTTTAGAACAATGAATTATTTTTTAATTAAAGTGTTCAAAATATAACTTTCCAAAGCCTCTACTAATAAAGATTCATAAGAAACTGTGCAGTTGGGAAATTCTTAGTCAAATGACACATGGTATGTAACACTCAGAATTTGTGGATGTGGAGGAACAATTGCCTCCTCAAATTTCTTGTTTGCAGAATGAAATAAATAAATGGAAATGTTTCAGGCACTCAAGTGCACTTGCTTAGGTGCCGAATAAGCAGCTGTGCATGAAGTAGTTTAAAATTTTCAAACTTCAGAGTGTTTTCATGTGTTTGTCCCTGTGATGCCATCAGCTTTTGGCCAAACAAATCACTTCTACCCCATAAAAACAAGCTCTCAGGGATTCTACATCCTCCAAAGGACATTAAGAACTATGATTGGAATTCTTACCAAATGTAGAAGCTAACAAACATGGATTAGGTTAGACAAGCTGGCATTCTTTTTCACAAATTTTCTGCTTTTTAAAGTTTGTTCAAAAGTTTGATGAAACAGGAGGAGCAAATTGATTTTTCTGGGGATGACCCAGGGAATGAGGCTTAATAAACAAAATTAGATGCATCAGAATTCACATTTAATATAATTTAGATTGCCTGTTTTCTCTCTTAGGTTATTATTTTATGACCAAATGGTCTCTGTATCAGTTTGCCACTGAGTTCAGAAAATGTAAACTTGTAATGTTATGGCTAGGAACTCTGGAGTTATGTAACTCAAATTTCTTTTTTAATGAGAAAATCAAGTATTATCTGCAACATGCTATTTTAACTCAGCAATCTAACTTCAGTGTCTTACCAGTTCAATGCATAGAGACTGGATTATATTTCATATATAGGATAGATATGTCATAAATTTTAAAATAAATTCCTCATTAATAATAATAATAAATAATAAATCATCTATTAATAAACTTATAATACTTTTATTATTAAAAAATGAATGTCTTGGAGCTGGCCAGGTGGCGCAAGTGGTTAGGCACGTGCGCTCCACTGGGACAGCGGGGGTTCGCCAGTTCAGATCCTGGGCACGCACCGACGCATGGTTGGCAAGCCATCCTGTGGGGCGTCCCATATAAAG
Organism: Diceros bicornis minor; assembly: GCF_020826845.1. Taxonomy (NCBI): domain Eukaryota; kingdom Metazoa; phylum Chordata; class Mammalia; order Perissodactyla; family Rhinocerotidae; genus Diceros; species Diceros bicornis. The sequence continues at coordinate 2,241,580 of NC_080769.1, read as the reverse complement.
TGGAGGAAGGTGGGCACGGATGTTAGCCCAGGGCCAGTCTTCCTCAGCAAAAAAAGAGGAGGATTGGCAGATGTTAGCACAGGGTTGATCTTCCTCAAAAAAAAAAAATTGAATGTCTTGTACCTACATCTTTCTTCACATATATGATTATTTCTATAGCAGAGATTCCTAGAAGGAGATTATTGTTCAAATGGTCAATGAGTTTTATTCAAAGTGCTAATTTTCTAGACTAATTTAGCTCCCATCATGCATGAAGAAATGGACCAGTTCCTCTTATTCCCGTTGGGCTCTATTCTTCCCCTCAAGTGTGCCTGTTCTTCCAAGTCAGCCCTGTTACCAGAGGGGGCTACTTGTCCCTCTGCCTTCTGGATGGTCAGGTCCAAAAGAGACCTCAGCAGGCGACTGGAAGATAGGAACACACTGAGGTCTGGGTATTTATTCCCTCAGCACTGTCTCTGCCGGGCTGTGACCGGCAATGGCCAAGTTCGAAAACCTGGAGCCCAGTTCTCCCCAGTGTCTGTCTTCCTGTGATCCCTGGAAATGGTTGCTCCTCCTGTTGCCCCTGCGGACAAGGCTGAAGAGATCTTCTCCTTGTCGAGGCCTTTTGGTCATTCTCCATTCCCTGATAAAAATCCTTGCCCACATTCTCCCCTTTTATACTTCGATGCTGATATCATCATTATTGACTATACTCTGCAGACTTTTTCCAATGCTATTATTGATTTCATCTAGATTGTATATTTGATTTACACTTCTCTAATTTTGACTTGGCATCTTTTCATAAGTTCATTGTCCTACATCACTTCTTAAGCTCTGAATGAGTCTTCAATGGCTTTGTTTATTTTTTGACTTGACAGTTTATCTGAATTTCTTGCCTCATCTATTACTAATATTAACCCTTTGTTATATACATTGTGCTTTTCTACACAAGACCTCAACTTATGTTTACTCTTTCCTTGTTATACAGATTTTTAAACAAATAGGGTCAAATATGGCACTCAATCTCTTTCATGTTTGGAATTTCACATCATGTTTTAAAATGCCTTCCTGTTCTCAGTAACTGAAATTGCCTTCTGCACTCTTTTCTAGTACACTCTTTTACATTTATATATAGCTAGTTAATCTGCATGAATTTATTTTTAGTATACTGTGACATGCATGTCAAATTTTATTTATCATTGAGATAAAATTCACATACAAATCACTTTTTACACCATTTTAAAGTGTACAATTTAGTCGCTTTTAGTAGATCAATTAGTAGATAATGTTGTTTAGTCATCACTAATATCAAATTCCTGAGAGAGATAGAGAGAGAGAGAGAGGGGCAGGTGAGTGGATGGGAAGGAACTGGCTTATACAACTGTGGAGGCTAGAAAGTCTGGCATTTGTAGGGCAGACGGGCAGGCTGGAAATTCAGGTAGTAACTGATGCATTTTTGAGTCTGAATTCTGTAGGACAGGCCAGCAGGGTGGACACTAGGCAGAATATCTATGTTACAGTTCTGAAGGACAATTCCTTCTTATCTGGGAAACCTCAGTTTTGCTCTTAAGATCTTCACCTGATATAAGACCCACTCACTTTAAGGAGGATAATCTGCTTTATTTACAGTCAGCTGATTTTATTTTTATTTTTTGGTTTTAAATAGCTATATTTCAGTATATTAAATGGACAAATTTGCAACCCTATTTCTCTTTTAAACTTTTAAGTCAGCATACAAAATTTTTTTTCTGTTTTGATTGAGTAAATTTTAGCACCCACTTCTAAGAGGTCATTGATATTTTGTTCTGTTTCTAAACATAATTAATTAGACACACTTCAAACAATTTATATTGCATTTATAAATTCAATGTTTTGAGTGAAAATGGCTTCTCTTGGAGGGGGAGTGAATAGAAGAAGTACCTGGAGGGAGGCTTCTGGGGTTCGAGTAATTCTGGGTTTCTTGATCTGGTGCTGCTTACATAACTGCTGGTTTGCTTTGTGATCTGAGAACTTTTCTGAGGGTATGGTATGCCTCAATAAACTTCTCTTATTTTGTGACATGCAAATGTTATAGATATTTAATATTTACAACTTGAAGTGTTTGGATATAAGTATATACCCACGAAACCATCATCACAATCAATGCCATAAACTTATCCATCACCTCAACAAGTTTCCTTTCAGCCATTTTTTGGTTTTATTTTGTTTTTCTTTTTGTGATAAGATCATTTAACTTAAGATCGACACTCTTAGCAAATTTTGAAGCATATTGTTAATTATAGGCACACTGCTATACACTGGATCTCTAAGACTTATTCATCTTGTATAATCAAAACTTTATACCCTTCAACCAATACCTCCCAATTTCCCCCTCCACCCAGGCCCTGGCAACTACCACTCTACTCTCTGATCCTATGTGTTTGACTACTTTAGATTCCACATATAAGGGAGATCATGAAGTATTTGCCCTTATGTATCTGGCTTATTTCACTTAGCATAATGTCCTCCAGACGCACCAATGTGGTCACAAAGGAAGGATTTCCTTCTTTTTAAAGGCTGAATAATATTCCATTGTATGCCACATTCCATATTTTATCATTTTTTTAAATCCATTTGTCAGTTGATGGAAATTTAGTTTGTTTCCGTATCTTGGCGCTTGTGAATAATGCTGCAAAGAACATGGAGTACAACTATCTCATTAAGATCCAGATTTTAATTCATTTGGATATAAACCCAGAAGTGCAAGTGCTGAAACAAATGGTAATTCTATTTTCAAATTTTTGAAGGACCTACATATTTTTTTTCCAAAGTTTCTACATCAGTTTACATTCCAACCAACAGTGTACAAAGATTTCCTTTTCTCCACGTCCTCATTAACACTTTTTCTTTGGTTTATTTTCCTGTTTTTATTTTTGTTTTGTTGATAATAGCCATCCTAAGAGGAGGGAGATATCTTATGGAGGTTTTGATTTTCATTTTCCTGATGATTAATGATATTGAGCACCTTTTCATCTATATTGGCCATTTTTAGGTCTTGTTTGGAGAAGTGTCTATTCAGTTCCTTTGCCCATAAATGGGTTATTTGCTTTTTTGGTATTGAGTTGTATGAGTTCCTTATATACTTTGTATATTAAAACTTTATCTTATATATGATCTGCAGATATTTTCTCCCATTCTGTAGGTTGACTATTCATTTTGTTGTTTCATTTTATGTGCAGAAGCTTTTTAGGTTGATGTCTGTTTTATCTTTTGATGCTTGGGCTTTTGATGTCATACGAAGAAATCTTTGCCTAGTACAATGTCCAGAAGCTTCTAACCTAAGTTTTTCTTCTAGGAGTGTTAGCGTTTCGAGGCTTATATTTTAAGTCTTTTTTATTAGATATAATTGACATGCAACATTATATGTTTCAGGTGTACAACACAATGATTCTATATTTGTATATATTGCAAAATAAGAAGCATAATAAGTCTAGTTAATGTCCATCATGATACAGAGATATAATTTGTGTGTGTGTGATGAGAACTTGTATGGTCTACTCTCTTAGCAACTTTCAAATATGCAATACTGTATTATTAACTATAGAACCATGTGGTGCATTACTGCCCTATGACTTATTTACTGTATAACTGATGGTTTGTGCCTTTGGCCACCTTTACCCACTTCACGATCACCCCATATTCTGCCTCTGGTAACCACCAATCTGTTCTCTGTATCAATGAGATCTTTTTATTTTAGGTTCCACATATAATTGAGATAATAAAACATTTGTCTTTCTCTGTCTGACTTATTTCACTTAGCATAATGTCCTCAAGTTTTGTCTATGTTGTCACAAATGGCAAGATTTCCTTCTTTATTTATGGATCAATAGCATTCCATTATATGTATATACACGTTATATATACTATATATATATATTTTTTGTTTATACATTCACCCATGTAAGAACACTTAGGTTGTTTCTATATCTTGGATTTTGCAAATAATGCTGCGAAAAATGGAGGTGCATATTTTTTTTTAGCTAGTATTTTCAATTTCTTTAGATAAATACCCAGAAGGGAAATTGTTGAATCATATCATAGTTTCATTTTTAATTTTTTAATGAACCTCCAAACTGTTTTCCATAGTTGGCTATACCAATTAACATTTCCACCAACAGTGCACAAGAGTTTCCTTTTCTCCATATTCTTTCCAATACTTGTTATGTCTTGTTTACCTGATGATATACACTTAACAAGTGTGAGGTGATACCTCATTGTGGTTTTTACTTGCATTTCCCTGATTATTTGTGATGTTGAGCACATTTTCATTTACCTGTTGACCATCTATATGTCTTCTTTGGAAAAATGTCTATTCAGAACCTCTGCATATTTTTTAATCGTATTGTTTATTTTTTACTATTGAGTTATATAAGTTATTTGTATATTCTAGATATTAACCTCTTATCGGATATATAATTTGAAAATATTTTCTACCATTCAGTAGGTTGCCTTTTCATTTTGTTGATGGTTTCTTTTGCTGTATATAAGCGTTTTAACTTGATGTAGTTCTACTTGCTTATTTTTGCTTTTGTAGCCTTTACTTTTGGGTTGAAATACAAAAAAAATCATTGCCAAGACCAATGTCAAGGAGTTGACAGCCTATGTTTTCTTCTAGGATTTTAATGGTTTCAGGTCTTTTGCTCAAGTCTTTAATGAATTTTGAGTTAATTTTTGTCTATGGTGCAAGAAGATAGTGGTCCGGTTTCATTCTTTTGCATCTAGCTTTCCCGATTTCCCAACACCATTTATTGAATGGTTACCATTTTCCCATGGCATATTCTTGGCTCGTTTATCATAAATTAATTGATCATATATGTGTGGGTTTATTTCTGTGCTTTCTATTTTGTTCCATTGATCTGTGTGCCTGGTTTTATGTCAATACCATACTGTTTTGAAGCTTGATAATATAATTTGAAACCAGGGACCATGATGCCTCCAGCTTTGTTTTGTCTCAGGATTGTTTTGTCTAGTCAGGGTCTTTAGTGTTTCTATACAAATTTTAAAATTATTTGTTCTATTTCTGTGAAAAATGCCATTAGAAATTTTAAAAATATTGCTTTAAATCTGTAGATTGTTTTGAGTAATAGGGACATTTAAACAATATTAATTCTTCCAATCTATGAGCATGAACTATCTTTCCATTTATTTGTATCTTCTTCAATTTATTTTATCAGTGTCTTATAGTTTTCATTGTACAAGTCTTTCACATCTCTGATTAAATTTATTTCTAGGTATTTTAGTCGTTTTGAAGCAATTGTAAATGAGATTTTTTTCTTAATATCTCTTTCTGAAATTATTAATGTCTATAGAAGCACAGCAGAATTTTTACATTGACTTTGTGTCCTAAAACTTTACTGAATTCATTTATTAGTTCTAAGAGTGTTTTTCTAGAGTCATTAGGGTTTTCTATATATAATGTCATGTCATCTGCAAATAGTGACAATTTTACTTCTTCCTTTCTATTACATGTCTTTTATTTCTTTTTCTTGCCTAGCTGACATGGCTAAGCTTTCCAATACTATGTTGAATAAAAGTGGCAAGAGTGGGCCTCCTTGTCTTGTTCTTTATCATAGAAAAAAAGTTGTAGGCTTTTCACCATTGAGGAGGATGTTAGCTGTAGGCTTGTCATACATAGTCTTTATTATGCTGAAGTACATTTCTCTATACACACTTTCTTGAGAGTTTTTATCATAAATGAATGTTGAATTTTGTCATATACATTTTCTGCATCTATTGAGTTGATCATAAGATTTTTATCACTCATTCTGTTAATGTGGTTTTTCACATTGATTGATTAGTGGATGTTGAACCATCCTTGCATCCCAAGAATAAATCTCATTTGATCATGGTGTATGATCCTTTTTATGTATTGTTGAATTTTGTTGGCTAATATATTGTTGATGATTTTTGCATCTATGTTCATCAGAGATATCGGCTTGTAATTTTCTCTTCTTGTGGCTTTCTTGTCTAGTTTTGTTTTGAGGGTAATGCTGGTCTCCTAAAGTGTTTAAGTTTGAAAGTGTTCCCTTTTCTTCTATGCTTTGAAAGAGTTTGAGAAAGATTGGTATTAATTCTTCTTTGAATGTTTGGTAGAATTTACCAGTGAAGCTGTCTAGTCCTAGAGTTTGTTTTTTGGGAGGTTTTAGATTACAGATTCAATCTTCTTACTAGTAATTCATTTGTTTGGATTTTCTATTTCTTCTTGATTCAGTTTTGGTAGGTTGTATGCTTCTAGGAGTTTCTCCATTTTTTCTAGGTTGTCTGATTTGTTGGCATATAATTGTTCCTAGTAGTTTCTGATGGTCCTTTGTATCTGTGGTATCAATTGTAATTGTAATGTCTTCCTTTTCATTTATTTGAGCCCTTTCTCTTATTTTCTTGGTAAATCCAGCTAAAGATTTGTCACTTTTGTTTATGTTTTTAGAAAAAAACAGCTCTTAGATTCTTTGATCTTTTCTATCATCTTTGAAATCTCTATTTCATTTATTTCCACTCTGATCTTTGTTATTTCCACCTTTCTACATTCTTAGGGGTTCTTTTGTTCTTCTTTTTTAGTTCCATGAAGTGTACAGTTAGGTTGTTTATTTGAGATATGTTTTTGTTCCTTGATGTAGGCACTCATTGCTATGAACCTCCCTCTTAGAACTACTTTTGCTGCATTCTATAAGTTTTGGTATGTTGTATTTCCACTTATACTTGTCTCAAGGTATTTTTGATTTCTTTTTTGACTCACTGGTTGTTCAGTAGCATGTTATTTAATCTCCACATATTTGTGAATTTTTTGTTTTTTTCAGGTAAGTGATTTCTAGTTTCATACCATTGTGGTTTGAAAAGGTGCTTGATGTGATTTCAATCTTCATAAATTTATTGAGTTGTTTTGTAGCCTAACATATAATCTATCCTGGAGAATGTTCCGTTTGTGCTTGAGAAGAAAATGTGTATTCTGTTGCTTGGATGGAAGTTCTGTATATATCTGTTAAGTATATCTGGTCTAACATGCCATCTATGGCAAATGTTTCCTTGTTAATGTTGTCTCTGGATGATCTATCCATTGATAAAAGTGTGGTACTAAAGTACCCTACTATTATTGCATTGTTGTCTATTTCTGGCTTTAAGTCTGTTAATATTTTCTTTCTACTTAGGTGATTCTACTTTGGGTGAATAAATATTTACAAATGTTTTATTATTTTGTCAGATTGACCTCTTTATCATTATGTAGTGCCCTTCTTTGTCTTTTATTACAGTTTTTCTTTTAAAGTCTATTTTTTTCATCTATTTCTCTTTGTTCTTTCAGTTTTTGTTTCACATATTTTGATGTGTTATTGGATATATACACATTAATAATTGCATTTATCCTTGAAGAACTTACCCAATTTGTCTTTATGTGATGCCCTTATTTGTCCCTGCTGATTTTTCTTCCTCTGAAGTAAGCTTTGTCTGAAATTAATATAGCTATCCCAGCTTTCTTTTGATTATTGTTAGCATGCTACAACTTGTACCATCTCACTAGTTTTTATCTCTTTGTATTTATATTTAAAATGAGCATATTGTAAAAATGTTTATATGTGTGTGTTTTTGACCATGCCAGTCTTTTAATTGGTATATTTAGACTATTGACATTTAAAGTGATCATTCCTATGGTGGGATTAATATCTACCACATTTATAACTATTTTTATTATTTGACATTGATCTTTTTTATTTTTATTTATTTTTTTGGTGAGAAAGTTTATCCCTAAGCTAATGTCTATTGCCTATCCTCCTCTTTTTGCTGAGGAAGATTGGCCCTGGGCTAACATCTGTGCCCATCCTCCTCTACTTTATATGTGGGACACCACCCCAGCATGGCTTGATAAGTGGTGCATAGGTCTACATCCAGGATCTGAACATGTGAACCCCAGGCTGCTGAAGTGGAGCATGAGAACTTAACCACTATGCCACCAGGCCGGCCCATTTACATTGTTATTTGACTTCTGTTTTGAGTTCCACTTTTTTTATGCCTTCTCTAGGTTTCATTGAGAATTTTATATTATTTCATTTTATTTTTCTCTTAGTGTATCAAATATACTTTTTAAAACTTCTTTATCTTTTATTAGTAATTTTCCTACAATTCACAATGTATATTCACATTTTATCCGTCAACATTGAAATGGCATTTTATTGCTTCACAGGGAATGCAGGTACTATATAACATGATATTCCTAACTCTTCCCTCCCATCTCATCATATTATTGTCACCCATTTACTTGTCCATAAGCTATGGTGACTCACTACATTTTTGCTATTATTATTCTGAACAAACTGGTTTCTGTTTGATAAATTGAGAATATTAAAATTAAAATAATTTATTTTAACTTTTTATTTCTTCTCTAATGTTCTTCCTTTCTTTATGTAAATCTAATTCTCTGAACTATGACATCGTCCTTCTCTCTAAAGAACATTTTTTTTTTTAACATTTCTTACAAGGCAAGTCTATTCCCTACTTTTTGTTTAAGGAAGTCTTTATTTCTCCTTCACTTTGAAAGATAGATACAGAATTCTAAGTTTGTGAGTTTTTTCTTTCAACACTTTATTTAACTCCACTCTATTCTTACTTGCATGGTTTCTGAAGAGAAATCAAAGTAATTCTTATCCTCACTCCTCTATTTGTAAGGGTTTTTTTTTTTTTTTAATCCCCTTACCTTCTTTCAATATTTTCTTTTTGTCTTTGAATTTTCTGAAGTTTGAGGATAATATACCTAGGATAGATTTTTTTTTTTTTTTTGCATTGATACTGCTTTACGTTCTCAGGGCTTCCTATAGATGTGGTTTGTTATCACTCATTAATGTTGTAAATTTCTCAGCCATTAGTGATTCAAATATTTCTTCTGTTTCTTTCTCTCATTCTTATCCTTCTGGTGTTCTCATTATGTGTATCTTATGCTTTTTGTACTTGTCCCACAGTACTTGGGTTTTCCCTTCTGTTTTTTTCTTTCTTTTTTTATCTTTGCATTTTAATTTTGAAAGTTTCTATTGACATATCCTTAAGCTCAGGTATTCCTTCCTCGGCTGTGTCCAGTCTACTGATAAGAACATCATATTCATTCTTCCTTTCTGTTACAGTTTTTAATTTTTAGCTTTCCCTTTTGATTCTTTACTAGAGTTCCCACCTATCGGCTTACATTACTCCTCTGTTCTTGAATGTTGCCCACTCTTTTTCCATTACAGCCCTTAGTATATTTTCACAGTTATTTTAAATTCCCAGTCTATTTCCAAAACTTTTCCATGTCTATATCTGGCTCTGATACCTGCTTTTTCTCTTCAGGCTATGTTTTTGGCTTTTTAGCATGCTTTGCAATTTTTTTGTTGAAAGTTGGTGTTTTAGTTTGCTAGAGCTGCTGCAACAAAGTACCACAAAATGAGTGGCTTAAACAACAAAAATTAATTGTCTTATAGCTCTGGAGGATAGAAGTCTGAGATCAAGGTGTAGGTAGGGTTGACTCCTCCTGAGAGCTGTGAGGGAGAAATATGTGCCACACATCTCTCCTTGCTTTTGGTGGTTTACTAGAAATTTTTGGCACTCCTTGGCTTGTATAAACATAATTCTGATGTCTGCCTTCATCTTCACATGACATTTTCTCTGTGTTTTTGCCTGTGTCTAAATTTCTCCTTCTTATAATAACACTAGTAATATTGCATTAAGGTCCCACCTTACTCCGGTATGACTTCATCATAGTTTAACCTATGACATATGCAACAATACTATTTCCAAATAAGGTCACATTCTGAAATAGTGGGGGTTAGAACTTCAAAATATGACTTTTCAGCGGATACAACTCAACCCATAACACATGGTCATGATGTATCAGGTAAAATGAATTGAGGTAAATAGGGCTTCAGTGTGAGGTTTATGTTTGGATATGAATTAGGCTATGCTTACTGTTTCCTGTACCTGTGGTTTCAGAGACCATAATTTCCTCTAGTGTCCTTGGGTTTGTGTGCTCCATTTTCTTTGGGTTCTCTAAAGATTTCTCCTTAAATAGGGTCTATGGCCTGCAGGTCTTTCTGCTGCTATCTGCTGTTATCATACTGGAGACCTATTTATGTGGCTGTATGGTGTGAGAGGGAAGGAATGCCTTCTACAGTCCTATGATTATGGTTTAACCTTTTAACCAACCTGTGTCCCTTGACTGTAACCTTCACAAGTGAGTCTCAACTTCCCCCTCCCTTTAGATGAAACAAGAAGGCTAGAGGGCTTAATGTTGGGAATTTCTGTTCTCCCAGATTGATGAGGCTGTGGTAAAACCCATGTAGGCTAGGCTCTGGTAAATAGTTTCCATTGAGGACAGGCTTTTGTTAAAGACAACAGAGAGCTCTGGGAATATTTTGAATGGTCATAATTTCTTCCCATTTCCATAAACACGAGGGAATTTTTCTCTGGTCTTTACAGTGAGAGCATATTGGGACTCCTGGGATTAAAATCATGAATGTGTGGCGATTTCCCTAAGGATGAACCCTAACAGAGTTTTTATTTCTTAAGTTAGTCCATGTGAGTTTTCAGCAGTTCATCAATTCTAGTTTAAATGTTCCTACTCATACTGGCTCCAGCTCCTGACTTCTGAGCCTGGGCTTCTGCTTCCAAAAGTTGTGAGTCTGTGTATCCTCCTGTCTTTCCAATTTTCAAGGCAGTATTTTGTTCTGTGACTTCAATTTTCTGAAGGATCTAAGAAGAGTGTTTGATCTTCAATTTGTTATGCTTTTCTCCTTATTGTGAGGAAGGAGTGACAACCTCCAAGCTACTTACATGTTGGACCAGAAACAGAAGTTCCCACCAAACTATTTTCATGGATAAATGAATCATATTAATTATTATTGATATAATATAGATATTCTTAGTTTTCACAGTCTTTTATAATATTCTTTATGTTTTTGTAATTTCTGTGCTTCTTTTCTCTTATTATATGCCCTTGTATATTTTTCTTCTGTGATCATTTTTACCAAAATGAGATCAACATGATGAAGTTAGTTATAATAATCACTAACACTAACAAGTTAACATACTGTTTGAAGGTTCTTGTTCTGGTAAATGGAAAGAGTTCTGCCTGAAACTGACAAACCTAGGTTCCTGAGGGACCAAGAGAAAAAATATTAGCAGAATTCTAGTTACAGTGACCAAGACCAAGATTAATCAAACTTCTCCTGTAGGTGACAATACTCATTTTCTCCTTACATGATCACCTGGGGATAACTAGCACTGTGTCCCACTGAGCACTTTCTTGCATGCCAAGGAGACTCTTTTTATGCTCAATTATAATCTCATGTTCATAACTTTTCTTAATATTCTATTTTCTGTCACAAAGACTAGAAGAGAGAGAAGTCCAAATGAAGCCAGGATCTTTTCTATTTGGAACATTGTTGATTGAGAAGAAGAATAATTTGCTAATTTACTTCACTCTTTTTCTGTTGAGTTCTCCCTTTATTCATGTTATCTATTTTTCACTCCAACTATTTTTTTTTTCACTCACATAGTTATTTTTCTCCCACATAGGGGAAACTGATCCTGGTAATAATCTATAGAAGAATAAAACGGTGGTAAGTACTAAAGTTTACAGCCCTTCCAAACATATCTGGTTTTTTTTTTTTTAAGTTAAATTCTGATGACCAACAGGTGTACCATTCAATATGTGTAAGGCGGAGATCCATAATACCATGGGGGTTGGTGGTGGACATAGTCACCAGGGTCTGCCGAGTGTAGAGAAGGAGATAGGAATTATCTTCACTTTATCACCGTATAGCCTTTCTTCAACACACTTCTTGTGTTTAAAACACTATAGGGGCCGACCCAGTGGCATAGCAGTTAAGTTCGCATGCTCCACTTTGGCAGCCCAGGGTTCACAGGTTCAGATCTCGGGCACAGACTGATGCACTGTTGGTCAAGCGATGCTGAGGCAGCGTCCCATATAAAGTGGAGGAAGATGGGCACAGATGTTAGCTCAGGGCCAGTCTTCCTCTGCAAAAAGAGGAGGATTGGCAGATGTTAGCTCAGGGCTGATCTTCCTTACAACAACAACAAAAACACTACATTCAAAGTGGTCCTTTTTGATGTTTTGCAATTGTCCTTTAATCTCAGACTTTTTTTGTTTGAACAGTTGGAATTATAATAGGCAAAACCAATCCTTGTTTGTTGTTGTTTTTTAATTTTCATGATGATGGGATCAACCCTCATGCTAACCCATTGCATAGAGATTTAATAGTGATTTGCTGAGGTATTGACTAATGCCCTTTGAAATGTTCCTTCCTCTTGTTGTTCATGAGTCTTCTTATAAATAAAGTAGACTTTTTAGAAATATTTATTCCATTTATTTCACAATTACATTGCACTCAATGGCATGTTTGCCTATTTCTGATCCCACAGGTAACTTGAGTCCATATAGTGGCACATCTACTCAGTGTTACAACTGCTATGAACTCACCAGTCCAACAGGTCCAGTGTCTTAGGGACCAAAATGGCCAACTGCTTGGAGGTCCTGTAGACACATTTTTAGTTCTTTTTTCCCTTAGCTGCATAGAGCATTTTTACTTTTTTCTTCCTTGAAAAAGGGCATGGAGATGGTGTTGAGTGGCCCATAATAAAACGGCAAAAGTTACGAAAATGCGTTTGTAGGAAATATTACACATCGACTGAGAAAAGGAGGTAGGGAACCAGAAGGTTTCCTCATGGGTTTGACTGTAACCTGGCTCTCCTGCTATTTCAGGGGACAAGCCCATAAAAGTGAGGGAAAGATGGGGCAGGAGATATTTCGCCATCACCAGGTCGGGGTTTGAGCGATTTAGAAGCTATTAAATAAGTGCTTTTAGTTCCCGAGGGGCGCTATGTATAAAATCATCTTCCTTTCCCACTCGAGAGAAAATTTATCAAGTTGTGCATCTGTGACAGCGTTACAACTCGTGGGATTTTCTGAGACAGTGGCCGCAGCTCCTGTGTGATGTGTTGATTTCTTTAATTCTTATCATGACCTTCATTAAATATCCTTATACTTGTGGCTTCTGCTTTTGGCCAGCGACACTCATGTACTTCTTAAAACGTTTGTCCTCTATAGCCCTCTATTGTGTCTTGGACATTCTCCCCAAGGTCATTGTAGATAACTTGAACAGTAGCTCCTTCTCTCTCTAGGGATAGGTCCTTCAACTTTTTTTCCAGCTTTTTTGAGGTAAAATTGACAAACAAAAGCATTATATATTTAAAGTATACAGCTTAATGTTTTGATATATGTACACATTGTGAAATATTACCAAAATCAATCTAATTAACATATCCATAACTTCACATAGACTCTTTTTTTTGCAGAGATTACACTTGAGATTTATTGTCTTTGTAAATTTCAAGTACACAAAACAATATTATTAAGTGTAGTCACCAGGTGCTACATTAGATTCCCAAAACTTATTAATCCTGTATACCTGAAACTTTGCACTCTTTGACCAGTATCTCTCCATTTCTCCCAACCCCTAGTCCCTGGATCTATGATTCTATTTTCTGCTTTTATGAGACTGACTTTTTTAGGTTCCACATATAAGTGACATGCAATATTTGTCTTTATGTGTCTGGCTTATTTCACTAAGCATAACGTCCTCCAGGTTCATACATGTTGTTGCAAATGACAGGATTTCCTTTTTTAGGGCTGAATAATATTCCTTTATAATAATATTCATATATATTACATATATTGCATATATGTTACTATATATAATGTATTACACATATATGTAATATATATATAATATATATGTAATATATATTTTTTATATATAATGGAAACATAGGTTGTTTCCATATCTTAGCTATTGTGAATAATGCAACAATGAACATGGAAGTGGAGATATTGTTTCATGATCCTAATTTCATTTTGTGTAGATATATACTCAGAAGTGAGATTGATAGTTCTGTTTTTAATATATTGAGGAACATCTATACTGTTTTCCATAATGGCTGTACCAATTTACATCCCCAAGAACAGTGTACAAGAATTCTCTTTTCTCCACATCCTCTTCACTCTGTTGATTGTTTCTGCTTTGTGGAGAAATATTTTTAGTTTGATACAATCCCACTTGTCTATTTTTCTTTTGTTGACTGTTTGTTAGAAGTCATATCTAAAATATCATTGCCCCACACCAGTGTCAAGAAGCCCTTTTCTCTGTTTTATTCTAGTATTTTTTTAGTTTCAAGTCTTACTTTTAAACATTTGATCCAATTTGTGTTGTTTTTGTATATGTTTTTATGCCAGTACCATACTTTTTGCTTGATTACTGTAGCTTTGCAATTAATTTTGAAGTCAGCTAGTGTGATGCCTCCATCTTTGTTCTTCTTGCTTAAGATTGGTTTATATGTTTTGGGACTCTTTTGGTTCCATGTGAACTTGGGTTGTTTTTTTTTTTTATGTTTCTGTGAAAAATGTCATGGGAATTTGGACACAGATTGCCTTGAATCTGGAGAACACTTTGGGTAGTATGGACATTTTAACAAATTTAATTCTTCCAATCTATGATGGAATTTCTTTCCATTTATTTGTGTCTTCTTCAGTTTGTCTCATCAGATTTTTATAGTTTTCAGTGTACAAGTCTTTCAAATCCTTGGTTAAATTTATTTCTAAGTATTTTATTCTTTTTGATGCTATTGTACATAGTATTGTTCTGCTAATTTCTTTTAGATAGTCTATTGTTAGTGTATAGAAACAATTGATTTATGTATGTTCATTTTGTATCCTGAAACTTCACTGAATTTGTTTATTTCTAACAGTTTTTTGGTGGAGTCTTTAGTTTTCTATATATAAGATCATGTCATCTGCAAACAGATAAATTTTAACATTTTCCTTTTGGATTTAAATATATTTTGTTTCTTTTTCTTGCCTAATTGCTCTGGCTATGACTCCATTTTTTATTTCATTTTTGGGTCCTCCGTCATTTTTTTCTTGTCAAGTCTGTCTAATGGTTTGGGAGTTTTGTTTACCTTTTAAAAAATATTTCTTAGTTTCTATGGTTTTGTCTATTTTCTTTCTAGCCTCGTTTTTTTTTTTTTTGCTCTAATCTTTATTATTTTCTTCCTGATGAAAACTTTGAGCTCAGTTTGTTCTTCTTTTTCTACTCATTGATGTGTAAAGTTAGGCTGCTTGAGAGCTCTCTTTTTTCTTATTGTAAGAATTCACCACTATAAACATTCCCCTTAAAACTGCTTTTGTGTGTCCCACAATTTTTGATATGTTATATTTGCATTTTTATTTGTCTCAAGATACTTTATGATTTTCCTTGTTGTTTCTTCTTTAACCCGTTATTTTTCCAGGGGTATGTTGTTTAATTTTCATGTATTTGTCAATTTTCCAATTTTCCTGTTTTGAAAAATAATTTCTGATTTTATTCCATTGTGGTTAAAAAATATACTTGATATGATTTCAGTATTCTTAAATTTTTTAGGACTTGTTTTTTTCCTCAAAATATTCTCTATCCTAGAGAATACTTTGCATGTGCTTGAAAAGAATGTGTTTTATGGCTCTGTTGGATGGAAGGTTTTCTATATGTCTGTTAAGTCTATTAGGTCTAAAGTATTATTCAAGTCCATTGCTTCCTTCTTGATTCTCTGTCTGGATGCTCTATCCAATGTTGAAAATGAAATACTGATGTCCCTATTATTATTGTATTGCTCTCTATTTCTGTCTTTAGTTCTGTTAATGTTTCCTTTATATGTTTCAGTACTCCAAATTCTACCACATATACAACTGTTATATCCTCTTGATGAATTCCTCCCTTTATCACTATAGTTATCTTCTTTATCTCTTGTGACCAATTTGACTGAAAGTCTATATTGTCTGACATGAGTAGATCCATGTCTGCTCTCTTTTGGTTCTCATTTGTATCAAAAATCTTTTTCCATCTCTTGACTTTAGGTCCATGTGTCTCCTTAAAGGTAATGTAAGTCTCTTGTAGGTAACATGTTGCAGGAACTTGTTTTTTTGTTAACCCATTTAGCCATTCTATGTCTTTTGGTTGGAGAATTTAATTCATTAATGTTTGAAGTAATTATTGATAAGTAAAGATTTACTTTTGCCATTTTGTTTATTGTTTTCTGACTGTTTTCTTGTCCTTTTCTTCATGTTTTGCTGTCTTCTTTGTGATTTGATGATTTTTTTTTGTAGTGATATTCTTTAATTCCTCTCTCTTTGTCTTTTTGTGTTCACTGAAGTGTTTTTTTTTTTCTTGTGGATACCATGAAGATTACATGAAACATCTCATAGGTGTTACAGTCTGTTTTTAGTTGAAAACAACTTCATTCACACACAAAACTCCACACTTTTACTCCACCCCACATTTTATGCAATTGATATCACAATTTACATATTTTTGTATTGTGCATCCTTTAACAAATTATTGTAGCTATACTTATTTTAATCCATTTATCTTTTTACTGTTGTACTATAGTTAAAAGTAATTTACACCCATCATTACAGTGTTCGAGTACTTTGAATTTGACTATTTACTTAAGATTACTATTGAGTTTTACACTTTCATCGTTTTCACATTATGACTTAGGGTCATTTCAACTTGAAGAGCTCACATGAACATTTTTTTGTAAAGCAGTGCTAGTGGTGATGAACTCTTCAGCTTTTGTTTGTTTGGGAAAATCTTTATCTTTTCTTCATTTCTAAAGCACAGCTTTAATGGTTATGATATTCTTGTTTAGCATTTTTTTCTTTCAGCACTTTGAATTCATCATCTTATTGTCTCTTGACCCTCAAGGATTTTGCTGAGAAATATACTTAGAGCCTTATGGGGGTTCCCTTGTGTACTATGAGTCACTTTTCTCTTGATTCTTTCAAATTTCTCCTTTTGTTTTTGACTTAATAATTTGGTTATAATGTGTCTTAGTGTACTTGTCTTTGGATGGATCCTATTTGTGAATTTTTGAACTTCTTGAACTTGGATATCCATATCTTTTGCAAAATTTAGGAAGTTTCAGTAATTATTTCTTTAAATAAGTTTTCTGGGGACTGGCGCAAGTGGTTAAGTGTGCACACTCTGCTGCAGCGGCCCAGAGTTTGCCGGTTCAGATCCCGGGCGCGCACCGGCGCACCGCTTGTCGAGCCATGCTGTGGTGGTGTCCCATATAAAGTAGAGGAAGATGGGCATGGATGTTAGCTCAGGGCCAATCTTCCTCAGCAAACAGAGGAGGATTGGCAGATGTTAGCTCAGGGCCGATAAATAAATAAATAAATAAATAAATAAATGTTTTCTGCCCCTTTCTCTTTTCTCCTTCTGGGGCTGTGTATGTTAATAGTGTGTATGTTAGTGTATGTGTAACACCATGTGTATGTGTTAATAGTGTGTATGTGTAACACCATGTTAATAGTGTGTATGTTAGTTTGTATAATGGTGTCTCAAAATCCTGTCGGCTTTCTTCAGTATTTTCCATTCTTCTTTCTTCTCTTACTGTATAATTTGAAATGAACTGTCTTCAAGATCACAGATCCTTTTTTCTGCTCAATCAAGGCTAATGTGGATGATCTCTATTGCATTTTTCATTTCATTCACTGTATTCTTCAGCTCCAGAATTTTTGTTTGGTTCTTTTCATGATTGTTTATCTCATTTTGTTCATATATAGTTGGTCTGATTTCATTGAGTTGTATATCTGTGTTCTTGCTAAGCTCCCTTCAAACAATTACTTTGAATTCTTTGTCAGGCAGTTTATAGATCTCTATTTCTTTGGTGTCAGTTAATGGACAATTATTGTGCTACTTTGATAATATAATGCTTACTTGATTTTTTGAAGTCTTGCATTGATGTCTTTGCATTGGAGAAACAGTCACCTCCTTCAGTCTTTACTGACTGGCTTCCAGAGAGAAAAATCTTCTCCAGTCAATCAGCTTATGGATTCTGGGGGTTTCTCAGACCTTTTCTGTGGATATACCAGCTACACTTCCCTAGTTCCATCTTGGGGGAAGTTGTAAGATCATATGCCTTCTTCCTAACCCACAAAGCCAGGGTGGGTTCTAAGAGCTTTCTGTTCGTTTTCCTTAAGACATTGATCTAAAATATTCTCCCAACCTAGCTGAATCCAGCCAGCTGTCTAAATATTCTTATGCATGATTTGCAGAGGTGTTAGCCCACTGTCTGCATTGGTATTTGGGGCATTGGCTACAGAGTCAGCTGGGCACATGTATTGCTAGGACACACGTGCACTAGTTGATGGGGTCTGCAGGTGATATATCCTCTGAAGCTCAAGGGGGGCCTATTGAAGGAGTTCACAAGGTGTTTAGTAGAAACCACTGTCTTTTGCTGAGTTCTGCACTCAGTTGCTGTGAGCCCCTGCCCCTTTCTCTGCTCCTAGCTGACCCAGACTAATCAGCCATGCAGAGACTCTCAGTGTTTTGAGTGAATGAGAAAGAAAGGGGCCTCTTGGGAAGTATCCTGTATGGCTGGGGAAGCTGGGCACTAATTTATCTCTCACTTTTCCCAATGGGAGAAATCACAGAGTGAGGGGGTCTCTATTGGCACTGAGCTGTGCTGCCTTAGGGAAGGGGTGACATAGGTAGTCAAAGTTTTCCTTTTACTCTCTTTATGCACGTATTTGCACACTTATTTGCTCCAACAAGGTGCCAGTATCTCTCCTCTGGGCTCCTGCACTTTTATAGTGGTATACTCGTCCATGGGAGGTTACCAAAAATCAGTGTTTCTGTAGGGGAATGAGGGCCAAAAACTCCTATTTTGCCATATTGTTGATACCATCCCCACACTTCATTTCTTCTTTGTGTTTTCTTTGGCCTGCATAGAGATGACCTTGCACATGGTGATGTTCTGTGATTGCTACGTGACCATCTGCCACTCTCTGTGCTATGATGTCATGATGAAGAGGGGAAACTGCATCAAGATGGCCACTTTTCCTTGGTTCAGTAGTGGAGTGTCTAGAATCATGCAACAGCCTAAACATCCTCCTTCCCGCTCAGGGAATTGATCCAGCCTGGCGCATCAATTCTTCTACAAGGTCCCCTAATTACTCAGACTTTCCTGCTCAGATGAGGTCTGAACAGTTGCCATTATGTCTTCATTTAACTTTGTTTGCTCTCCTTCGTTCTCTTATATTTTCACACAGCCTCTATGGTTCTGAAGATCAGATTTACTAAGGGTCAGTTGAAAGCCTTCTCCACTTGTGTTCCTTACCTGATGTAGAATTATCTAAAGATATATTTTGGTTCTATCATCTTCTGAATGAGTTAAAGCCAACGGAAGCCAACTGGAATTCTGGGCATAATACCTCTTTAATTTCCATTCAAAAATATCTTATTCTACCAATCCTTTTGTTCAATTTCTTAATACTAGTGTTTTTTACACAATTCTCCCTGCTTGTCTTCCAACTACCTCAATTTTTCTCAAATTTAATTTTCTAATTTGCCTATAATTCACATTTCCCCCAATTCAATGAACTCTCCAATTCTTTGTTATCTGCAGTTTCTCTCATGTAACATCAAATAAAAAACAAATATAAACAAATTTGTTAATATTGGAAATTAAACTGTGCATTGACCTAGATGAGCTTATTCATTCATTTATCCATCAAATATGTATTGAAAGACTACCAGAGATTATTCAAGGTCCTTTGGATTCATCAGTGAACATAGCACACAAGATTCGTGACCATAGTTAGCTGATATTCTAGCAGCATGAGATAGACATAAACTGAGTTAAACATTATGTTAAAATAATAAATACTATAGGGAGAACACAAAACATAAAATCTGCAAAAGAAAGTAGTTTGGGAGTTCTCAGGGGATTGCACTTTTAAAAGAATGATTTTTGAAGACAGGTGAGGTTGGAGCAGAGAATCGAAGGAAGGGAAGTAGTTAGCTGTACAGATATCTGCAGAGAAGGCACTCTTGGCAAAGGAATCAGTCAGGCAAAGGCCTTAAGGTGTGACATCATCAATTTTTTGAGGACAGCAAGGCAACCTATGTGAAAGTTGTGGACTGATAAAGAGTGAGAGCAGTACAAAGTCAAGTCCAAGAAGAAATAAGCAAATTAGACTCAATATATCCGTGCTTTGTAGACCATTATGAGGACTCTGAATGAAATGGGGAGTCTCTGGAGAGTTGTGAGCAAAAGGAAAATTTCTTGGCTAGGTTTGAGTAGATTACACTGGCCCCATTGTTGGCAAGAGAAGTAAGGAGGTAACCATCTAAAGTCTGAGAAAATGGCGTTTCCATCATGAAAGCTGGTGGGGAATGTTTCGTAGTTGGATGGGATAAGGATCCTAATCTTGAAATATTGAGAGTTTAATAGACACCAAAATGCAGATGTGAAGTTGGTGGTTGGATACACACATCTGTATTTGGAAGGAATAAGATGGGGAATTAAATCTGAGAGTTGATATAGAGAGACCAAAGATGTAGAGAAACCAAGGAAAGTATATGAAATCACTGAAAGTTAGTCTCAAAATAGAAGAGAGAAAACATTGAACTCTTGGGCACACGTATGTTAAGAAATTGGACAGACGAAGAGAAATTTATGAGAAAAAAAGGAGCCACACATAAGGATAAAGAAAAACCAAGAAATTAAGGATCCTTTAAGACAAGTGATAAACCACATCAAGGAGCAGATAGTTATGGATTAGTCAAATGTTGCTGGTAGCATGAAAAAGACTGAGAATTGATATTTGGTTATAACAAGATAAACATCCTTGGTAGCACTCTCAAGAGTGGTTTTTGTGGATGTGGTGGGGCAAATGACTAAATGAATTGGGCTTAATAGAGAACAGAAAGAAAATAATTGGGGATAGTGACTGCCATGATATTTTAAGAATTTTTTTCTGTAATGTACTTAAGACTGGTTGGTCGGTTAACATCCAACTTAGGTTGGATGACAGAAATAAGATAAAATTAGATCAAAGAATAATTTCTTTAAGTTGAGAGAAAAATATATGCTTAGTAACCTGAGGGAAATAGTCAAGTGAAAGGAGAGAAAAATTGTGTTACAGAAAAGAGAAGAGGACAGCTTTAAGAATATCCTGTGAGGGGCTGGCCCCATGGTGTAGCGGTTAAGTGCACACGCTCCACTGCTGGTGGCCTGGATTGGGATCCCAGGCATACACAGGTGCACTGCTTGTCAGGCCGTGCTGTGGCAGCATCCCATATAAAGTCAAGCAAGATGGGCACAGATGTCAGCCCAGGGCCAGGTTTCCTCAGCAAAAAGAGGATGGTAGCTCAGGGCCGATCTTCCTCACACACACAAAAAAAAGAATATCCCTGTGCAGGTGAGAGGCGTGGGAATCTGCTTTATATGGGGAAAGTCCGGCCTTACCTTGCAGCATGCACAATGTCTTCACATTGACAGGGGAGAACATAGAGAATATATGAAAATTTGCAGATGAATCAGTGGCAATAATGCAGACATGGACATTTTCTTCTGAATATTTTAATATATTCATTGAAATAGGAAACAAGTCATCACATAAAAGTAATGTGGAAATAGGAGGTATTCAAGTATTCAGAAAAACTAAAATGGTGTAAAATAGTCATCTAGAAAAGGAAAAAATGAATGGACTGTAGATGTGTACTACTATTCTTGGAAATTTAAAAGTTCACTAGAGGTTATAAATTTAAAGTGGTAGAATTCAACCTAGCTCTGTTTTTTTTTTTCCGGTCACATTCAGGAGGGTGTGGTCAGAACTGAGTAGGTTGAACTTGAATAGGTAGCGGGCTGCAAGGAGATTACACTGAGGTTACAGAGATGCACATGGATGAGACTGTGTGCAAAACATCATCATAAATACGTACCATGAGATTTAAGCTGGATAATGGGAGAAAGTCTCCTTAAATCTTAGATCTAAAGAGAGTAAGAGATAAAAACAAAAGTAGAAAGGAAAATAGTAATTACTCAGGCGGTTAGAAATTTGCAGTTTTATAAAACAAAGATAGAAAAATATTTCCAACCAGATAACATTTTTTAAATTCAAATAAATATGATATTAAGTAGCAATATATTACAGGTCAGTTGTTGGAACTCTGCATTAGCTAGCGTGAGCAAAAACTGACACTCTCATATATTGTTGAGGAGAATATAAATTAGTTCAATAACACATTTACACATTTTTTCACTAAGCCTTTTGATAAATTTATCCCAAAGAAAAACTCACATATATGCAGCGTAAAATAAACATAATGTTAATCATCTGTCATGAGAACAAATAACCAAAAGAGGACATGTAAAATGTTATTGTATATCTTATAATGGTTCTATGCAAATTAAAAAAAAAGAATTATTATGATATTTAGATATTAATATTTAAGTGAAAATGTAAAATAAAAGTGTAGATGGACAATTGCATAAAACTATTATTTATGATAAAGAGCACAAATCATAAATATACAGAAAAAGTGTATATGTAGTGAAGGGCTCAATTAATTTTCATATCTGAGCACACTTGTGTAATGTGCTCACACATTCTCTGTGGCAGTGCTTGCAATGTGTAATTGATTGGTTAGAAACCAGTGAAGATGTGTTTCTATCATGGCACTAAATTGATATGTTTCTGTCAGTGAGTCCATTTGTGACAATACAATGTTGTCTTGAGCATGAGTTATTTTATCCAATTGGAGACTGTGGATGAGTGCAGAAGCTTAATTTATTCCTTGGTAAAATCTGTTTTAACCAAATACCATTCTTCTAAACATGTGATCACTTTGGCTTCTTTGTTTAGGGCCTACCTTTATTCATTCCTCTTATAATGACACAATTGACCACAAAACATGTTATCATGACAATTATGACCACATCTACTCTACTGTGTCTCCACTATGGAACTATATTTCTGTGATGTCATTGTTTATGTTGTAGCAAAGACTGGCTCTGTCCTATGTCATTACCCCAGGACTTTTGGGACCTGATTTTCCCAGCTGGTGGTTATATATCTCTTTGGTTTCTCTTTAGGACAAGAAACCTTACATACCTACAGTCACTAGAAATTTATACACAATGCCATGGGAAATTCTTCTCCCTCTTAATGGTATTCTTACTTCTATAATTAACCTTTTTTTTTATTCCCTGAAGAACAAAGATATAAAGAGAAGCTGACAGGGAGAATGTTCCCAAAACATGTCAGGCATAAAATAGAGAAAGTTGAAGAAACAATACAGCTTTCTCTAATTTATATATGGAAAAAGTAACACATAACCAGGAAAAGTGGTAAATAAATTTAAATTAACATAAATCTAGTGATATTTATGTTAATCATTAGATATACTGGTGTGTGAATATTTAAATATATGACACCAATATCATAGAAAGGTATAAGTTTCAAAGAAACTAAATAATCTCTCTCTCTCTCTCTCAATATCTCTCTCTCACACACACACACAAGTAGCAAGATTCATTTTGCCACTTTGCTACTGATAATTTTATTGCTAATATTACTTACATTCTAACAAAGATACTTCCTGTGAATTACTAAGACTTTGTAATATTTTACTTAGTGGTGTGGTATATGGCATTAACTTTCAATATGTTTCTACTTATCCCTACAGAGCCCAAAACCATAGGAGAATTATGCAACCCACCTCCATGATTGTCAGGCTTGGCCTTGACTTTTCCATCAACACATGTGAAAAGAAGTAACATGCATTTCCAAATGGAAATGTTAAGAGCCATTATGTGGTTCACAGCCAAGTGTGTTTTCCCTTTGCCATGAGCTTGGCAAAGTCTTGAAGAACGGCTGCCTCTTTTAGCCTGAATTCTGAACTGAAGAAGAAACAGAGCAAAACCGTCACTGAGCCACAGTATAATGGGAGTTCTTTTTTCTAAGCTATCCCAGTAATGAGCTATTTTGTTCTGAAATCAGAACTTAATCCAAGCTGACTGGTACAGGGAATATAAAGTAGTTCTACTGCCATTTTCAAAGAATTACTGCTGTTATGTCCATGTCTCCATTTTACTCTCGTGGATTCCTTGTCAAAATTTAAGGCCAAAATCCGTTCATGGATGCTCAATCCTATCCACTTCTGAAATTGAGGAAGACTTTTGAGTATGGAATTTCTCTGATTCTCAGAATTCTTAAGATTTCAAGAATCATCTTTAGACCACAGAGAGTAGACAATATTGATAAACATTCCATTACATGAGAAGACTATTAACGTAAATGAGATTTATCTTATATTCTTTGGAATTCTCATGATGATGGATACTTTGTCTGTTATTACATCAAGGGAATAAAGAGAGCAATAAAAATTTTTAATTAATATATTTATTTGAAATTGTAGATATGGTCTATAATCCATGTAAAATGTTGATATTTTAAGATGCTCCAAAATTTTTTTCACTAAAGATATTAATTCACTCTGTCATCTTATTCCATATCAAAATATACCAACTGTGTCCCTATGAATATTCATGAGGACTTATTTAAATAAAAATATTAGTTAT
The DNA here is from genome assembly GCF_020826845.1 of Diceros bicornis minor. Taxonomy (NCBI): domain Eukaryota; kingdom Metazoa; phylum Chordata; class Mammalia; order Perissodactyla; family Rhinocerotidae; genus Diceros; species Diceros bicornis. The sequence goes on along the minus strand of NC_080769.1, from coordinate 2,217,127 downwards.
TATATCATTTATATAATGATTCCTATTCCCCAGGCTTCAAACAACACTAGCAGTAGTGAAACAGGGTTGGCTGTGGATTGGAATATCCATGGCACAGATTAGTTCTCCATGGTGCAGACTTGGATATTAGAATATATGAAATTTACTAGGAATTGATCTAAGATTAATACCTGTGGGGGAAAGAAAAAAAGAGAAGTTGGGCAGAAGAAGCTGGACTCCAATGCAAGCTCTACAGGGACCTTCACTGAGCCTACCGGGTCCTTCAGAGTTGTTCCATTGGGATGATTGGCTCAGATATTATACTCCCACATTAGCCATATAATGCATGCTGTACCCAAGAGGAAAGATGACTTTGGATAAAGCATCTTTCCCCATCAGATGTCAACTCCCTAGAGTGAGCTGACAGCTGAAGGCTATATGATGACAGCATTCCCTAGACCTGGGGCAATTGATCCATCAGTCTCCAAACACATATTCATGTCACATCACTTGGATTGTGCCAGATGGACCCACTATTTTTTATAATTACGGGGAGAAGCTCTCTTCTTGCTAATGGAATAGTTATTATGGAATAGCGTATAATATAATACTAATTAACAGAATAGAATAATAGTTCTTCTGAGACAAGCTCCAGGATTCAATTGGGCTTATTTCTCTACAAAAACTTTAAAAGGAAGACTAATTGGACAACCTAATGTTGGCTCTACAACCAATGGACAGATGGTTTACCAGGTAATGTGATTTAGAATCTCATTCCTTTGCCTGGTACACTTGTGCACTTACTGTCGTAATTGGACAAGGAAGTACCAAGAGATACCCAAATGGATCACTGGGTAACAAAGCATATTCTTCCCTGTCCTCTCTGTTTAGCAGTAGCCCTAACACCTCCCAGTGACAAAGTTAGTTACCCCAACCAGGATGGTGACTTCTTTCTTTGACTACTTCTTACTATGCATAACAAGCCCAAAGTTCCCAGGGGATAGCCATGTCTTAAAATTCAATGAAATTTTTGTAGTTACCCTGATAGAATTGTTCACCCTTTGGAAAACAAGGCCTCCCATCCAGCTGAGATGAAGAATTGTGGAAAGTGTAAGCATAAATTCTCGAAATGGGTCACTGGTTACAATGGTAAATGTTGCCACGCCTACCTCCATGTCTTGATAACTAGACCCATGTATTCCACCAAATAGATATACAGAATCTTATAATGTTCATTGATTTAGAATAATACATCCTGAAAAAGGACCCCTTAACCACACAGTGTGCCACCTCCAACCATCTAATGTGTCACTTTCATTGTGCCTTCAACAAACTGTTTCAATGCACATTCAGACCTGCAGGATTTGGGTAGCGCAATGCTTGATACAACAGTGAATCCAATGGTCACGTGTTCACTACCACACCTTCTGTCCTGTAATTTGAGTTATTTGGTCTCCTGAAATGTTACATGAGATCCAATGTTGGTGAATGAAACATGCTGCAAGCCCCCAACTGCTCTAGTTAATGCCCTGGGGGTAGGAAAAGAAAGTCCATTTCTTGAATATCTGTTTACTTCAATCAAAATGAATCTGTACCAGGAGGAAGTGGTCCAATATAGTCATCCTGGCATCAACTGACCAATGATGTCTTCCAGGGATGGTGCCTCCTGAGAGCTCAGCATTGGTCTTTTTCACTGACAGGTTGGAGATTTGGCAGTGACTGTATCTAGATCAACATTGGTGAGTAGGAGCCTGTGATATGGGACCCATGCATAAGCTCTGGCCCGGCAAACATGACTACCACATTATTATGCCCATTGACGATAATAAAGGCTAATGGACATCAAATAGCAAAATCTTTTTCTACTAGTTTGTTTACCTATCGTGGATGTTCTCTGGTGGGTGTTTTCATAGAATACCAAGATATTATCCTCATTTCATGGCCACTCCTATGTGTCCCCTCACATCCCCCAAGTCTTCCTTGTCTTCAGTCTTTCAATTATTCTCCATCTATCTCCCTGGGCAACCTGCCAAGCTATCCGGCACTGCGTACGCATATCATACATGTTCTAACCTTGAGACATTTCTCTTTCATTCACAAAATGAACTACCAGGTGCATCACCCAAAACTCTATTAGACATATTTTTCCATCACTACTATCTTTCAAGGCCATCGCATATAAAGCTACATCATCCATCATCCAAGTTTGAAGTTCTTTCTTTTCTATCAGCTAATTATAGCAAACTCCTTATTTTGTCATAATAATGAGCTGATGGAGAAACACAGATACAACATTAGTGACATAGGGGCATCTGCTTGTGTCACTTACAGTGCTTCGGGTCCTTCTCATGCCCAATACTGAATGCACCACTTTAATCTTATAAGAAAATGCTCTTAGTCATACCTAATCTTGTTACTTGATGGATCTGAGAGAATCTGGCTTATGATGGGCAGTTCTGACCCCACTGTCACTTGATGACATGGTCAGATACTCTATCTCTGCCAGGGTACGGTAGCATTCTAGGAGCTTTTTTTAATATATGTTTCCATAAATATAGACTTTCTCTATGACTCTAGAAGTCTACATTCTGATTCTCCTATTGGAGCTCACCACAAAGTGTATTTAGTATTTCTTCTCACTACTGAAACCTCCAATAACATAGGATCAGTTGGAAACTGGCACAAACATCAAGGCCACCAGCATTTCAGCCAAGATCTGCTCCAGAATGATCTCCTACTCTGGCTCCACTCATACCTGCAACTTTCTGCATCATACAAATGATTGGTTGGAGAAGTCATTCCAGATGTGGAAAATGCTACCTCCAAATCCAAAGAGGCCTACCAGATGTTGTCCTTCCTTCGCAATGAGAAGTGCAAGACAACAATAATTTGTCCCCTCTGTTTACCCCAGAATACTGGTTTCTTAAATTTTTACTGATATGGTCAGCCACTGAATCTTCACTGTTTATCTCACACTCTCTGAGAATATCTAGAGCCTCAATCACACGTGCAAATTATTTTCTCATCCACTATGGTTAGCCTGATGTCATTGATTTAGTGCACCATAGTGATGTTCTATAGATTATCCATATTGCCCAGTTTTAGGAACAGATTATTATGGAAGATTAGAAAAACATTATTACCCTGGGAAAAACTATAGATGTATACCATACCCATCCAAGGGAATGAGAAAAGCTTCTGGTCCTTCTTTCTGATAGAGATGGAAAAGAATGCATTTTCCTGTTTCATAGATGCTCAGATTATGTTAGTCTGCTCTAGGAATGATACCAAGGCCAGACCTGTGCCTTAGCGGTTAAGTGCGTGTGCTCCGCTGCTGGCAGCCTGGGTTTGGATCCCAGGCACGCACCGCCGCACCACTTCTCCGGCCATGCTGAGGCCGCGTCCCACATACAGCAACTAGAAGGATGTGCAGCTATGACATACAACTATCTACTGGGGCTTTGGGGGAAAAATAAATAAATAAATAAAATTATAAGAATGATAACATATCTGACAAACCTGAGGCATGTATATCTTCAAAGGATATCAGGATTATATGCCACTTCCTGCTAACCAGATCTGATTAATATAATACCACCAATATAGAGTATAAATATGTTGTTCTCTGAAATGTCTAGAAGATCAAGGCTTTGAGGACTACACTGTGAGAGAGCAGGGGATTTAACACAGCTCTGGGGCAAGCATAGATGTGCTTGGCTGTCAATCCCAGAGCAACGGGAACTGCTTTTGATCATCTTTCCTTGTAGATATTAAAATAATACATCCTCCAGAATAATAATGACATAACAATAGCCAGAGGCTTTGGAATATATTCTCATAAAATACCACATCTGGCACAGCAACTATGATTGAATTTGCTTGAATCAGTTGACATCTGATCTATTTGGATTTTCAGTGTTTGTTATACGGATACAATTGGAGACAACACACTCCATTTTTAAGTTTTTGATCATAACAGTCATGTCTACCATTCCACCCAGGATGTAGAATGGCTTCTGACTTAGTACTCTGTCCAAGAGGACAATTTCAGGGGGTTTCACTTGGACTTTTCTATTAAATTAGTTTTGGTCCACAGGTTAGAAAATGCATGTGGGTGTTCTTCTAGTTTCCAATTATAGTCATCACATTATTCACCCAGGAACCATAGAAATTATCAAAAGTAAGTCTGTGGGCTTGGAAACACAGTGAGACAATGAGGACCAGGACTCCTATAATCACCTGGCCTCCATATGCCTCCCTAATATGGGTCCATGAAGAGTTTCGTCTCCCCCAATATAAGTGACTGTTCACAGTCCCAGTTGACCATGCAGAACATCCCAGAACTGTATTAACAAAAGGAGAGGAAGCTGAAGTCTTTATCTTCCAAGCCCTGCCTATCATTTGTTGAAGGATGCTCCTAGTTATGAAAAGTACCCAGACATTCCTACACTTGGAAGGAGCATGCTCTTGCATCCAGAGCAGTCCCACAGGAGAGAGTCATGTTTGTTTGAGAAAGAAGCCAGTGGTGGCCATGGGGGTGATGAATGCCAATGAGATGGGTGGTACTTCACACTCTAAGTTCAAAACTTCTTAACCCTCGCTAATATATTCAATTTCATATGTCTTAAAACTTTTTCACTGTCTTTCAAACATATTCTCACTTCTTTCCTGATCCAGCTTAAATTCCATTATCCATTGTTACTTTTTTATATATGCCCTCAGCTCCATTTCCCCTTGTTGCTTCATCATATTTGCTTCTTGGATCACACACTGGTTAAAGACAACTCTTCACATACTCCACATCAGCACCTATACAATTTAATGTTGGAGGAGAAAAACAATGGTGGTGACTGATTTTCTTTATAGGCACACCTTGGAAATATTATGGGCTTGGTTCCAGACCACTGCAATAAAGCAAATAACACAATAAAGTGAGTCACATACTTTTTTTGGTTTCTCAGTGCATATAAAAGTGATGTTTACACTATACTCTAGTCTATTAAGCATCATGTAGTCTATTAAGTAATATTATGTCTAAAAAAACATATACATACCTTAATTAAAAATACTTTGTTGTTAAAAAATGAACTGAGCCCTCAGTGAGTCATAGTCTTTTTGCTGGTGGAGGGTCTTGTAAAAAACATAAGATCTGCAAAGCATAATGAAGCGAAGCACAATAAAATGAGGTATACCTGTATAATCATGCTTGCTAACATCAGGTTTACTTCTGAGAAGAGACTTGAAACAGATTCTCCCTTACCCAACATTTGCATCTGTGCCTGTGTAGTCTATCTATTCTCTTTTTACTATAGAGGTCCTGCGTGTACTTTTGCCAGAGCCTCAATCCTATGCTTGTGCACTAGATCCAGTTTTGGTCTCAACAACAAGGAGTTCACTTCAGCAATATTGTTTTCTCACTCTGTACTATCATGTTTTCTCACTTTAATGAAAAATCCTTTTCAGGATAGGAACATTCTGTTTTCTTCTCTTCTCTTCCATCCACCCACATTGTGTTACCCATCATCTATAGTCTGGTATTTCTCAGTTATAAATATCTCTAGTTCAAAACTCATCCCCAAACTTGACTCACACATACAACTGCCTACCTGATATTGACATTTGGATGTCTAAATAGTTTCTAAAAATCTAAATAGTGCAAAACAATATCCTGATCTCTCCATCTCTCCAAAAAATACTTTCTGATCCTCATATAGTTTATCTCAGAAAACTCAAAGAAGAAACTGAAGTTATTTTTGTGTCCTTTCTTTTTGTAAATCTTACCCATCAGCAAATTTTGTTGGTTCAAATTGTACTGAATCTCGATCCCTTCTCATCACCTTCCGTGATCCTATCCTTGGTCAAGACATGTCAATTTTTGTCTGGATTAATGCAGTGTCTTCAACAGTTTTCTCAGTTTCTCTTTCACTATCCTATTTTTCACTATCCCTCTCAACACCTTTTCCACAATGAGTTGTTTCAAACAAATATATACCAATTGTGTCTCTCTTTTGCTCAGTGTTATACTAAATACCAAGATTAAATGCTAAAATTCTTATATTTCTCCATAATCCTAGGTAATTTGTTATAGCTCTCCAAACCCTTAGTCTTGTGCCACTTCAAATGCTATTAATATAATTGTCTAGCTGTTCACCCATGTCCTCTTTGAATATATTTCAACACTTATGGAAATTCTTTCTTCAAAAAATATTTAAACTCACCTATAGTTTCTCTTTCCTTTTGCTCTAGGCCCACTTACATTAGAAGCCTGCTTTCCAAATTCTAAGTATCTGCTAATGAATCAGATAAGAGTAGCCAATTGGGATGAATCAGTTGCATTGTAATTAATTAGTTTTTAACAGAAATATGTATGGATAATTAGCTATGACTTTTGAATACATTATTCCTTTACAAAGAATCTTTCATATAACAAGTATCTTGTATTGCACAGTTTTAAAATTCATATTTCATTTAATACTTATTTTAATTTTTCTCTACCACTAGGGTAAGTGTAAATAACTATGTAAGAGTTTACTCAAGGTCTATTTAACAGATCATGACCAAGTACTTTAAGTTAAGCCAGACTAGAATGGAGTATCTGAGGATGGAATGTTGCATAATAGGATTTAATATTTAAATTTAAATATAATTACATGAGTGACACCAATGGTATATATGATCAATAAAAGGGATTTTTTTCCACTGGACTTTCTGTTTTCCTGAAACTACAAATTGCAGATCTATTATATGTGGCAACAATTCATCTTGAGGGTGGGACCTGAGCCAGGGAAATGATAAAAAATGTGTCAGTTAACATAGGCTAGGCTATGGTGTGTTAAAAGAAAGAAGTGTCAGGGCCAGCCTGGTGGCGCAAACAGTTAAGTGAGCGCTCTGTGCTGCGGCGGCCCGGGGTTTGCCGGTTAGGATTGCGGGAGTACACTACGCATTGCATGGCAAGCCGTGCTGTGGGGGCGTCCCATATAAAGTGGAGGAAGACGGGCACAGATGTTGGCCCAGGGCCGGTTTTCCTCAGCAAAAAAAGAGGAGGATTGGCAGATGTTGGCACAGGGCTGATCTTCCTCACCAAAACAAAAAAAAAAGAAGTGTCAAAATGTTAGTAGATTATAAAAGCAAGTGTTGACTTCTTATTCACAGTTCATATCCACTGCAGATTTCCCTTATTGTCTATATTATAGTGACAGCTTCTCTCCAGAATATTGCTGATTGTAGGCAGAGAGAAGAAAAAACATACTGAACCACCGGAATGCTCTCGTTTTTCTTCCTAGAAGGTTCACATATGAATCCTTCTCATGTCTCATGGGACAAGATACTTCATATAGCCAGGACTAGGTTCAACAGAGTTGAGAGGTATACTTTGTATTATCTATTAATACAATAATCCTATTATTGCTTTAGATAAAAGATGGGCATATTATATTTAAGTTCTCTTTCTTTTCTTGCCAATTTTGATTCTCTGACTTTCTAGAAAATATCAGCTACTTGGGGGAGACTCTAGGAGTTGCATATTATTTGCTGCATGTTTTCCTTGTGAGAGATCCCTTGTTTGATATTTCTTTAGCACCTGAAACATGTGTGTCCTCAGCATCAATGCACTCATGGTCACCATGGAGTCTTCCCTCAGCTCCTCCTCTGGATAACTCAGGTTAACTTTCTTTATCAATCTTAAATATCTAGTGCATAAGGAAAGTTTCTTTACACCAAATACTGTGCTAGGTGTCCCTGTTACTTGTTACCATAGCTATATGTATCCTTTTAAAACTAATAAAAACTATATTAATAAACTATGTGATTATTAAACTATATGAATTAATTCATCACTTGGTAAATTCCATGAAATCAAGGTCTGTCTGTGTTATTGACCACTCCCTTTGTACTTGGCAAATGATAGTCAATAAAACTTAGCTTAATATATTGGTATTTGAGACCTACTACTGGAAAGTATTTAATATTGCTTATTTACTAAAAAACAATAATTCAATTCATTTCTTTGCCCAAACATAGTTCTTCTTACCTAACTGTGACTGTGGAATTTATGCATTTACCTTTGTTAATGAAAATTTGGAGATAAGATAAACACATATGTTGGATAAATGTCAATGAATAAGAAATCCTGCTCTTTATTTCATTTAATAAAGTCACAGCTGTGTTTTCAGTTACCACCCAAGTTCTTTTTCATGTTAGAATTTTTCATCATAGCTATACCACTCATTTATGTGATGTTCTGTTTCCTAATTGGCTTTCTATTTCTTTAAGCCAATATAACCTAGACATAAGAATTGGTATCTCTGAGTTGAACTGTAGGCTCTAGAGCTGTCTCTGTGGTAAGCCATCACCTCTTTTAACCTAAAGAGCTTCTCTGAAGCTCTAGTTCCTCCTATGTAAAGTTAAGATCCTAATTTAGGTGATCTGAATCTAAAGTAATTCCTAGATCAAGAACCTCATGAGAGAATCAAACAATATGGCTGAATAAGATTCCCATCTCATACCCCCTTAACAATAATTTGGATCAATCTATGGAAAAAATGACTTTATAGGAGCTTTGGGATCCAGGTAGGATATTTTAAACCTGATGGAGTCCGAAACTAAGGAGAGCCATTTTGAAAAGACAGATCTGCAACCAGGCAACTGACTCATTTTCTGACTCATTTCTCTTGGATCTCAGGCTAGAGATCCAGACCTGAGGACTCAGATACAGCCATATTTGCCTTTGGTTCTGTCACCAGCACCAGAAGTCAAGGGACTTAAGAAGACTTTCACCGACCAATGTGTCACATAACAGGTATACAGATTCTGGTCCTGGCTACGGACCCTGAAGTGGCCCATGAACCAGCTCAAGCGCCTCTTGGCCACCAACCAGGACCCCCTGGAGAATGCTGATTTAGATAGTCATCTACAGATGAGAGAGCCATTGTGGAAGTATAGGAATCAATCACAAAATTTCCAGCACACTGTTGAAGGAAAAAAAGCCAAGATTGGATGCATGGAAGAGAATAAGAGGAATAGATTAACCTTCACATCAACCCTGCCCAAAGCAGCATATCTCAGTGACAAGAGAGCCCTTCTTGACTCATGATTTCTCCTTCAGAGGAAAGTGAGGGCATGTGAGTGGGCACCTGGCTTCCCAAGCTGTGTGAGGTGCCTCCAAATAAACCCATTTCCCCCTCATCCCAATCCAGAGTACTAGGGCATGATCTGAATGACTAGGGGGTGGTGAGCCGCTGGGAAAACAGAAGACAGGGCTCAGGATGGAATGAATCAAAGGGACACAAATCCTATTAATCACATCACAGATTCTACTGGGAGGTACACTCATGTGCCACTGTGCATGTGTTGCCTGTGGATTCCTCTAAACATTCCACAGGCACCCTCAGGGTTTCACTTGCCTCAATTACACATACCCTCACCCCATTTCTTTCTCCTTGTGAGCACTCCTGATGGTGGGTAGAGTGAGCTTCTGCAGATGCCTAGTGAGCACACACAGAAAATCTCAAATCTGCAGGCTTAAGAGAAAGCACAAACTTGTGTATTTAGCACCACCCTAGCAAATGCAAAAGGGAGGTTGTAAGCACCTGGCCTGGCTTTACAGAACCCAGAGAATGAATACAAGCATAAGAAATTTGCCACAAAATGGAGCAAGAAGTGTGGAACAAGCCACTGACAGAAAAGTTCTGAGAAAGCCTCAGAATTCCTAGCAGGGCTGAGAGAAGCTATTTCTCTCCCAAATTCAGTCAGTAAAGACAGGAGTTGACTGCTACTTTATATGCAAACAAACAGAAGACTTGAAGAAAAATGAAAAATCAGGGATACATGAGGCCACCAAAAAAACACAATCATTTTCCAGTAAATGAATCCAAAGATATGGAGATCTGTGATGTACCCAATAAAGAAATCAAAATAGTTTTCTTAAGGAAGCTTAATGAGCTACAAGGAAACACAAAAAGAAAATACAATGATCACAAAAATGATACAAAAATAAAACAAGAAGTTTAACAAACGGATGTGAATCATAAAAAAAGAAACAAAATAAAATTCTGGAGCTAAAAATACAACACACAAAATGAAAAATGTGACAGAGAGCACCAACAGCAGAAGAAATAATCTATGAAGTAGAAGATGGAATGTATGGAATTATCCAGTTAAAGGGAAAAAAAAGAAAGTAAAAGAGTGAAGAAAGACAACATGAACTATGAGGTACCATTAAGACAAACATCTGCAAATTATTGGAGTCCCAGTGGAAGAAGAGAGAGAGAAGATAAAAGAAAGCTCATTTAAGGGAAAAGTGGCCAAAATTTTCCAAATCTAGGGATCTCTCTAGGGAGAGATTTGTGCATCCAAGTTTATAAAGTTAATAGGTCACCCCAAAATTTTTATCCAAAATGATCTTCACCAGACACCTTATAATAAAACTGTCTAAAATCAAAGACAAATAGATAATTTTAAAAGCATTAAGAGAAAAATATCTCTCATACAAGGGAACCTCCATAAGGCAATCAATGGATTTCTCAGCAGAGACCTTTCAGATCAGGAAAGAAAGAGGTAATATATTTAAAGTGGAGAAAGAAAGAAAACTGCCAACCAAGAATACTTTACCCAGCAAAGTTGACCTTAAGAAATGAAAGTGAGATAAAGACTTTTCATAACAAATAACAGCTGAGGGAGTCCAACACCACTTGAGTTGCCTCACAAAACATTCTGAAAAGAGTTCTTCAAGTAAAATTGAAAGGTCATTAATTAGTAACAAAAAATATGTGAAAATATACAACACATTGGTAAAGGTAAGTATATAGTCAAAATCAGAATACTCTAATACTATAATATGTATACTATAATATGGTGGTGTGTTAAACACTTAATTCTAGTATAAAAGTTAAAGGAAAAATGTATTAAAATGTGTAGAGCTACAATAATTTGTTAATGAATATACAATATAACAAGAGGTAAATTGTGACATAAATCATAAAAGAAGGAGAAATAAAAGGGTAGAGTTTTTATAAGTGATTGAAGTTATCGGTGTAAAATAGACTATTATAAGTATTTTCTGTAATCTCCATGGTAAGCGCAAGGTAAAAACCTACAGTAGATACAAAAAGATAAAAAGAAAGGTATCAAAGCATGCCAGTATGAGAAATCGTTAATTCACAAGGAAGAGCACAAGAGAGAAAAAACGGAACAAGGAAACTACAAAACAGCCATAAAACAACTAATAAGATGGTATTAGTAAGTTTTTATCTAACAATAATTACCTTAAATATAAATGGATTAAATTTTCCAATCAAAAGCCATAAAGTGGCTGAATGGCTAAAAATAAGACAAGAGCCACCTCTGTGCTGCCCACAAGAGACTCACTAAAGCTTTAAGGACACGCACAGGCCCAAAGTGAAGGGAAGACAAAAGATATTCCGTTAAGTAGCAAACAAAAGAGAGCAGAGGTAGCAATGCTGACAACAAACAGTATAGACTGTAAACCAAAAATGGTAAAAAGAGACAAAGAAGGACATTTTTAAAGATAAAAATGTAAATTTATCAAGAGGATGTAATAAATGTAAATATGTACGCACCAAATTTGAGCACTGATATATATTAAACAAATGCTAATAGATCTGAATGAAGAAATAGATAAAAATAAAATAATAGTAGAGACTTCAAAACCAAACTTTCAACAATAAGTAGACATCCAGACAGAAAATCTATAGGGAAACATTGGATTTGAACTGTACTTTGAATAAAAGAACCTACTAGACATACACAGACCATTCAATCCAACAGCAACAGAATATGTTTTCTTCTCAAGCATACAAAGAACATCGCCAAGATAGATCATATTTTAGTTCACAAAACAAGCCCTAGGAAATTTAGAAGATTGAGATCATGCCAAGTATAATTTCCAACCACAAGGTACAAAACTAGAAATAAATAATAGGAGAAAAACCAGAAAATTTACAAACATATGGAAATTAAACAACACACTCTCTAACAATTGTGTCAAAGAAGACATTAAAAGGAAAATTAAATATATATATATATCTTGAAAAAGATCAATGAAACTAATAACTAGTTTTTTAAAAGATAGACAAAATAGATAATCCTTCAGTCAGAACAACCAAGCCAAAAAAGGTAGAATCAAATAAAATGATAAATGAAAGAGGAGACATTACAACTCATACCACACAAATAAAAAGGATTATAAGAGACTACTATGAACAATAATATGCCAACAAATTTCACAACCTAGAAGAAATGGATAAATTCCTAGAAACATACAACCTACTACGACTGAATCATGAAGGAAGAGAAAATCTGGAGACCGATTACAAGTAAGGTATTGAATCAGTAATGAAAACGTACCAAGAAAGAAAAGTCTAAGGCCAGATTGCTTCACTGGTGAATTCTCCCAAACATTTTAAGAAGAATTAATACAAATCTTTCTCAAACTCATCCAAAAATAGAAGAGGAAGGAACAATTCCAAACTCATTTTGCAAGAACAGCATTAGCATTGTACAAAAACCAGATGAGAACACTACAAGAAAAGAAAATTGTAGATCAACATCCCTCATGAATATAGATGCAAAACTTCTTAAGAAAATATTAACAAACCAATTTCAACAACACATTTAAAAATAACATTCACCATGATCAAGTGGGATTTATCCCTTGGAGGCAAGGATGGTTCAACATACGCAAATCAATATATGTGATACACCACATTAATAGAACACAAGATAAAAATCACATTATATTAATAGGGACAGGAAAAGCATATGACAAAATTCAACATTGTTTCATAATAAAAATGCTTTCAACAAACTGGGTACAAAGGGAACGTATCGCAACATAATATGGGCTGGACATGACAAGCCCACAGGTAACATCATACTTAATGGAGAAAATTTGAAAGCTTTTTATCTAAGAACAAGAACAAGGATGCCCACTCTCACCAGTTTTATTCAACACAGTATTGGAAGTTATAGCCAGAGCAATGGGGCAAGAAAAAGAAGTAAAAGGAATCCAAAACAGAAAGGAAAAAATAAAATTGTCTCTGTTTGCAGATGGCATGATACTATATAGAGAAAACTCTAAACTCCACCAAAAAACAAAAAACCATGTTAGAACTAATAAACAAATTCAGTAACATTGCAGGATACAAAATCAACATACAAAAATCAGTTTTGTTCATATACACTATCAACAAACTATCAGAAAGACAAATTAAGAAAACAATCCCATTTATAGAAGCATCAAAAATAATAAAATACTTAGGTATAAATTGAACAAAGGAGCTGAAAGATATATATACTGAAAACTATAAGACAAAGATAAACTAAATTGAAGAAGACACAAATAAATGGAAAGATATTCTGTGTTCAGGAATTGGAGGAATTAATATTTTTTAAATGTCCATACTACTCAATAGATCTAGTGATTACATGCAATTCCTGTCAAAATTCTAATACCTTTTTTAAAAGAAATAGAAAAAACAATTCTAAAATGTGTATGGAAACAAAAGAACCCCTAAACAGCCACAGCAATCTTAAGAAAAAAGACTAAAAGGTGGAGGCATTACATTTCCTGATTTCAAAATATATTACAAAGTTATAGTTATCAAACAATATGGTTGTGGCATCAAAACAGAGATGTAGATCAATGGAAAAGGATAAGAGACCCCAGAAAGAAATCCACACATATCTGGTCAATAAATTTATGACAAAAGAGCCAAGAATACACAATGGGAAAAGGATAATCTCTTCAATAAATGGTGTTGAGAAAACTGGACAGTCACACATAAAAAAAATGAAAGTGGACGAGTATCCTACACCATACACAAAAACCAATTCAAAATGGGTTAAAGAGTTCAACATAAGACTCAAAACCATAAAACTGCTAAAAGAAAACATCGTGGGTAAGCTCTTTGACACTGGTCTTGGCATTTGTTTTTGGATTTGACACCAAAAGCAAAAGCAACAAAAGCAAAAATCAACAAGTGGGAGGACACCGAACTGACAAAGCTTCTGCACCACAAAGACAACCATCAACAAAAGAAAAAGACAACCTATCAAATGGGAGAAAATATTTGAAAATCATATATCTGATATGGGGTTAATGTCCAAAATACATTTAAAAAAAAACTTATACAAATCAATAGCAAAAAATAAATAGTCCAATTAAAAAGTGGGCTGGAGAACTTAATGGACATTTTTCCAAAGGAGACATACTAATGGCAACAGGTACATGAAAAAGTATTCAACATCACTAATATCAAGGAAATGCAAGTTAAAATCACGATATTACCTTACATTTCTTAGATGGCTATCATCAAGAAGATAAGAGATAAGACGTGTTGTCAAAGGTGTGGAGAAAAGGGAATCCTTGTACACTGTTGGTTAGAATGTGAATCAGTGCCACCATTATGAAAAACAGTATGGTGGTTCCTCAAAAAACTAAAAATAGAACTATTATATGATCCATCAATCCCTCTTTTCTGTGTATATCCAAAGTAAGTGAAAACAGGACATCAAAGTGATATCTGCACTACAATGTTCATTGCAGGATTATTCACAATAGCAAAGATATGTAAACAACCTAAGTTCCCGTCAACATATGAATGGATAAAGAAGGTATGGCACAAATATCTACAATGGAGTATCATTCACCCAAGAGAAAGAAAGAAATTCTACCATTTGTGACAATGTGGATGCACCTTGAGAGCATTATGCTAAGTGAAATAAGTCAGACAGAGAAAGACAATTACTAAGTGAAAGTATGCTATCACTTATATGTGGAATCCAAAAAGGCAGAAGTCACAGAAACAGAATAGAATGGTGGTTACCAGGGGCTGGAGGCGGGGGAAATGGGGAGATATTTGTAAAAGGGTACAAGCGTCCAGTCATAAGATGAGTAAGTTCTGAGGGTGATTTACAGCATGGTAACTATAGTTAACAATACTGTATTATGTACTTGAACACTGCTAAGAGAATAGATCTTAAATGTTCTCACTGCACACAAAGATAGTTAATATGTGAGGTGATGGAGGTTTTGACTAAGCTTATTGTGGTAATCATTTTACAATATATTCATGTATCAAATCATTATGTTTTACACTTTAAATTTACAAAATGTTATGTGTCATTTATATCTCAATAAAGCTTGAAAAATTAAAGATCAGAGGCAAGGTAAAAAATATACTACAAAATATATAGCAAATGCTATATTTTATGGAGCAAGTTTTATTTTTTATCATGGAATTTAGTACTATCATTAAGATAGTAAAATTGCCTTAAATGTAAAGAAACCATTGATTTAAAATTTACTCATAATGTCAATCACTCTTGGCCAGTCATTTATATTTACATTAATTTCCTTGAAGCCTTAAAATAGCATATACCAGACATTAAATACAGAAATTTCAACCCTCAATGAAATCTTACTGTAACATATTTTATAGGCACGCCAGGTGGCCTGACTCACATACTTTATTTGCCGGGGGGCCAGTATTGATGATTTCAGGGGTGCACCAATGAGAAGGGAGCCTTGGATAGCTTTGTGTAGTGTTCCTGATGCCAGTCTCTCTGGATCCTGCTGGTGCAGTCAGACTTTTGTTTTCATAAACATGACACTTTATATTTAGCCCGCCCATTCAGAAGGCCTTCACTGGTGAGAAGCACCTGGCTCTGCATTCCTGTTATGAAGGCTAAGGGTTTCCTATGACATGGGAAGTAAGAAGAGCTTAGTAGACACACGCTACAGCGCGGATGAACCTTGAGGGTATGCTCAGTGAAAGAAGGCAGTCACAAAGGGACAAATACTGTATGATTCCACTTATATGAGATACCTATAGTACTTAAATTCACAGAAACAGGAAGTAGATTGGTGACTGCTAGGGGTTGGAAGGAGAGGATAATAGGGAGTTATTATTTAATAGGTATAATTTCAGTTTTGCTGGGTGAAACAAATTCTGAATAATGGTGATGATTGCACAATAATGTGAATGTAGTTCATGTCACTGAATTGTACAATTAAAAATGGTTAAAATGGAAAATTTTATGTAATATGTATTTTATCACTGTGATAAAATATAATAATATAAAAAAGGTCTCCATGATTGTCCATCCCTCTTTCAAGAAAGGCTGCATACATTTTATTTTTTTTCAATTTAGAATCCTCAAAGAAATTATGACCATGGTGGATATATTAGTATCTATCAAGATACATTAATTCCGTATTTAAGAAGACTTCTAAAGGTCTTTTATCTACTTAAAGAAAATAATTAAATAATATCATAGTCCCAGACAAATAAATAACACTCCTTTTAAAATCCTGACCCAATATGGTTTTTTATTTTTCTTAGAAGATATTTTCCTTCATCTGAACTTATTTTTCTTGCTTGCCTCCAAATGTCAATTTCCCTTTATATTTTATTTTCTTCATTCATATAATACATAAATTCCAGTTTTTAATTTCCCACTTCAGAATTTTTGTTGAAGGGATTAATAGATGTAGTGAGTTCTTTCTATTAAACGTTTTTAAAATCCCAGATACATAAATTTAATTGTATATGTTCTGTTCATTAGAATTCTATTGTGGTCATTTAGCTCAATTGGATAGTAAGACTTTTTTCCCCAGAAGTGATCTCAGGACTATAAATCTCCATTGAATATCTCCAAGTTTAATTAGTGGGTTGGGATCATAGTCCTGTGATGTTACCAGTATAAATAAGCCATACCCTAAATCTAGGCATCTTATCTCTGTGGGGAGACCCTGTTCTCCTCCATTTCTTCTCAAATTTACTAATTGTTTTAGATTCAAAGTGTAGACCTTATGGTCACTCTGTGGGTTTTAATCTTCTGAACCTCAAATAGGCAATTATACAGAGAAAGCAAGTCAAGAATCCCAACTCTTGCATATTACTAAAGGAGCATCTGCTCCCTTTTCTCCCTCAATGGGTGCTTTTGCATTATTTTTCCTAGCAATTTCATTTTTTTCTATCTAAATTATCCATGATTTATAACTAGAATCATTCAAATACTAAACCAAAAGAGACCATTCAAGAAAAGCCTGGGATCACCCACAATATCAGGTATTCCAAAATGTGTTGTATGAATTGTAATTGTTTAAAGAAAAAAAAAAAATCACAGGATCCTGCATTCAGTAATGTCCACATATTTTTTTTAATTCTTGTTAGAAAGAGCAAATTGGATTGTGATAGAGATATAAACTTGCTGATTAATTGCAGCCAAAAGTTTTAAATATGCCCTTAAATTCAACCCAACTGCAATGCAAGTTAATCCATGTTCATGACCATGTAGGTTTTGAAGCATTGAAATGCAATTTTATTTTCCAAAGTTAATTCAAATGATATGACAAGGTATCATCATACCAAAGAGATTGGACCAGAATGATGCTTTATTTGAAAGAGCAGACTGTGGTAAACATAAAGATATCAGTAAATACTATGGTTTTATACTAATTGATAAATTTTACTAGATATAAATATTTTCTAAAAGCCAGAGAAGGAAATACTATACCAGAATCACTCCTTTTGTGTCCCATATCATTCTACTTTAAAGAAGGTTTTGGAATTATTCATGTAATTATTTGTCATAGTGAAATATTTAAAGCTTCATTATTGCCATCTCTAATTTTGATCATTACAGTATTTCCAGGACTGAGCTCAGTGCCTGACACATGATCGATTTTTGGTGATTGTAGATCATGTGAAGAAATAAAGTGATATAATAGCATAAGACCTAAAGGATAGACAGAGAAAACTACTTTGACATCATACGATTGGTTATTATTCTGAGTTCAATCACTATGCTCACCTGTTCAGACCATAGGATCAATCTGTCAAGCAAATTGTCTGCAGAAAAAGTGAACCCTTCAATACACCTGGAGACCTTCAGACACACGAATAAAGACAAATGGCATCCTAAAAGTCCTCAGTCTACTCTCAGAACATGACTCCCACCCAGCAGTGCTTTGCGCTGAGCTCAGATGTAGTGCACCAAGCTTAAGGAACAGGCAGCTCTTAAATGGTGGGAAGAGATACAGGGCTTGGAATGTTTGGAAGCAGAAAGATTATTCTTATTTCAACTGTGCTTGTTAAAATCTTGCCCTGAGCAAATAACATGGGCTTGACATCATACAAAACATAAAATAGGTATAAATCAGAAAGTTTATTTTTAGAAATTCTATTTATATTGAAATTGAACATAGACTCATCTTAAAGACAAACAAAAGAAAATGCAGCTGTGAAATGAGGCAACATTTCACTTACCTGAACAAAGACACAGACACAAAATAGGACTGACATAAAAATATACCATGTATTCAAAAGACAATATACAGAACTTCATGCAAACTATGTTATAGTGTTTAGAATTTTATAAGCCCTAAGACAGGCAAAAATCAATTTATAATTTCAGTCTTCAATTCTATTTTTTCTCAGTATTAGGAAACATTGTGTGTATGTGTGTGTGTGTGTGAGAGAGAGAGAGAGGCAGAGAGACAGAGACAGAGACAGAGACCAAGACAGATATTGGATGGCTGGAGTATGGGACATTTCTGCTTAAAGCTACCACTCTGTAAATGACAGGAGGCAGTAAGAGAAGAAAGGGCAGAATGACTGAGGACAGTTTACACAGTACTCATAGCCATAATTACTTAATTTAAAATGGAAGAATTAGTTTATATCACTTTTTTTAATAATATGGAGAAATGCATACTACATATGCTTCAAAATGTTGATTTGAAAGCTTAAGGAAAGTAAACACATAAGCTTTAGTCATCTGAGAATTTAATTTACCTAGAATTTAAATTTCTGACCAATATTGGGTAAAAGTGTTACCACTATACCTCCTTTCAACTAGGACTTACAAATATTTCCTATTTTCGTGTTAAGTGGACCACTATCATCACACTCTCTTTTAGTTGTCATTCTAGCAGTAAGTATTCTGAGTCCCTAACATTTTGTTTGACCCATTCCTCTCGTCTTAATAAATTACTTTTCTCTTAAAAGTGCTTTTGCTGCATCCCATAAATGTTGGTCTGTTGTGTTTCCATTTTTGTTTGTTTCAAGATTTTTTTGATTTCCTTTTGATTTTTTTCTTTGACCAATCAGTTTTTCAGGAATGTGCTGTTT
Organism: Diceros bicornis minor; assembly: GCF_020826845.1. NCBI lineage: Eukaryota > Metazoa > Chordata > Mammalia > Perissodactyla > Rhinocerotidae > Diceros > Diceros bicornis. The sequence goes on along the minus strand of NC_080769.1, from coordinate 2,197,994 downwards.
AATTTCCATGTGTTTGTAAATTTTTAAATTTTCTTCCTGTTATTGAACTCTAGTTTTATTTAGTTGTGGTCAGAAAAGATACTTGATATGATTTCAATCTTCATGAATTTAAGACTTGTTTTGTGGCCTACCACATGATCTATCATCAAGAATGTTTTGTGTGTGCTTGAGTAGAATGTGTAGATGGCTGCTTTTGGATGGAATGTTCTATATATGTCTGTTGTTAAGTCCATTTGGTCTAAAGTATAGCTCAAGTTCAATATTTCCTAACTGATTTTTGTCTGGATGATCCATCTATTGTTGAAAGTGGGATATCACGGTCCCCTAGTATTATTGTATTGTCTGTTCCTCTCTTCAGATCTGTTAGTATTTGTTTAACATATTTAGCTGCTCTAATAGTGGGTCATATGTGTTTACAATATAATGGTCAATTGGCTCTCTTTTTTTTTTTTTTTGTGAGGAAGATCAGCCCTGAGATAACATCCATGCTAATCCTCCTCTTTTTTTGCTGAGGGAGACCGGCTCTGAGCTAACGTCTATTGTCAATCCTCCTCCTTTTTTTTTCTCTCCCCAAAGCCCCAGTAGTTGTTGTATGGCATAGTTGCACATCCTTCTAGTTGCTGCATGTGGGACGCGGCCTCAGCATGGCCCGAGAAGCAGTGCATAGGTGAGTGCCTGGGATCCTAACCCCGGCCGCCAGTAGCGGAGCACGCACACTTAACTGCTAAGCCACAGGCCGGCCCTCAATTCACCTTCTTGATGGATTGTCTCTATCATTATATAACAACCTTCTTTGTTTCTTATGAGTTATTAAAATAAGTCTATTTTATGTGTGATAAGTATGGCCACCTCTGCTGTCTGGTTATCATTTGTATGGAGTATCTTTTTCCATCCTTTACTTTCAGCCTATGTTTGTTCTTAAAGCTAAAGAGAGTCTCTTTTAGGAGTATATAGTTTAGTGTTCTTTGTTTATCTATTCAGCTAATCCATCTTTGATAGGAGAATTTATGTTTAAAGTTATTATTGATAGGTAAAGACTTACTATTGCCCTTTTTAAAATCATTTTTTAACTCTTTTGAAATTCTCTTCTTCCTTTCTTCCTCTCTTACTGTCTTTGTAATTTGGTCATTTTTTGTTGTGATATGCTTTGATTTGTTTCTCCTTGTATTTTTTGTATCTACTACGGATTTTTCCTCTCTGATTGCCATGAGACTTACATCAAACATCTTATAGTTATAATACCCTCTTTTAAGCCAATTACAATTTAACTTTGACCAAACACCAAAAATCTATAATTTTACTTCTTCCCCCTCACATTTGATGTTACTGTTGTTACAACTTACATCTTTTGTATTGTTTATTCATTATCAAGTAATCACAAAGTTATTTTAATATGCTTGTCTTTTCACTTTATACTAAGGTTACAAGTTTTTTATGCATGACCATTACAATTTTAGAGAATTCTGAATTTGACTACATATATACATTTACCAGTGAGTTTTAAATGTTCGTATGCTTTTATGTTTTTAATTAGCATCCTTTCATTTTGGGTTGATGAACCTCCTTAAGCATTTCTTATAGTGCAGTTGTAGTGATGATAAACTCTCACCACTTTTTTTTTAGTAGGGAGGAGTTTTTATCTATCCTTCATTTCAAGGAACAGTTTGCCAGGTAGAATATTCTTGGTTGACAGTTTCTTCCTTTCTGTACTTTCAATATATCATCCAATTCTCTCCTGGCCTGCAAGGTCCTACTAAGAAATCTGCCTGTGGTCTTATGAGGCTTCCCTTGTATGTGATGAGTCTCCTTTCTCTTGATGCTTTCAAAATTTTAACTTTGTCTTTGTCTTTTCACATTTTGATCATATTGTGTCTCAGTGAAGTTCTTTATGGGTTTAATCTATTTGGCGATTTTTGAGCTTCCTGTACCTGGATATCCATAACCTTACTCAAATTTGGGAGTTTTCAGTCATTCTTTGTTTAAATAGATTTTCTTTTCTCCTTCTGAGATTTCCAATGTGTTCATTTTGTGTACCTTGACGGTATCCCATAAGTGCTGTAGAATTTTTTTCACACTTTTTTATTCTTTTTTCTTTTTACTCTTTTGAATGGATAATTTCAAATGACTTTTTTTCAGTTTCACTGATTCATTCTTCTTCTTGATTGAGTCTGCTATTGAAGCTTGCTATTGAATTTTCTGGTCAATGATTGTATTTTTCAGCTATAGGATTTCTTTTTGTTTTTGTTTATAGTTTTTTTTTTTTTTGTTGAACATCTCATTTTGTTCACGTGTTATTTTTCTAATTTCATTTAGTTATCTATTTGAGTTTTCCTGTAGTTCACTGAACTTATTTAAAATAATTATTCTGAATTATTTGCAAATTAGTTCATAGATCTTCGCTTCTTTAGGATCAGTTACTGAAGCTTTATTAGTTTCCATTGATGGTGTCGTGTTTCCCTGTCTCTTTGTGATCCTTGTATCCTTAGGTTGGTGTCTGCACATTTAAGAAAGTAGTCATCCCTTTCATACTTTACAGTTTCACTATGGCAGAGAAAGACATTTACCAGTCATCCCAACCTAGTGTTCTAACCAGACCCGCTTATAGTATACATTAGGAGGTGGAGAATTCTGCCAGTCTCTGGTTGGGCTAGTCCAATGCCTGCCTGAACTTTGAGGTCAGCTAGGGCCTCGGGCTGAGCTCTGGCTGAGCAGATCAACTGGCTGGGTTCTGTGATGTGGCAGCTCCACTAACTGGGTTCCTCAATCAGGTGGGTCCTCTGACGGGGCTCCCTGGGTGGGTGGGGCCACTGGCTGTTCTCTATAGTCAGGTGGATTCTCTGGTTGGTCTCTGCAGTAGGGCATAGTAGCTGGCTGGGCTTCAAATTCAGGCAGGACCACTGACTGGACTTCCTGGTCAGGCAAGGATGGATGCTGTGATTCCTGTCTAGGCAGTGCTGCTGACTACATTCTGCAAATGGATGGGGCTGCATGCTGAGCTCTGTGATAAGGCAGTGTTGCTGGCTGAATTCCATGACCATGCAGGGCCACAGCCTGGGCTCTGCAATCACCTCTGCTCAGTTGGTGCCACAGGCTGTAGTCCCTGGCCAGGTGGTCCACTGGCTGTACTCTGTTTTCAGCAAGTCTTCAGACTGGGCTCCATAATCAGGTAGGTCCTCTGGCTATGCTTGGTTGGGCAGGGTCACCAACTGGCATCCCAGGTAGGACGGGGTCTCAGACTGTGCTCCACATTTGTATGGGGCTGAAGGCTGAGATATGTGTCTGAGGAGCATTGCCCTCTCTGCTCTGCAGCCAGGTGGGGTCACATAGGTGGAATGGACCCCTTGCTAGAGATCTTAGCCTGATAGAACTGCTGATTGTGCTCATTGGCCGTACAGTGGTGCAGTTTGTCTACATGGGTGAGCAAAGCTTCTGGTCAGATACCATTGCTTGCAGGGACATGGTGTTACCACCAAGATCTGTGCACTGGTTGGTGATCCTTGTCCCCATTTTTTTGTTTCAGGCTGACCCTAGGTGGTGTAGCCCTGCCAGTTCAGAGCTTGAGAAAGTGTGCCTCTTGGGAGTGCCCCAGAATTCTGGGGAAGCTGAGTTTCTGTTGTGGGTTCTCTTTTCCCCACTGGAGAAACCATAGGCCAAGGGGATCCATCTTAGTGTAGTTTGTTGCTGGCCAAGCAGAAGGTAGTGCAGTTAGAGTAAACCACTCCTCCTACTCTTCTATCTAAGATGGGTTATTTCAGTTTTTGTGCTCCACAGGGGTACTTCAGCCTCACCCAGGTTTTGGGTTTTTCACAAATGTTCTCTTGTCTGTGAATAGTTGCTAATCTGTATTTTTGTTAGGGAAACTAAAGCCAGGGATCCACTATTTCACCATCTTGCTGATGTCACTCTTAAATATTTAGTGTATTCCTTAGGCAAACATTTATTTTAAACATCTACAGTGGGTAGGCATTGTGTTAAGCAATGGGGAGACACCTGTGATAAAAATGGGTAAAATATCACAACTCCTGGATTTACATTCTATTGTGGAGACGAGATAATAAACAAATCATTGTAAAAAAAATGTGAGGAGTGGTTAATGTTGTGACTAAAAGTAAAACAGGCTGAAGGACATATGATTATTTAATATTGATTTGTCAAAGAAGTCTTCTCTGATAATCAAGTAGCAGAGGAGAGACCTGAGTGAGTTGAAGAAATAACCCACAACTTTTCTAGGAAAAGATTGCCAGGCAGAGAGAATAGTAATCTTTTTCCTTTAATAAGTATGTTAAACCCAATGATATTTGCTGACATGTCCAATAAGTTTATATTGTATTCTCTTTCACTTTATATTATTCTATATTCTCTCTGTCTTTTTATTTTCAAAGTCTTTCACTTTATGTTCTACTACTTAATTTTTTTTCCATTTAATAAAATTTGTGTATTTGTTCAATTATCTTTTAGCAATACTTTTATAGGACAAAAAGATACTTCATAAAGAGTAAAATACTGTTTGTCTTCTTTCTCTTTATACCGTGTCTATTGGTTCCCCAGCATAAGCAAGAAAAAAATACCTTCTAAAATATTCGTCTCTTCTCTTCCTTCTTTTATTATACAATCTTAGTGCTTATTACTGTATCTTTAAATATGCTTCATCTTTCACTACTTGATTTATTAACTTTAAATATTATTTTACTTCCACATATAAACCAGGAAGCAACCATTCAGTTTAAGCTCCATCATTTTCTTCAAATTCTTTCCTGACTCAAGTCAATTCCCATTTCACATATTTCTGTTGTCTGGCCATCACCTCTTCTTGACTGGTCATCAAATCTCTGAATTCTTGTATTTTTGCTTCATGGTGTTCTCTCATTGCTAAAATTGCTTTATTAGGAATTTTTTTTGGTTGTAAATCAAGTTTTAACATTGTACCATGGTTTAGACCTGCTTTATGGCAATAATTTTCAGTTCAATTTATCTATTCTGATAAGAAGTTTGCTAGTTATTTTCTGTTTTCTTTTCTGTGTAGTTTTTTAAAATGGCATTGCATTTTCACATGTTATTATTTAAGGATTTAATTTGCTTTTCCGGTTATTACCATGTAGATTCCATGGGGTTGCAGGCATTGGAGACTCTTTCCCAGTTTCTCAGGCTCTACTGCTTTGTTGTATGCATTCCTGAAGTTTTCTCCATGTCCCACTTATCACCTCTTCATTCCCTGCCACGACTGGGATGGTAATCCCTCAGGTTAGACAATGCTGCACTGTTAGCTCTGCCACCTTCTCCTCTGGCTCTCTCCAAATCTGTCTCTCCCTTAGCCTCTGATTGCTCCTGCCTCTTTGTCTATCAGTAATGTGCACGGCAATTCACGCTCTCCTTAGAGAAGAAGATATTTTCTGATTTTTGGGGGGGTTTGCCATTACCAGTGACCTTGAATGCCACTCTTCTTCCTTTCAGGGCCTCTTGGTACCATTCGGGGTTTTCTGTACCAATTCTGATGATTCTCAGTACCTTTTTTCTCCATTACATATAAATTATAGTTTGTTTTGTCTCCTGATTACAGTGGAGGTATAATTTGTGCTTTCTTTTGTTATTCATTGTCCTGAATGTTTAGTATATATTCTAAGAAAAAAAGTAGGAATATTAAGATTAGAAGACTATCTAAAGGTGTATACCAGCACCCAGAACTTCCTTATTTATATTTGAAAAGTTTTGCTCTGTTTGCCTCTGTGGAGAAGGAGGTGATTGGGATAAGGGTGCAAAGGATTTTCAGTTATGGGGTTCCAGCAGAGGTCTGGGTAGTAGATGATGGTGACTGGGAGAAAGAAGTGGTGGAGAAAGTGATGAGGGGATATTGCCAGATACACACACATACATCCAAACACACACACACATATATCTTTATATACTATATAATTTACAGGGAATGTTTTTCTCAGTACAAGATTAGTTAGCATGTACATTCATAATTTAGACAGCAGGTTCTTCTTTATACTATTCTTTTATTAGCAAAACTAATAATTAATACTATAGGGCATGAACAAAGTGCTTGTAGGACCAAACATTTTTCTCCTCTTTCCTCTTCAGTATTCTAGTTCAAATAAAAACTTTTTTTTCTGTGATTCTTGGTCAGAGAGGGATTTTGTACTATTGTGTTTCTATTCTGCTTTAAGGAAAGAAAGTTTTAAATTCCACAACTTCTGAACTTAGAGAAATTTATATGTTGCTGTAATTAGGAAGTATCCCATGAACATTATATGTATAATAAACTACATATATAATAAATAATATATTTTCAACAGTATTACAAGCCATAAGGAATCAATAATAATTTGAATAAGATGGCCTATGAAGGTTTAACATTTTGTCATCTTCATCTCAATTAATGAAGATCCATACAACCAAAACATCTATTTTTGTCTCTCCTGTTGGGAGTGCCAAGCTAGGATAGATTTCACTTTGTGCTCCATATCCTGCTCCTTTGCATGGGAATTTACATTTTTTCTATTGATGATGAAGCATATCAGATGTTTTGCCTCTTATGTCAGTTGATCAGGCATGACTGAGTATGTGTATGTCTTCTGTTTTACTTATTTTTTTCATTTATTTTGACTTGGACTTTGATGTGATTTTATGTACACACACAATTATACATATGGAGTGATATATACATACATTTCATTTTGCACATTCTGCATCTTATTTGGTTTGACACTTGGCAATAGCACTTCAATAATAGTTATTGAATATTGCTCAAGGTATTAGACAATATCTTGAAATAAAATATTTACCTAAAAAAGAAAAGAGGAGATCAATTGCTTTTCTGCATAAATAGGTCATTTTAATATGCAAATATATCAACTTAAAATGGACAAAATATAATAATAAGTAAAGCAAAATTTAATAAATGCAAATAAATAAATAATTTCAATTTAAAAATAAATATTAAAATAATGATTTTCAAAAATTATGTTAGGGCCTAAAAATAATATTTAATTTACTTGTGATGAGTTGACATGAGTAGCTTTCAAATACTCCAAGAAGGAGCATTTATTGTACAACATCTGTAAGATTAGAAAAATATATTAATTTTCACATATTTTGGCAACTAATTCTATTTCTGGCATACTTTAAAATAAATAAATCAAAGTATAAGCAAATGCAAGAAAAATTTTACAATATTATCAATTATAGTAATAAATTATAACCAATTTTAATAACATAATAAAACAATTTTTAAGTAACATTTGCCACATGGTGAAAGTGTATGCTGTCTTTGAAAATAAGTTTTTTTTTTATTATTTTTAAGCTTTTGATTTAAAATATTCCAAAAATACAAGACTAGGTGTATACAATAAGTACATATACACAGTATACTGTAAGGTATCAAAAATTAAAAAATAGATATTTATTGAAGAAATTATTATAGTATAATTTGATGACCACCAAATTAATATTTCTATCCACTATAAATAATAAATATGGACATGTGAATTGTTGTTAAAGTACAGATGGTAAGTGAGGAATGTGGGCATGAAAGTAGGTCTTTTATCATCATTAAGCTGTTTCTCCTAGTCTACTATACAGTTAACAGTGATCATATTTGGATGAAGATATTATAACTAAATGTTATTTTTAAATTTATATATACATTTATTTTTGAAATATTATATACTAAATTGTAATATGTTCAAAGTAAATTTTCAAACAAAAATAATAAATGATTAAGTGACTATAGGCAACAATAAACTGTTTCAAAAGTCAACATTTGGATTTTAAAAGGAAAAGATATGAACCTTTTGTTTCAAGTGGAATTACCTATAAAAGAGAAAGCCAAGATAAACTACTTCTCTAACTCATCCTTAAATACTTGTAAGTTAAACTACAATGATAAAGAAATATAAAAAATAACTGGAAAGGAGATAAGTGAAGAGAAGGAGGTAGAAAGTGAAGGAGACATGTGTTTGTGAGATTGCTACCTCAGCCTTTAGTTAAAAATGTCAGCAGCTCAAATTCTGCTCGAAGCTAATGCCAGTTTCCAAAAAATTGAGTGGGCATCAGACTGATGCTAAACTGATTCTTATCTACTCTCTGTCCTCTCTCCTCAAGACCATCTCTACAGCAGTTCACTTCTCTGCCATATCACTTCAAACTCCTTTAGGTGCCTGAGATGTACTATCTCTGCCAACATCTAACTATGTTATCTCCACACTCACCTGTCATTTTTCCTACTGCTTCCTCCATATCCGTCTGCCATTATACGATTTAAAAGTACATGATAGCAGACTCTTCTAGCAGTGTAAAGCCAAAGTTGGCAGAACAGAGTCTCACAAATGAACATCACTAAATCTACATCTCTGCTAGAGGAAGCATGAGGGGAAGAGGATACCCTTTTGGATTATGGACGGAAACAAGAGGGCATTGTGATGCTGCTTGCATTAGAGTTGTTCCTAATGGAAAGAGTGAAATCTGTTTCAGGGAATGAGAAGGGAGAGGCATATCTTATGAACGGTTATACACTGAGGAAAGTGTTATCGGTCTTTACAGCATGGCTGAATGTTACAAAAGGAAGATAATCATATTGGAAACAACCATGGTTTACCAATGTTCACCTCATTACCTTCTTTCTCCAGAATATTAATCCTTTTATGAATGGAAGTCTGCAGGACAATGGAAGAAAACAACAACAGCTCTGAAAGGGATTTCTCCTCCTGGGCTTTTCAGGTCAGTCCCTGCTAGAGAGGATCCTTTTTGTCATAATTTTGCTCTTCAACCTCTTGAACCTTTTGGAGAAGACTGTCATCATTTTGGTATCTTGCTTAGTCCCCAAACTCCACACTTTGGTGTACTTTTTCCTCAGCAATCTCTCTTCTGTGGACATTTGTTTCACCTCCACTGTTGCTCCACAGCTGCTGCTTACCATGAAAAATAAAGATAAGACCATGAGCTATGGTTGCTGTGTGGCCCAGCTCCATGTGGCCATGGGGTTGGGTTCCACTGAGTATATTCTCCTAGCAGTCATGTATATGACTACTATGCTGCCACCTGCTGTCCTCCGCATGACACAATCACTATGCAACCTCAGCTCTGTGCATCCTTGGCAAACGTAGCATAGTACAGTGGCCTCATCACTCCCTTAATTTAATGCTCCCTTACTGTGCAGCTGCCCCTTTATGGTCATCACAAACTGGACATTTTTTATGAGGTGCAGGTGCTCATAAAACTGGCCTGTGTGGACAGGCCAATGAAGTAGAACTCGTGGCCAGTGTGGTCTTTTTAATTGTCCCTGTGTCACTCATCTTAGTCTCTGATGGCTTCATAACCCAAGGAGTGCAGAAGATCAAATCAGCAGCAGGGCATCAGAAGGCCTTTAGGACTCGTTCTTCCCACCCGGTTGTGGTCATTTTTCTATGGGACCATGATCCATATGTACCTTCAGCCAGCTAAATGTAGCTCCAAAAACCAGGGAAAGTTTCTCTCATTTTTACACCAGAGTCACCACAGTCTTAAACCCATTATCTACTCTCTGAGAAACAAAGATGCAAAAGGGCTCTTGAGGACACTGGGAGGGGAATGATCTTGGTTCTGAAAGAGTATGAGCTGTAGGCATAAACTTAATGGGCTATTCTTAGCTCATGGATTATTTGTTCTAAGTATTATTCTCTTGTACAATGTCATAAAGAGAGTAAAAGACATAGAACTCTATAAGAAGTCACATACTCAAACCACAATGATGTTTCATTCTTCCCAAACATCCTTCTCATGAATTCAGAGATTCTATGCTCTGTCTAAGAAAACTCTTTGCTCTTCTTCAATCATGCCATCAACTTTTATGAACAAATTATTTCACCCTGTAGTACTAATATACCTGGTAAACCTCTAATTATTCCTAAAAGCCCAACTGAAATGTTACCTGCACCCTCCAGCTTCCCTGAAACATCATCCATCTCACCCTCTGGGCAAAATTAATTGTTTCATAATATATGTTCCTGTAGAACATGAATTATACTCTATTTCTACATTATCACACATGTTATATGTATATAATACATATATAATAAACTTGGATCAATGTATGACCATTTTTCCACAATGTCAGTTCAAAACACAGAATGGGCTAGTCTTGCTATATTAGATCATTAATATTAGGAGAAACACAAATATAATTCAGAATTGTGATACACTAATTACATTTGTGATGCAAATTATGACTTTAAGTTAAAGTCTTCACATAATAAGCTTTCAGTAAGCAGATCAATCTGTACATTATTTAGCTTCATTCTCTTTTCTTTAAAGGGTTTAGAAGTTGAGTGAAAGTGAACATGTTTCATTCTCTCTATCTCTCTCTCTCCAAAGAGGGTGAACTTCATCAATTTGTCTATCTTAGGTGTTTTAAGAGAATTGTGCAAGGAGAAAACAATTGATTTAATCTAAAATCTTAATTTTATTTCCATCTTTGGTTATGATTCCCACAAGGAAAAGAAGACATGTAAACAAAAAACAAAATTCATATAGAATTGCTATGGGCTTTCTTGTGATTTAGACTTATGATGACAGAAAAGAAAACTGAAGCTCATCTAAAATTCATCTTTGTACGAGAATATTGCTGTCAGTCTACAAGTGTTCGAAATAAAGTTTGGACCTGTCTCTACTGCCAAAGACTAGATTGAAGGAAAAATGGGTGCACACATAAGAAAAAGAAGCTTTAGGAGAATTTTCTGAATGAATCAAGGATGCCTCTCCAAACATACTCTGTCTAATTTATACCTCTTAAACATCTTTACAGCAACTAAAATTATTAATATTCAATTTGACAGAAAGAAAAGGCATAAAAGCCTGGTTGAATTTAACTTCTAGAATTTTCTTCCATGAATTCTGCACTCAGTAATGGAAGGAAGAGTTGGAAACCAAACAGAACACGTTTAGAAATGCAAGCTTTCATTTACAATACTTGAGGGGAGAAAAAGTTCTACAGGAAACCTCACTTTATAGAATTGTTACTTCTTTACACTCAGAAAAGCAGGATGCAGGAAAGAATACATTTACGTCAGAATTTAAATCAATTTAAATGAAATATGGCCTTTATGATATAAAATATCACATTTAATAAAACAAGCCACTAAAAACAAAAAGAAAGCCAGATATGAAGTAAAGGAAGCAGCACAGCATGTAGAAAGAACTACAATGAAAAAAATGCAAAAACAAAAATAAAGCTCACTTAAAGGTAATATGAAAAATAATTTCCATTGAAAAAAATATCAAGTTATTACCATACATAACAAATTAAATTTTAACATAATTCAGAAGAAAAGTATAGATAGAATGAAATAAAGAAGACAAATATGCTATTCTCTACAACAAAGAGATAATAGGCATGTCCCCCAAAAAGAGAACAGTAAATAATATAAGAGGAGCAACAAACATATGGAATGCAAGCTGAATAAAGAACTCAGATGAAAATGGAAGTACATTTGAAAATATCTTGTTACTATTTTTATGTATTTAATACAGTGTTTTTCCATGATAGTATATTTATATTGCCTTTGCAATCATAGTGAGTATACAATTCCATACTTTTTATTTATATCATTGTGAACATTTCTATTGTGATTGAATAATCTCCAAAAACACCCACAATTTACTAAAAATTTTTCCTACAGTTAGATTCTTTGAGTGTTTATATTTTTCTTTTGATTGATAGCTGCATTAGGCATACTTTCACATTTGTAGTCTGTTTATTATTATGTACTTATGAGGTACTTTTAGAAATGCAATTGGAAGTAAAAAACAAAGACACATAAGTCAATTTACACACGTTACCAATTTGCTTTCTAAAGTAATTTTCCATTTTATTCCCCAAAAGAAAAAGGTAGTCTTACCTAGGTTTATAATCATTCTATATTATAATTGTTTTTAAACTATACAATGAAAATGGTGTAATGTGTTTGTGGTTCCACCACCCCTCCAAATACCATGAAATGACAGAATTTTTTTTTTTTGACTTTTGTGTGTATGTGCATGTGAGGAAGATCAGCCCTGAGCTAACATCTGTGCCCGTCTTCCCCTGTTTAGTATATGGGATGCCACCACTTCATGGCTTAATGAGGAGTGTGTAGGTCCATATCCAGGCTCTGAACATGTGAACCCTGGACCACTGAAGCAGAGAGCACAAACTCAACCACTGTGTCACGAGGCCGGCCCCAAAATGTGTTTTTTTAAAAAATTAAAGAAACAAGAAACTGATATCCTCTTTTTTTTTTAATTTTTAAGTTTCTTTGTTTATTGTGGTAACATTGGTGTATAATTGCGTAAATTTCAGATGTACAACATTATACTTCTATTTCTGCATGGATTACATCATGTCTCATGTTCACCACCCAAATACTAATTACAACCCATCACCACACACATATGCCTAATTATCCTTTTCGCCCTCCCCCCCCACCCCTTCCTTCCCCTCTGGTAAACACCAATCCAATCTTTGTCTCTATGTGTTTGTTTGTTGTTATTATCTACTACTTAATGAGTGAGATCATATGGTATTTGACCTTCTCCCTCTGACTTATTTCACTTTGCATAATATCCTCTATATATGAGAAATATGGAAAAATTCAGTGAAAAGTGAAAACATAGGATGAGATCTCAGAAAAGAAAAATTGAGGGAACCCACAGCACGAAGTCTAACTGAAATGGTAAGTAAAATAAATGGAAGCACTTTGAACTTTGAAGTTGATAGACACAGATACAGAACTTACAGAGGTTCATTTAGAACCTGTAGGGGTTCATCCGCATCTCAATTTAGGGTGATTTGTAGAGGAGCTGAGGATGATGACTCCCATCCTTAAGATATGCCAAGAAAAGCTATTTAATACAAGGAATGAAAAAGAAAGAAAAGGAGTCACCATAA